>NW_024423897.1:44403671-44813887 GCF_017311325.1 Ursus maritimus | reverse complement strand
GTATATATATATAATTCATCATATGTAATTATATGTGCATAATTCATCATATGTAATTATATACGCAAATACTAAATTAATGAATATACTGTTTAATAAATATATTACTTGTGGATACACACACATACACAAACACAGAAATGTATATATGTCTGTCTCCATATATATCACTACATATGAATATATTTATATATATTTATATGTATTTAGTATTTATTATATTTACTTAGTAATTTAGTGTATTTACTTGAATATAATAAATATAAAAAATAAAAATACTAAATACTAAAAAATATTCACATACATTATAGTTTTATTAAGCTTAAAAACATAATCATTTCCTCTGCTTTTTTTATGAGAGTGAGAGTTAAGTGAGAAAATTTAAAGTGGCTATGATATATCAAAGGATGATCAGGATCTTTGTATTTCCATTTTTAACTCAATAATTATCAAATGTATTTTCTTTTCTTTTTTAGTAATATATAAAATCAAGAGTTCTCAAAAATACTTGTTTCCTGGGGCGCCTGGGTGGCTCAGTCAGTTAAATGTCCAACTCTTGGTTTCAGCTCAGGTGGGATCCATGCTCAGTGGGAAGTCCACTTGAAAGATTCTCTCCCTCCGCCCCTCCCCTCAAAAAGAAATAAATCAATCTTTAAAAAAAAGACAACTTGTTTCCTCAACAGCATATGTATGTCTTCAAGATCAGCATGTTATAAAATTTAAGTGTTTTAATCAATTGAACAAAATCAAATATCCTTAGAAAATTTATGGGTATCACACAGATATACAGAATATGGTTGATTGGATTTTTATGTATATATAAATAATCCAAAGGCAATCATTAGATGCATTAAATTAATCAAGGTGATGTATGTGGTCATAACACCTAGGTAGTATTCAAGCTTCTTTTGAATTCATCATCTGTGATATGGGTATTGTAGTCACATTGCATCAGTATAACTTGAAAGAAAGATACCGTCTTGTACTTATGAATAACTTATCTATTGTATGTATCTAATTTATATTTGCAAACCTGTGGCCTATATTTTTGATTATGTGCATGTTTCTACTTTGGTTTTAAAAGTTATTCCAAGTAGGAAAGAATGGTATTATGCACTATATTTCATAAGGTGTGGGTTATATTAATTTTGAGTGTCCATGGAAACTTATATTTATTTTTTCTAGGTGAGTTTAGTGTCAGAAATGGAAACAAACAATTAATTATATTGATATTATACTACTATTGATATCTATATTATTAATGACTGTAATACTTTAAGTTTTTTTTTAACAGACTTTTTTTAAAAGAATTTTTTGTTTATTCACTTGAGAGAAAGAGAATGAGCCGGGAAGAGAGGCAGAGGGAGAGAGAGAGAAGCAGACTCCCTGCTGAGGGAGCCGACACAGGGCTCGATCCCAGGACCTGGAGATCATGACCTGAACCAAAGGTAGACGCTTAACCTGCACCCAGGTGCACCTGTAGTACTTATTTATAAAAATAAGTGCATTATTATTTTTGTAAAGAAGACCATTATTCACTCACATAAATGAATTTAAATTGTAAGTTTAATGGAATGGATCTTGTACATTGAGTTTCTTAAATAAGAAATTATAGTTTGACCACAAAATAATGGTTAGTTCATTTTTACCCAACCATGGATGTAATTACTGTCTCAGAGGTCCTCTAGACCACTCTTAGGTTTAATGATTTGTTCGAAAGACCCACAGAATTCCAAAAAGCTGTTATACTCACAGTTACAGTTCATTTCAGTAGAAGGATACAGATTAAAATCAGCAAAGAGAAAAGGTGCATACGGCAGAGTTTAGGAGAAACCCTGTTCCACCTTCCTACTGTCCTCTCTCAGTAGAGTCAAAAAGATAGCAACAGCGTGTGTGATGGACATTTGCAAAGTGTTGCGTAACACTGAGGCTCAATCCTTCCTGAGCCTTGAGGCCAGGGTTTTTACTAATGGTCTGTCATGTAGGCATGGGACATCCATGTGATTGACCTAAGACACTTGGACTCCAGTCCTCCAGAGGTCGAAATGGTAGAGTGGCCTCAAATCCCAGATAAACAAAAATAGGTGTTCACCATAAGTTACATTGTTAGCATAAACCATTTGTGTGGCTTAAATGTCTCAGGTATACAAAGACATTCTTTTTTTTTTTAATATATATATTTTTAATTTATTTGAGGAGAGAGAGAGAGAGCATGAACAGGGGGAGGGGCAGAAGGAGAAGCAGACTCCCCACTGAACAGGGAGCCCTATGCCACACAGGTCTCCATCCCAGCCCAGGACCCTGGGGTCATGACCTGCGCCGAAGGCAGACACTTAACTGCTTAACGGACTGAGCCACCCAGGAGCCCCTACAAAGACACTCTTACCAGGCAGATATTTCAGAAGGTTCAGAAGTAATCTCCCTCTTAAGCAGGTTAAGGGCTAGTCCTTTATTTGGAAAAGGTAGGGTTCGAACGAACACCCTTTACTGCCCAGTTAAATTTATAGAACTAGAGAAATCATAAGGTAATTCAATTGTTTGAGAAATAATTTCGACTTTTGTCATGTGTGTTGAGGCAGCACGGAACAAAAAGAGGTCCAATCCTGACTTCCCAAAGCATATCTTTTCCAGGGAAAAGTAACCAAAATACAAAATTAATTACTAAGAAGATATTATGTTGTATGCTAATTAGAGCTATGTGAAAAAATAAATCAGAAACAACAGGGAAGGTGTGGAATGGGTTCAGTCTTAGGCTTTTCAGGAATGGGTTTACTATGATTGACAATGTTAGTGCATACATGCAGGTAAGCCTTGTGGATAACTAACTGGGTGAACAG
The DNA here is from genome assembly GCF_017311325.1 of Ursus maritimus. Lineage (NCBI taxonomy): Eukaryota > Metazoa > Chordata > Mammalia > Carnivora > Ursidae > Ursus > Ursus maritimus. The sequence goes on along the minus strand of NW_024423897.1, from coordinate 44,811,050 downwards.
AAGCCCAGGTGGACGGAACGACACATACAAAGACCCAATTGGACGCACGTGTTATGTTGGAAGAACAGCAAAGGCAGTTGGCTGAAGCCCCGTAAGAATGAGAGAAAGAAATGGTAGGGACAGGGGTGTAAATGGTTACATAATTTTGTCTAATCATTATTTTCCACCAAATTTTTTCCCATTGATATTTATTATGAGACTATTTTAGTTCTGTTTTGTATTATGTAAAAATGGTTTGGCATGACATAGATTTCTATAAGGAGATAAAGGCATTTTTGATCCTGGACTATTAGAACAAAGGGCTGAGAAAATGCTTTGCCCCATGAAGCTTTTTTGAAGTTTGTCATTTTAAATGTTAAATCCAAATTGTCTGGTAAATAGTACTCTTTTATGAATAGTACCCATAATTGAGGATGTCACGGGTGGCCCTTTTTGTGGGAGAACAAACAGACCTTGGCACCACAGAGCTACTCAAAGAGATCGCCATGGGTCACTGTCATTGTAACAATGCTTACTTTGCACTGTTCTTTGCTCGGCCGTTGCCTTTTCACAAGCTTTTCTTCACACAGCTGGACTTCTTTGTCGTACGTAACGTATCGTGCGGTGCACATTTTCTCTCCTGTCGCCCATGATTGAGAACAGATGTTATATGCCTTTATAATTGTCTTCAGGAAATCTCGATGCCTTTTAATGGCACTCTGTACCTTTTGTAATCAGGAGGGTTAGCTGCATACTTCGAGGCCCATGAAGTATAGAACTTCTTTTTATTGTAGATAGTCACGTACAACCCCTGGGCCTGCTGTTTCCTATTCACCGCTTGCTGGAACAATTAGCACTAATAAAGGTTTTTCACAACAGGTATTAATGCCTTTCTGAAAAAGGTAAGGACATTTGGCTTTTCTTGGAATAGGCAAGCATTGAGCTATGGAAGATAAATGGTTTCTTAATGGAAGAAAATTTTTATTTTGCTCACTTAATCTTTTCCATTCAAAATAAGTTAATTCTTAGGCTTTAATTACATAATGAAAAAATAAATAAAACAAGAATTATTCTCAAATTTGAGACCTCAAATTCAAAATATAGTCTCATAATTTGTAATTATTTTGATTGGATCAAATAGAATAGTATGAATAAAATCATGCAGAAAGCCTGTGAAAATGCTGGGTTATTTTCTCTGGTGAATTGTGAATAAACTTATTTGGGTAAATTATGAGGACTTTTATTATGCCTAATAAAAACGGTTTCACTAAAATATTTTATCTAGATATAGAATATAGACTTGTATTAATGCAAACGACCTTGTTTCATTTCTTTTTTCTGCTTTCCCAACCTGACTGTCAGACTAAAGTGAATCTTAGAGTTCATAAAACTCTTATTCTTTCATTCTTGTTTCCAACAGTAATATTAGTAATGATAACTCTGCATAAGATGTTTTCCTATGTGCTGGACAGTTACCGAGTGCTTTAAAGCTATCTCCTTTATTCCTTGTAGCAACACTAGGCCGCAGTGGAGTTAAAAGCCAACACCCACTGCCCTTAACCCCTACTATTTGATTTCTCCAAAGTCTTCCTTCCTTTGACCATTTCCTGTTTAATACTCAATTTTCATGCCTATTGTTATTTAAAGAAACCTTGTGTTCTGTATAGTCTCTGTTGCCCTCTGAGACAACACAAGTATACATGTATATAAGCTAATTGGTTTCTCTAACTTCCTAACTAGAATTGAAATTATAATTTAATGAAAATCTTTCCCATTAATATAAATCTTTAGCTTATAAGAGCTTGGTGAATTTGGTAATGGAACTTTTTTTTTTTAATGGTTAAGTCAATTTGAGAAGAATAAACATCTCAAAAGTATTGAATCTTGCAGTCCATGAGCATCAAATATCTGTCCAATTTTCTACATCTTAGTGTAAGCAATGGTGTCAATATTTTGAGGACCCCATTGAATAAATGGGGACTGTTACTTCTTTCTGTTTTATCTTAATTATTTTGTAAAATGTTAACATTATTTCTTTTCTAAATATTTTAAAGGAATTACTTGTAAATAATATAGATCTAAAATTTCTTTCAAATTAAACTTATTTTTTTGCTTTTCTTAGAAGATCAATTTATTAATTCTTATAAAATTGTAGATACTTCTTCTTCATTATCTTTTTAATGTTTACAGGATTTGTACTGATGTCCACTTTTTCACTTGTTATATTAGTAATTCCAACCAAAAACAGTGAGGTTGGAAAAGGACATTGAACCATGAGATTCTAACCCTTGATGACACTTTTTTTTAAAAGATTTTATTTATTTATTTGACAGAGAAAGAGAGAGAGAGCACACAAGCAGGGGTGAGCAGCAGGCAGAGGGAGAGAGAGAAACAGGCTACCCACTGAGCAGGGAGCCTGACAGGGGGCTGGATCCCGAAGGCAGATGCTTAACAGACTGAGCCACCCAGGTGCCCCTGTTGATGACATTTTGATTTCAGTCTTTTCTTGATAGGTCTTGCTAGTGTTTTATCAGTTTTACTAATATTTTCAAGTAACTTACATTTAATTTCACTAATTTTTTTCTTATTTGTCCTTTTCTTACTGATGTAGCTCTTCTATTTATTCATTCCATATTTTAACTTAATTTAGGTTTAATTTGCTCCCCTGCTCCTACCTTCTAATGATGGAAACATTGTCCATTGATTTAAAATTTTCTTATCTAATATAAACATTTACAGCTATAAAAGTCCCTTTAAGTATTGCTTTAAATACATCACTAAAATTTTGATTATGTTCTCATTTTTATGCAGTTCAAAATATTTTTATATTTTCTTATTATTTATTCTTTTATTCATGACTACATAGAACTCTATTACTCATTCCAACTATTTCGGGATTTTCCAGATACATTTGTTATCAATTTTAATTTCATTTCGTTTTGGTCAGGATATATATTTTGTGTTATTAAAATTCTTTAAAATGTGTCAAGAGCTGTTTCATGTTCCAAACTATGGTTCATCTTTGTGAATGATCCATGTGTGCTTGAAAACATTTTATGTTCAATAGCAGAATCACTTCATGTTACATGATCCGATTGCTAATGTCTCTATTTAATTGTGTAACTTCTATAATCTGCATTTTACTTACAACCCTCCAGGACTGTTTTCTGCCATACCTTACAGAACATTGCCCATAGTATGCTTAACTTAGTATTATGATACAGGCTGAAGGAAGCGCTTTTGGGAATCTTATTTATGCATCTAACTGCTTTAGTTAATTGTCTCTCAAATTCTAGATGTCTCAAGATGCCAATCTCTGTTTCTACTTATTTCAGTCATTCAAAAAACTGCTTCATGATTGAGTTCCATTTCCTGTGATACCAGTTTGAAAAGTGCCCCCAGGAACAATGTTGTTTATGATTCCTTTCTCTCCAGAATCACAGCTTTTTACCTTTTCTTGCTTTATGCCTGAAGCTGTATAAATTTTGTACAGTCCTGTAGCTGATACTTTTGTAAGAAGATAAGTCTTTGCCCATTTACTTCTTCATGGTCAAGTAGGAACTAGCTTAAGCCTTGATTTCTCTCCATTGGTTAGTGTGTGAATTTTGTGTCTTAGGGTTCTATAGAGAAAGAGAACAAATAAGAGGTGTATGTATTTGTGTGTGTTTGTGCAGGTGTGAGAGAGAAACAGAGAGACAAAGAGACAGAGAATCAGACTGATTTATTATAAGGGGGGGTCAAATTACTATGGTGACTGGCAAGTCTGAATTGTCACTGTGGGCCCACAGACTCAAGACCCAAGAGGGCTGATGGTGTGGTTCTAGTCTGAAATTCAGCCAGCAGAAACCTAGAAGAGTCAATGGTCCAGATGAAGATCAAAGTAGTCTGCTGGAGAATCCATTCTTACTTAGCGGAGGGTCAGGATTTTTTGGTCTTATCAGGCCATCAGCTGATTGGATGAGGCCCCACCCACATTATGAAGGATAATCTGTTTTACTCTGATTAAATTGTTAGTCTCATCCAAAAATGCCTCGCAGAAACACTCAGAATAATGTTTGACTAAATATCTGGGCACCTCATGGCCAGTCAGTTTAATACATAAAATAACCATCATATTTCATAAGTCTATATATTGTATTGTTCTAAATTTCTAATCATATTTATTCAAATTTTGCTGTTTTCAATGTGACTTTCTCTTCATAAGGTTTTAATTTTCCTTTTCTATTTTTTTCCTGAACACTTCTATCTTCTTTTTAATCTCTCCCCCCTTTCTTTCTGCTCCTCCTTTTTCCTCCCCATCTTCTTCTTTCTCCTCTTCTCCTTTCTTCCTCCTCTCCCCTTCATTGTTCTTTTTCTCTTCCTTCTCCTCCTCCTTCTTCTTTCTATTGAAATATCTTCTTCAGATAACATATCTTTTACTTGATCTCTTATTTGAGTTTAATGAAAGTCTATACTGAATAGATTTTGTAGGAAAGTGGTTTTTTTTGGTTTATGCTTTTTTGATGTATATTTTCTGTACTCTATGTGTCTTTTGAGTTTTTTTCTTTTTCTCTTTGTTTTGTACCATCTTTTTTAATAAACACATTTTTATCTTGTAAATTTTTGTAAAGTTTTTAATTTTAATTAAATTAAATTGTATTAATTTAATTTATTTTTTTAAATTTTTCTTTATCACACTTCAATTTCATCTACTTTCCTTTTATATCAACCAGATTGTAAGTAATAAAGGTGAAATAATTCTCCTTCAGCATCTCTTCTACTCCTATTCTTTAGAACTTAATTGAATGCTAATAGGAAAATTTGATTCTAGACCCCAGACCACATGTCTCTAATAAAAGAACTATGACATTTACTTTTAGAAAAATGTGCATATTTCTCCAGGTCCCAGTGGCCAGGTTTAAACCACTAGTAAGTTCTTTCTATACCAGTCCACTTTATAATATCTGGTTGTTTTCCTTTACATTTAATGGCTAACATTTGTGGTTGTGGTTTGTTCACCTTAAATGTTAACTACTTTTCTTTCTTTGAAGATTTATTAAATATCACAGAACGTCTATTCCAATCATTCCCAGATATACTACATTTGTCAATTTTACTTGGCCATTTACCATTTTCTAAGTATTATCTTACTTTTCATTCATTGCATCTTTTCAAGAGTGTCCCTCAATTTCCTTCAATATCAACATCCCCTAAAATGTTCTGTTCTCCAACTCCAACTCCAAATATCTTTTGTCTTCATCTATAATCTCAACAGTTTTCTTAATGAGAGAAAGAGTTTTCATTCCGAATTCCAAAATTAACTGTCCTATTAAAAGACAAATAGAGCATTGTATAAGTACAAAGACACTGGAACTACAAGCCCTATTGTGAAATCCCCCATTTACAACTTGCTTGTGTAATTCTTGATAAATGACCCTATATCTCTGTCCCAAATTCTTCAACAAGAAAATTTAATACTAATGGTCATCATTCAGTGTTTTTTCCACTAATAATTTAAAAATTAATAAATGTAAAGTACTTAGCATATATTAAAAACTGAGTCTATGTGGGCTATTCTACAATACCTATTTTCTACCTTGTCTGTTGATTATTTGCTATACAGAAGCTTTTTAGTGTGATATGGTCTCACCGGTCTATTTTTGCCTTTGTTGCTTGTGCTTTTGGTGTCATATGCAGGAAATACTGCTAAGGCCAATGTTATGAACTTTTTTCTTATTTTTTTAAGAGTTTTATAGTTTCAGCTCTTACAGTCAAATATTCAATCCATTTTGAATTGATTTCTATGTATGATGTAAGATAAACATCCAATTTCATTCTTTTGCATATGGATATCCAACTTGCCCCAAATCATTTGTTTTTCAGACTATACATTTTTTATTGTGTATTTCAGGCACTCTTGTGGAAGATCAGTTGACAATACATATGCAGCTATTTTATGAACTCTTTATTCTCTTCCACTGGTCTATATGTCTATCTTTATGCCAATATCATACTATTTTAATTACTTATTTGGTAATATATTTTGAAATCAGAAAATGTGATGCCTTTAGTTGTTCTTCTTGCTCAAGATGCTTTGGTTATTTGGGGTCTTTTGTTGTTCCATGTGAATTTTAGGATTTTCTCTATGTGAAAAATGCCACTGAGATTTTGCTAGGGATTGCATTGAATCTGTATATAGCTTTGGGTAGGATAGACATTTTAACAATAATATATTTTCGAATTCATGAACATGGATGTCTTTCCATTGATTTATGTCTTCTTTAATTTTTTTCATCAATGTTTTAGTATTTTCAGTGTACTAGTCTTTCACCTCCTTGGTTAAGTTTATCCCTAAGCAGTTTATTCTTCTTGATACTATTATAAATGGCATCATTTTCTTAATCTCCTTTTCTTACAGTTTTTTTAAAACGTTTTATTTATTTACTTACTTATTTATTTGTCAGAGAGAGAGAGAGCACAAGCAGCGGGAGAAGCAGGCTCCCCATTGAGCAAGGAGCCTGATGTGGAACTCAATCCCAGGACGCTGGGATCATGACCTGAGCCAAAGGCAGACGCTTAGCCACCTAGGTGTCCCATCTTATAGTTTGTTTTAGCTCTATAGAAACACAACAAATTTTTGTGTGTTGATTTTGTATCATGCACCTTTACTGAATTCATTTATTAGTTATAATGGTTTTATTTTTGTAGAGTCTTTGTAGTTTTCTACATATAAGATCATGTCGTCTGTGGACAGGGAAATTTTATACCTTCCTTTCTGACGGATGCCTTTTATTTCTTTTTCTTGCCTAATTACTTTGGCTAGGACTTTCAGTACTATATTGAATTGAAGTGGTGAGAGTGGGCATCCTTGCCTTGTTTCTAATCTTAGAGGAAAAGTTTCAGTTTTTCACTGGTGAGTATGGTTTTAGCTGTATGCTTTTCATATTATGTTGAGGTAAATTCTTTCTATATCCAGTTTAATTTTAATCATAAAGATTTTTTATTATGAAAGGGTGTTGTCAAATGCATCTATTGAGATGATCATGGGATTTTTATCCTTTATTCTTTTAATGTGGGATATTGTTGGGTTTGGCCAGCAAACCCTGAGGCAGCAAATGAAAAGGTTACTCCAGACACTTTAGTAGGAGAAAGGAGAGGGTGTGGGGACAAGATACTTAGTGATGAAAGGTCTCAAGCCAAACTCTATCTCCACTTTTATTGTGAATGTTATCAATACATTAAGGAAATAAGAAAAACAAAAAGGAGTGAGAAGGTTTAATAATCAGGACAGTGATATAGGGAGTATCGTGTGATTAGAATAAGCTGTGTGTGTGATGAGCATGTAGACAGGAAGTACATGACCTCCAAAGATAAATGTCTCTCCTAAGTCAAGCATTTACTCCCTGGATGAGTGCATTGAGCCACAATGAGGATCTGGCTGTTTTCAGCCCAGAAACCTTAAAGGAGGCCCAGTTTTCTGGACACTCCTTCTTTGCTTTTCAACTAGTCTCACCTAGGGAGACATGTGTTTATTAAATCTTATCTAGCCAGGCACTATGAATTCTCACATTAAAACATATTAATTGATTTTCATATATTGAACCATTCTTGAATGCCAATGACAAATCACACTTGGTTGTGGTTTATGACCCTCTCATAAAAGCTCACCTGACAGTCCCATTAAAGATAATCTCCCTTTTAATTAACTTACTATCAAATACATAGGGACATTTATTGTATCAGCAAAATCCAATTATCTTTTACATAAAAAGTAACCTAACCATGAACATGATTCCATCATGTTCATTGGTCCTATCCTCACTAAAGGAGGGAAGATTATACAGGACATGTACACTCAGATACAACATTTTTTGGTAAAAAAAAAAATGTAAATATTGTTAAATCCATTTCACTTTACAAATTTTGCCAAGGTAATTAATTCCACTATTTTAGTCATTTTGTTAGGATCAAAATTATAATGGGCTAAGCTTTTTCTTATAGTAAATTAAAGCACCAAAGATTCCAATAGTGGTTTAAAGATGTGATAAGCTTATGTTTCCTTTAGAATCTAATATTGTACCATTCTAATCACTTGAAATTATGGGCTTATTCAGACTTGTTCTGTCCAAAACAATAGCCATTGGCCATATGTGTTTTTTTTTTTAATTTTAAATAAATTAAAATTAAGTAACATTAAATATCAGTCCCTTGGTTGTATGAGCCACATTTCAGGTACCTATAGGCGTATGTGGCTACTGGCTACTGCATTGAAAAAAATAGACATAGGACATTTTCATCATCAAAGAAAGTTCTATTGCACAGCCTTGACTTAGATCCATGGTTCTCAAGCTTTAGCTTGCCCCAGAATCACTTGAAAGGCTTGTTAAACAGTACACTACTCTTCTTCCACTATAGCACTAAGGTGCATCTAAGAATCGCATTTCTATGAAGTTCCAAGGAAAGATTAAAGTTGCTCCTCTATAAATCACAAATAAAGCCATTAATTTAGAGTCATTAATCCATATGCATAAACTTATGGAAAAAAAAGTAACTGTGTCTCTAGGAAGATAAGAATCCTGCATCTAAGCATGTGTATTACAATAAAAATCCTGATAGCAGAGAAGATAATTGTTCTCAGTTAATAGTATTTTGCTGCTACCTGCAGGTAAAAGTGTATATAAACTATTATAATGATTTAGTCTTTTAGACAAAGTGAATATTATGGTCAGAAAAATGTGTAGAAAAAAAAAAGAAAAATGTGTAGAATGAATACAAATCAGTATGCAAATAGTGCTCATATTTCTTGTCAAGAATTTTAGTAATACAAGAGAATGGTAGAGTAATAATAAGCAACACTATTATTTAATTGTAATCTATTTTCTACCTAATAGAGGAGATAATTATCTAAAATAACATTTATTAAAATACAATAATTGTTTTAGGAACACAAATTATAATGGACATTTTGATTATATCTTGTTTATCATTAAAACTAATTTACCTTTATATCAGATAGTAATTATCAGAAAGGAAATGTCAGAAATATTCTGTAAAAAAGATTTTATAAAAATACTAGCTACCAGTGTGCTCAAAAGTGGCTTTTTGAGAGAAAGTCCAGAGATATCATTCTGAATTTAAAAATTCTTAATGCAAACATGTATGTATTATTTATTCATGTGATTTATTTTGGTGGAAACTATAGGAGCTATAATATGTGTATTTATCAAATTTTGAAGTTTTTACTATTTTTCAGACAGTATAAATCATGGGAAAAAACAATGAAGAATGATATTCCTCATGACGTATTTTCATCATATTCTGTATTGCTTAGGTTTTAGCATTTTTTGCATTTCCCCCTAATATATATCTTAAAGCAAATTTTTCACAAAAGAAGTAGAAATTAAAAATTAGTAAATTAACAATACATATATCACTCAATTGCCCAGACATCACTCTACTACATTATATTTATAAACAAAAAATTATGTAAATTTATTTGTATTAGAAATATACATATACATAAAGTATCCCTGTGCTCCAGCTGAAAAACTCATTTATTTCAAATACAGTTGCTCTCATTTCAATATCACAAATTGTGTGTTCCTTATTAACCATTCTTTTGTTTTTTAGCAAATATAGTCCTAATTTGAAAAACTGAATGTATTTAATTGAAACCAAAATGCTTTTTCCCAAGATGTCAACAAATCAAAAGAAGTTTTAAGATATATGCATTCAGAAGTGACAATTTTTTTTCTTAGCAAAACATTAAATATAGGCATTTGTTAAAACAGATTTTTACCCATGTTACTTTCATGTCATTTAAAGAGTAAGGTAGTAAAAATACTAAAAGTAAAAAGGAAAATAAGTGCTTTAACACTGATAGAAAACTTTGATGGAGAAGGTCTTTTAAACGTGACACAAAATTGGGATATCATGAAGAAAAGATATTAAAAATGTTTTTTTGACAGTAATTATTTCCTTGGCAAATAATAAAAATAACATAAAATGCATAAGATTGAAAAACAATACTTTGCAAAACATTTTGCAGCTATAATAAGTCTCAACAAAAAGAAATTAGAGGAGGTGATGTCAGCATCATGGCACTTAGAGTGTTTCTTTTGGGGGACCCCACCTTCGTGAAAATTAATAAAAGGAATGAAGGAAATTAAAAGGAAATCTCGTTTAGAATGGAGTTGGGACGCCAGCACAGGAGCTCTCACTCCCTACCACTCTTGTCAATTATAGACCCAACAGGAAAGAGGGACCTGCATGTGTACATACTACCCCAATGGGAGATAGAAAAGCTTTCCTTCTGCCCCAGCAATAGCCCAGCCAATGACAGACTATCACAACCCAGCCAATGAGAAGCCTTTAGACTTCAAACTCCCAGTTTACTCCAATGGACTTTTTATTTATAACAGTCTTCTCAGCCTCCCCTTTCCCTCCACAAAAAAAGTTTCATCTCTTTTGTTCTGTGGACTTGCCTTTGGTTTTGCTATAGCTTGGTTTTGCTATAGCTTGCTTGCCAAATTGCAATTCTCTGCTAATCCTGGAACCCATTTTTGCTGGTAAAATAACTGGCACCTTCAGCAAAAAACAAAACAAAACAAAACAAAAAAACCTTCAGCATCCTTCCATGAACAGAAGTGTCTCTGTGGGAGTTGCAGGACTCAGCTCCATAGGGCATGGACTGGGGAGTAGTCTCGCCCCACCAGTGCATCTGATAACAGGTGGATGGACTTCCTTACCAGCTGTGCAACCCACAGAAGACTGAACCAGTTCTGGCCCTTCTGGGATGTAATCTGGGAGCGCCTGAAGAATATTGACTTGGGCAGTCATCTATGAATAAGAGAGCCCTTGTGGTCCAAATTTCCAGAGAAGTTCCAGCACTCCTTTGGAGCAAAACAAACAAAAACAAATATGGATGCATTGAAATAGATAAGCGGAACAGCTTGACCTTGTTGGCATCACCCAATCCCAAGACAGCACATCTCAAGGCTGTCTATTTCCTCCTCAGGATAGACAGTAGGATTTTGCCATTTAAACACTACATCCTTAGTGCTCTCAATGATATGCATTCCTTCAACTATTTTGATTTAAATGGTAAACTTTGATCAACCCAATTTTCCAAATTCCCCCCCTTCAGTTGAGCAGACTAAACAATGAAGGCAAATTGTTGAATAATGTGCAAACTGATAGGATTCCTCAAAGCCTTACATATTGCTTCCAATCCCCACTTCCCCCCAATATTCAGTTTTACCACTATTTGTGGATAGCTCAAAAACACTCCATTAGATCTAAAGTCCTTTACTTTTCTGACTTCCATTTCACATTCAGTAATAAACTTATTTTGTAGATAAATATAAAAACACCATGCGTGAATTCTTTCATTATGCTGTAATGTCAATTACAAATTACCTGTATACCTGCACCCATGATTTCATTCTTTCTTCTCAGGATGGAAGAGTTGCCTCCAACTCTCATGGCCATAGTCTTTAACTATAACATAGATTGACTCTCCTCTCTTCTCTTCAAGGATATTTCCTTTATATCCAGATTCAGTTTCTCTCACTCTCCTTTACTGTTTCCCTCTCCCCCCTCCCCCACTCCACATCTTCCCAAGGAATATTTAAGCCTCTTTAATCTTTTCCACTACAAAAACAAACCAACAAAACTACATTGACCACACACCTTTCAACTTACCTACAGTGCCAAGATTCTTACAAAAAAAATTCTAAACTTGCTATCACTAATTCCTCGCTATTCTGTGACATACTAGTAAAGATTTAACAGCTGATTGTTCAAATGTAGTTTCAGTGTGAGTGTTGTCTGGTACTTTTGTTTATGTTAATGAGTAAAACAAAAGTGAAATAATGCAGATATATGTTGGACAACCACTCATTTGCCAATGATGCAGGTGGTACTTTGTTTAATCGGAAGAGTGTTAGAATGTTGGAAAACTATTTTTCTCAGTATTTTTTGTTATTTACAATGTCAGTGTCATTGTTATTTACAGTGTCAATGTCAATAATCTATAGACATAACATATTTAAGTTTAATGTGCATTATCAACATTTTCTCAATCACTCTCTTCTTTTTTTAGGGATTTACCAAATCAATGTTAACTCCTGATTAGTATGGTTTGCTAATTTATGTGGAGTAAATATGCCTCCCGTTGTCCATTTCAAATTACTATCATGATGTCACTGATTGCAAAGTTGGAAAGAGATGTACAGTTGCAACAGATCATTAACATTGTATAGTTTTTCCACCACATAGATACAGTAGAGGCAAATAACCCAAGAGCATAGATAGTAGGAAAATGAGGTAAAAACAATTGCGAAGGGATGATTTTATAGATCAAGTTTATATGATTTAATTAATAACCATGATTAGTAATTAGCTTTCAAAATGTTTAAAATATAACAGTTGGCTCTTGTGAGGTGGTACAAACTGGCTCTAACTTTCCATTGAGATGATCCCAAGAGTTCTGCCAACTGCATTACTCTCACACGTGCAAACTCTGAGAGGGCCAAATAAATAACAAATATCTTTCCCTGCATGACCTCTGAACAAATTGAGAAGTGGCAAAGGTATGTATAGGAGCCAAAAGTTAACCCCTTTTTATAATAACTAAACGGGAATATGGCTTCAGGTCTGACAGCCCAAAGGGCCCCGGCATTAGTTAGACTTCCCTATATTCATAGGTTGAATGATCTCCCCTCCCCCATCAAAAAAATATTGAAGATCTAGCCCCTACCTGTGAATGTGGTTTTATCTGGATATAGGGCTTTTGCTATGATCAAGATAAGACGAGGGCATTAAAGTGGGCCCCAGTCCAATACAACTGGTGTCCTTATAAAAAGGGGAACATAGACATGTCCATAGGGAAGACTATGAAGGTGCAGATAGAATACCACCTACAAGCCAGAGAGCACCTGAAATTACCAGAAGCTAGGAAAAAGACATAAAATAGATTCTCCCTCACAGATCCTAGAAGTAACCAACTCTGCTTACAGCAAGATTTCAACTTCTAACCTCAAGAACTATGACACAAAGAATTTCTGTTGTGATGCTTCTTTCCAGCAGTGCCAGGAAACCAATACACCTATCAGTCATAGTACCATTTGATAGAGACAGGACTCCCTCTGAGGAGGGAACCAAAAGCACTGAAAGGTCCTATTGTAAACAGACTCCTTCTCCAGGTGAAGAAGGGTGTACCTGAGCTAAGCCTGTTCACTTACTCATTCCAAATATACAAATAAGTCACTGCAAAGCCCCATGGCAAGGTAAATACAGAAGTAAAAGAAAGACAAGACTGCGTTTAGAAAAAAAATCACTGTTAGATGAACTATGAGTAGTTTCTTAACACCCCAAAATTCATGAGAAACAAATGCTCTTGCTAAAATCAAAAACTTTAGTAGACACATTTGACACTCTGCGGCCTCAGGCACTTTAAATATTCCTTCCCATAATTGATTTCCAGATATTTTACAGCACCATTTTCTGTCCCTTCGCTCACCTTTCCTTGACCACCTGTAAAGCCATTGCTCTTTAGCTCTCCTGTTACCTAAGACACTCGCTTCATTAATGTATCTCCCATATACTCTGCAGAGACCTCAGTCGCTTCCTTGGATTCAGTTAGCAAACAAAATAGAGGTGGTTTTAATGAGCTCACAACCAACTTCGTTGCTGACATTTGATCCTTCCTTCTTATATCTACAGCAAGCACCTCATACTCCTTCATTTTCAAAATTAAATTAGCTTATTTCTTCCTAAATATTGTTTTTCCTCAGTTCCCTAACTCATTTTTGGGCAGTATCTTTTATGTACAGAGGACTGAAATCTGAGAATCATTCTCTTTCCTTTGTTCTTACCTGACCATCAAACCAAAATTGCCTTCAGACCTTAATAACGCACAAAATAGACTCCTCCTTGGTTCTTTCTCCCATATGCTTCCCTTCAATCAAATTTCTATACTGGCAGACCGGAGCTTCATGAAACAAAAATTTCATCATGCCCCTCCCTGCGTAACATCATTAATAACTCCTGACAGACCTCCAAGGAATGCTAGATTTCTAAAGATCACATTTAGATTATAACTTACACAATTGTATATTATAGCTATATAATATAGCTATGTAATTGTATTTATATATAAATATATAATATAAATAAAATATAAAATAAATATATTTTTATATTTTTTGTTTATGCAATTATACTTATATATGTAATTGCATACATATAAATATAAATACATACAAATCAAAATCCAAATATATATATATTTAGATTCAAATTTATTATAATGTATCTTCCCTATGGGCTTGTACACAGGCTAACCCCTGCTGCCAAGCTTTCCCCTCTAATTTCTTTTTCTTCATATTTGATCTTTTATCAGGAAGTAGTAAGTGGAGACTGAATCAGCCACCTAAGGAACCTCTGTACTCAGACATTCACACCGAAGTTGGGAAAATAGGGGCTCGGCCGCCAAACCTGGTGCTAATCACCCTCAATCAAAAGAATTCAGATTAAGCTTTACATTTTTAACAACTTCAGTTTTTCCTTTGTCCAACTTTCTGGACATAAAGTTTACATATAATTTAAGGTGTGCCACCTGTTGATTTGATACAGATACATGTTACAGTATGACTACACCCTAGTGTTCCCGACACCTCCATCACATCACATAATTACTTTCGTGTGTGTGTGTGTGTGTGTGTGTGTGTGTGGTGAGGACATTTAAAATCTACTCTTTTAGCAACTTTAAACTATGTCATACAATACTGTTAACTAGAAACACAATGCCCTAGGCCTTGGTAACCACGTTTATACTCTGTTTCTGTTAAGTTTGGTTTTTCCAATTCCACATGTAAGTGATATCATATGGTATTTGTTCTTCAGTGTCTGCACTGTTCGGCCCACTCAAAGCTTAAGAGAAGTTGGAGGGTTGGGTTGATCTAAAGTTGGCTTTTTTTTTTTTTTTTTTCTAATTGAAGGGCAGTTGTCATACAATGTTACATTAGTTTCATGTATACAACATAGCGATTTGTCAATTCTGTACATTACTCAATGCTCACCACAATAAGTGTAGCTACCATCTGTCACCACATGACGTGAGTACAATATTATTGACTATATTTCCTGTGCTGTACTGGAAGTTTGTGTCTCTTAAGCCCCTTCACCTATTTTGCCCATCCCTCCATCCCCCTCCCCTCTGGCAACCACCAGTTTGTGCTCTGTATTTGTGAGTCTGTTTCTGTTTTTCTGTTTGTTTGTTCACTTGTTATGATTTTTAGATTCCACATATAAATGAAATCCTATGGTTTCTGTCTTTCAAGGCTGAGCTTTTTAATCGAGACAGATGAAGGGACTCCCATATCCCTGAAACTATAAGGAGGTAGTGTTTAAAGGGCAAGATCCATGAGAGACTATGGACTATGAGAAACAAACTGAGGGCCTCAGAGGGGAGGGGGGTGGGGGATTGGGATAGACCGGTGATGGGTAGTAAGGAGGGCACGTATTGCATGGTGCACTGGGTGTTATACGCAACTAATGAAGCATCGAACTTTACATCGGAATCCGGGGATGTACTGTATGGTGACTAACACAATATAATAAAAAAATCATTTAAAAAAATAAAAAATAAAAAAAATAAAGGGCAAGATCCTATGGTCTAGCCTGAGGAGGAAATAAACTGACTACAGGAAATGGCTAATAACGGCTGGAAGAAAGGTGAGGGTGCAGCCGCGGAGCACAGCGGAGCAGAGCCTTTGTTGGGAAAAATGACAGAGGGAATAAAAATAAAATATTTTATGAACTATATTCTTGGTGTTACTTATATTTCTAATCCTTGTATCTTGATTTTTCCTTCTTGATTTCCTTAGTTTTTTTTTTCACATTCTCTTGAGCTAAAAAAATAAAAGTATCACAAATTTACCTCCAAAATTGGCAAATGTAAATTTAAATCACTAGAATTATATTTCGTTTGAAAACACAGTGATATAGTGGTACACGAAATTTCCTTGAATACTTTCTTCCTGTGAAGGGTAATTATTAGTGAGATAAGGAAATTATATATATATCCCCCCCCCCCCAATCCAGCTATCAGAGTTTGCCTTTTGGGATGAGGACACTGGCTGTGCAAATTGATGTTGTGTCTATTTTCTGTTTTACTTTTCCAAGGAAACTGTCAAGTTAGGAAATGTTCTTTTTTCTACTTCAGATAGTTTCTGGCTATGGAAAGATGAAGTTAATCAGATCAGAATGATATTCCCCTATTTATTGCATTCAAGACTATTTATATTTGGATTATAATTAAATATTCTAATTAAATGTACACAAAAAATGCTTATATTTCCCCCACATATTATTGAGTTAGTGTCTAAACCTAACTGTCACACTTAAAATCAGCCATAACTACTTCAAGATACACAGGTACACGTGTAATGTTTAGTATCTGTTAGATTCACCTCTTTCTGAGAACACATGGAGAGCATCTTGTAAAACAATGATGAGAGTTTGTCTAATCCAGAAGATGGTGCTGCTTACATTTCTATTGCGTTAGGGAAACTGCAGAGAAACAATTTTTTTCCAATTCAGCCATTGATGGATTGTAAATTATTGAGCATACCTTCACAATAGGAACAGTTAATGTAGCTTTGCTCTTGAGGATTTCACATTTACCAATAATTTGCATAACATTTCCACACAAGATAATAGAAAATGTACTCCTTCACAAGCAATCTCACATTAATGGGATCTGATCAGTTGCGGCTATCCCAGTTATCTTCTGCCAGGAGTACACTCAAATGTGAAAATACATATTAGCTAAAAGACCTATTTAATTTTCTGGTTACTTATATGGCTATTAAAATGCAACATGTAGACCATTAAAGTGGTGATGATCCTTATTTAATGGAATGTGAATTTATTCTTCCAAACAGTGAACAGTTTTATAGTAAGTTTTTGTGACATGTTAATTATGTACTATCCAGGCACAAGAGCTTTAGCTAGTTAACATGGGTACATGGTATTGATAATATATTAGGCCTCTTCTACTTTATTTCAAGTTCAGTAATGAGTCATGCAAGCAAACTTATCACTGTTCGTAGTACTTGGAAAAAGAGGTAGCAAAGTCCACCTGATACATTTCCCAGCAATGCTTGCTGCCTCTGCTCGGGAGGTCACGGCCGCAAAAGCAAATCGAACAATGGAAACAGAAACATAGTTTCTCCAATCCCTTTAGCAGGAAATAGACATAAAAGAATAGATGAAGGAAATCTGAAAACACGTGAATGTTTGCAGCACAGATGAAATTTTAATGACGTATCTCAATATAGAATTTAGTAGAATTTTATACAGAATTAAGTATTTTAATATAGAACTACAGAGGATCAATTTATTTGTGTGTGTGTGTGTGTGTATGTATTTATAAAATATTGAAGAGTAGTTGACATACCATATTGTATTAGTTTCAGGTTAGTAAATTAGTAATACATTTTTATTGAGAGTGGGTAAATTTGAGCTACACCTTTATTAGTCATAGGATTATTTATATAGATGATGCTTAAAGCAGATGAAAAGAAAAATCAACATAGACATACTATTTTGTTGATAAAGGCACCCATCAAACAATCTAAGGAAATAAAAAGAGCTGGTGTGTTAACAGTGGTTCTTTCTGAGGAAAGAGCATGCAGGTACAGGAATGTGGGACGGAAAAGGATTACTTGCATTGTCCCTTACTTGATAGTTTATTTTTAAAAGAACATTACTATGCTTCTTTTCTAAAAGGTCAAAAGTTTGCCTGGGAAAACCCAAACAGACATTTCAAAGATGGGTCAGAGGAATGTATTTATCAGAATTATTTGGAGTCTTTTTGTTTCTTTGATTTGGGTTTTTTTTGTTTTAGTTTTTGTTTTGTTTTGTTTGCAGCTGTTGTTTGTTATTTTAAAATCCTCTTGGACTTTCCCCCAGAGCTGGTGAGTTGCTATTAGGGTTGGGACAGGGATCAGGATCTTTGACAAGCTTATCAAGTAACTTTGATGTCTGGCAAAGTTTGCAGACCCCATTTAAGCTGGAGAGGAGTCCAACAATGGCAGGAGAATGGGAAAGATACAAGCTGTCAGTAAACACGGGGCAGCGTAATGATGTAAAAAAGCAACATTGTTAAATAAAACAAGAAAGTACATAGAAGATTTATGGATATGAACCCTTTAAAACTTAGGCGATACAGGCTTTTGGTGGGACATGCCTTCTTACCAAATGACTTTGTTCGTTTTCCTTTTCCTGTGTCACAATAAGTTTAATGTAACACTCAGTTATCTCATTTCTTCCTAGATCCCTTTATTAATAGTAGTTCTAAGATTTAAGTTGCCTAGAGCAGAAATCTAAGGAGTATAGATGCAGCTGGTATTCCTGATGACTGTAATTTAGGTAAATAGTGCTTCTAGAAACATAACTGGGTTTCTTTGTGTTCTTTGATAAGGTCTTTGTTGAACTAATGTGCAGATATTGTGCCTTTTCTAGAATTTTTAAATTAAAAGTTCTTGGAGATATTCATATACTATATATATATATTCTCATATATTTCTTTTGAGAATGATTATTTTCTGTCTCCAGTATTTCCAGAAAGGATATAATATGAAAAAAAGTTCTTGATTCTATCAAATTTTTTTTCCTTGTGCAAGATTTTCTTCCCTTTATTGTTTCTATGCTTTTTTATATTACCAAATTCTCACATCTTTTTAAACTATAAACAAAAAGATATTTTTCTAAAAATTGCTGTCAACATGGGAATGTTGCCAGCGTAGCTGTATTAATTAATTCAGTCCCTGCTGAACTGTTTCTTGATGCAATCAATTACTGAACAATAATCCCATCCTTACTTTGGATAGTTTGCCCAGAAAAGTTTCATCAACATGTATCCTTTTAGGGTACAGCAAGACAACTGGCACACATAAGAGATATAATTCTGGGAATATATGAACTGAATCTATACTCACAATGTTGTGTGAGAACAACTATTTTACATGGGAGATCAAAACAGATTTTGACTATATTCTCATATATTATTTACAAACTTATGTCGACTTGTTCCAGCAAAATGTGTGATTTAAATGTTCTACATCATATGTGAAGATCAGGCATTATATGGTGTATAAAAAAATAACTTTTACCCTTTGGAAAGAATGGAGAATCATGTAATTAATGCCTCATTTCTGATATTCTGATATTTTAGCATGTATTTCCTGCATGTTTTATATAATTAAACATCTGCTTCCTATCTGTAAAATTTTTACTTCCTATTTTATATAGTCTCTATTTTTACTATGATATGATTACATTAAGTGTTTTTTATTCTCCCTAAGTTTTTAAGGATTGAGATACATAAAATTTAAAATGAAATGTTTGAAAAATGTAATGGTAATGTAACCAAGGCCTCTTGGTACTATCTGTGTGTGTGTATGTGTGTGTGTGTGTGTGTGTGTGTCTATAAATAGGCAGACCCTTCTATACTACTGTCCCCAAAAATGTCTTTTGAACAAACATTGTGCTGCGGTTATATTTTTTATTTGTTTATGCTTCTGGGTAAGACTTTGTTTGAAGAGATGGTTTCAAGGCGATAAAAAAATGGAAAACCCTTACTCCACGATATTAATACAAATGGAACGTCACAAGTGCATTCAAGTGTTTCTTATTCAGCATTGTAAAAAATTATTTCTGAACACTGGCCTGCTTTTCTTTTTTATTGTATGCCTTATCTTTCCTTTTCAATTATTCACAGCCTCCTAAGGACCACTTGCAGTATAAAATAGTATCTATGGGAGGTAAAAACAGCAAGAAATGTATTTCTGAATGGATTACAGAGAAAGATCTATTTAGAAATTTAAATGTATGTGGTCAACATAGAAGAAGATATATGCACCTCCTCAGTAACTCTTTTACCCAACAGTATTTTGGTTATAGACTGCTTTAATCTTGTGATTTCCTTTCTTTGAAGTGTGTGTGTGTGTGTGTGTGTGTGTGTATTTTCCTTTTACGTCCAATTTATTTTTATGTTATGTAATTTGAAGTGAATCGAGGGGCTTTGTTTCTGAGTATATTTGTTTGTATCATATCTAGCAATATTCTGAAGTGATTTAGGGCATGTATAGCCCATATTTATTTTTTGACCGTCTTAAAAAAAAATGTTACTCCCCTGCTCTTTCTCTTTAATCCTTAAAAATATTTTAGACTACTTGCATCTCTCTACCTACCTATCCTTAAAATAAAATTCTATCCTTATTTATATCTTCATATTCTATTTTTTCAAAGTTTATTTTATTTTTATTTGGAAATTATTTCAAGCATTCAAAGAAATACATGAAATAGTGTCATAGAAACTTAAGTATCCACAATCAAAGTATAGTTTAGACATAGAGCAGACTGGTTTTCTTTACAGATAAATTGTTGCAGATAAAGTAAGCTTTTATCATAATATTCAAATGTTTTAAATAATTATCTTTCAATAACAATTTTATCTTTTTAATTTATTATGGGATCAATTATCTTTTCAAAAGGAAATTTTATTTTTTTAAAAAAGTACTGAAAAAAAAATCCCCAGAGAATGTCATATGCATATCCTCTCTACTATAAGTTTGCTTTTACCAAATACAGGCTGTATACAAGATACCTAGCTTGCATACAAGTGCGCACGCTTTCAAGTATCTAGCTAATACAAAAATACAAGATGTTTTGCTTATCTTCTTGCTTTGGTTTTCCTAAAGCCTTAGAAGAAATGTTCATGACGATTTCTACGATTTCATTATATCTATGAAGTAGTTCTAGATGACATAAAATGTTTGTGGCTCAAACTGAATTTTAAAGTTTCTACAGCTCAGCCACCTTATTTTGATGGAGAAAGAATCTGAATCTCAGTGAGCTTCCTTCTCCAACCCCAGGATGGGACCTTTATTCATGATGTAAGTGTGGTGATTGCAAACAATTAAATACTTTTGACAACAGAGTAGTTTAGAGAGCCACACAAATGTAAGAAAATCAGGGACTGATAATCTGTCTAGTGTGTGTTATGGATTTCATGAGAAATAATCAGGAAAACGTAAAGACAAATTGTATGTCACTGAAGTGTTTTTGAAGTATATCATACAGTGATGGTTGAGTCAGTGCTGACACAGCCCCTGGAATATTTCCTTTTATTCTGGGAAGACAAAGCTTTCAAATTGAAGGGAAAGTGTTCTGCGGCCTTTCACTAGCATCTTGATGCATCTCTTGAAATATACAACATCCAAGAGAGGTAGTAGAAAAAAACTGGAATCCTTTCTGAGGAACAAGATATTCGTGAAGTAAAAACTAAAATTGGGGTATATATGTAAATAAGACGTGTATTTTTCTTACAGATATTGACCCTGCAGACCTACAGTATAGCTACTAAGAACACTGCAGGGGCGCCTGGGTGGCTCAGCTAGTTGAGGGTCCGACTCATGGTTTCAGCTCAGGTCATGATCTCAGGGGTTGTGGGATCGAGCCCTGCATGAGGCTCCATACTCAGTGTGGAGTCCGCTTGAAGATTCTCTCCCTCTGCCCCTCTCTCCACTCATGTGCACACTCTCTTCTCTCTCTCTCTCTCTCTTAAATAAATAAGTAAATCTTAAAAAAAAAAAAAAAAAAAGAATATTGCCTTGCCAGTCTCAGCTAGAATTCACTCACAAGTATGCGGCTGCTTACCTATGTAACCACAGGCAAAATGCTCAGCACTTCAAAAATGACCTCCTTCTCAAACTTGTTGTGGACATTCAATGGGTCAATAATATAAAGTTTTTGAATAATGATTGGCCCTTTGAAATTGCTTAATAAAGTTCAAATGTTGTGCAAATACAGCATTTTGGGTAAGAGATCACAATCTCTCTTTTATTTCCATGAATCCTCTCTTCTACTGTAATCTTATCAAGGTGTGGACTTAGCATGTTCACATCCCTGGGAATTTTAAAAAGAAAATAAATCTAAGAAAAATCCATATGTCTAAAGTATAGAAGGATACAAGGGAGGCCACAAGGGTTTCTTACTAGGTTGTTTTCCTACCTTCTGCTTTTCTTGTGCCGTGTAGCAAAAATCAGCGTACTTCTAAGCACTAGGAAAGCCCCATATAATTTCTTCCTTCCTCACTGACTGATGTGCCTGATTTTTTAGTATTCAAACAGAAATCACCTTCCCCCTAAGCCCATCTATGGTTCATGTTCTATATTCATATTTCCTCTGAGAATCTAACGTCTTCTGACATAAGGAACAGTTGAATTACCTATAAATTAAAAAGCCATTCCTGCCCACAGTATTGTTATCTAGCTTTTGGCCCCATGAAAGAATCATTACAATACATTTAATCCATTCCGGGAAATACTTGAATGGTCTAGATTTCAGGTCAGAGAGCTCTCTGGCTATTGGCCATATGTCAAGGCTTTCTTTGTCTACAAAGAGACAAGATTGATAAACTGTCACTAGGAGTTCTGCAGCTTAGAACTGAAAGACTGGGCGGAACATCACCAGAGAGAAGAGATGCACGTGGGAACAAGGAAAGGAAAGAGAGGTACATGCTATTTTGAGGAGATTCTTATGGTACTTCTCTTTCTCAGAAACAGATATACTTTTTACCTTTTAACATTTTGATAGCAAAGTAAAAATCTTCCTCTTAGTGTTTAATAGGGTAAGAAAATGTGTAATTGGATATTGGCATTGTCGATCATTACCATTTCCAGAAAAGATATAAAATAAGAGGTCAATACATTTTCCTCTCTTAAAAATTCTCCTTATTTTTTGGAAAACTCTGATTGTAAGGAAAAATAATTTTGCGCGTTCTCTGCCTGTTTCACAACTATTAAGATAAAAGATTATAGAAGACAGGGAGACATGAGAAGAGAAAGGGAGGAAGGACGGTAAGAAGGAAGGAAGGGACGGAGGGAAGGACTAAGGGAGGGAGAAAAGGAGGGAGAGAGGATGGGAGGAAAAGAATGACAAATCTTAAATCACATTAGAGGAGCAAAGAAACAAGTTTAAAATATAAAAGATATTTATGATTATTTTAAAAAGGGATGCCTGGCTGACTCAGTGGGTTAAGTGTCTGCCTTTAGCTCAGGTCATGATCTCAGGGTCCTGGGGTCGAGCCCTGCATTGGGCTCCCTACTCAGAGGGGACACTGCTTCTCCCTCTGCCCCTTCCCCTGCTTGTGCTGCTTCTCTCTATCTCTCTTTCTAATAAATAAATAATAAAAAAGATTATTTTAAATAGAAACTAAAGGAACACCAGAAAAGTTTTGTTATCAGTCTCTCATTTTTGGTGTCTTAAAATGTACTTCAGTATACTTTTTGTAATATACATTAACCTTTGTCCAAAAAACCAAATCATCTCTCTTTATAAAAAATGCTGACGTCAGTTGGCAAATAATATAAATATATAGAGAAATAAATTCCCAGCTAATTCAATGACCAAAAAAAATCCAATAAAACAAAACAAAACAAAAACAAACAAACAAAAACCCAAAAAAATAAATGTTGACAAAGAAACTCTTCTATTAAGGAAACAAAACAGACAATAATAGCCACTGTTGTCACAATATCATTTTTTTGTCAATAATCCACACCTGGTCTGCATATGCCATATCTTTTCTGGAACTGGACAAATTGGGCATTCAAAGTATAAAATAGAGGCCAATAATTTTTGTCTAGTTACGTAATTGAAGTAGCAAGTTCACCTACTATTCTCAGAAAGAACAACTGAGTCTCCATATTCTGAGTCAGAGAAGTTCCCAGAGCCCATTTTTAATGTCCACTCTCCAGTAATCTCATTCAAATAAGGGCTTCTTCTTCTCCCAGGAGCTCAATAAATCAATTCTGATAACACGCTCAGGGCAGGTTTTTATTGTTTTTGCTTTTGTTACTTCTTATTATTTTATAACTTTCTTTGCAGGGGTGGCAGTTTACCCGTGAGCCAATATAATATATTGTCTCCCATCACACCCCCCCCCACACACACAGATACACACATCCTAGACCTCACTATTTGTCTAGCTACTATTCTCTTCTTCTTTTTAAAAGATTTTTTATTTATTTATTTGACAGAATGAGAGAGAGAGAGCGCAGCAGGGGGAGTGGCAGAAGGAGAGGGAGAAGCAGACTCCCCAGTGAGCAGGGAGCTGGATATGGGACTCGATCTCAGGACCCTGAGATCATGACCTGAGCTGAAGGCAGACCCTAAACAACTGAGCCACAAAGGCGCCCAAGCTATTTCTTTCAGCTTTCCTTTAAAACAAAAATGCCACAATAGGGTTGTTAGTCAACGTTTTATTTTCCCTCTGACCATTCTCTGTTGAGCACTGAAATCAGCCCTTCACAGCCACACAAGACTGAAACTTTCATTATAAAAAGTATCAATGACTAGAACTCACCAAGTATAAATGCCAGCTCTCAATATTCATCTCTTTTGTCCTCTCCGAGTTTGCTAAAGTTGTCCACGTTTTCCTTACAACCCTTAGTTTTCCTAGATGCTGAACTAACACTCTGCCAGTTCTCATAACACCTTTCTGGGTGTTCCTTCTCAAATACCTTTGTTAGGTTCTCCTTATTTTCCCAAGTTCCTGCTTTAAACTCCTAAATATGACTTCCCAGGAGTCAGTTCTTATCCTTATTTCTATCTAAACTCATCTTCTCATTTGTCTTCTTCAGTCTTATGGTTTTAAATACAATTTTATTACTTTTCAACAAATTATCACAAAATGGGTGGCTTAAAAAAATATCATCTTACAGTTCTAAAGGGCAGGGTTCTAGAATCTGGAACCTGCTGGCATGGCTGCACTCCATCATCTCCAGCTCCTGGCAGCTGTCACCATTCTTTGACTTGTGGCTGCATGACTGCCACCTCTGCCTCTGTAATCAGGCTCCCTCTTTCTTTGTATGTCAGTTCTCTGCGCGTCTCTTACAAGGGAATTGCCATTGGATTTTTGGCCCACTTTGGTAATCCAGGACAATTTCTTTATTTAAGAACCTTAATTAAGTCCATCTGGAAAGACCTCTCTTCCAAATAAGTTATCATTCACAGGTTCCCAGATTTCACAGACTTCAATGGATTTTTGCCTATCTTCATGATCTATGGACTAATAACTCCAACATGTAATCCTCCAACCCACACATTTTCCATGACATTTAGCTTTGTTTTCAAATATTTGGCTGACATCGTCATTTGTAAGATTCATAGGTGTCTCAAGAGGGGAAAAGAAGAAAATAAAACAATAAAAAAACCCCAAAAACCTACTATCTAGGTTTATCACTTAGGGTCCAACTAGAGGAGCAAATCAGAAGATATATATTAAGAGACATATTGCAAGAAATTGGCTTATACAATTTGAAGGGCTGACTAGGGAAATTTCCAAATTACAGGGCAAGTTGAAAGGGGAGGCTGGAATTCCAGAGCACAAGCTAAAGCTACTGTCCAGAGGTAAAATTTCTTTATCAGGGAAGAATTAGCTGTGTTTTTAAGGGCTTTCAACTAAGTGACTCAGGCTCACCCAGAGTATCCAGGATATTGTCACTTCCTTAATGTTAACTGACAATGGACTTTAATCGTGTCTTCAAAATATCTTCATGGCAACATCTAGATTAGTGTTTAATTGAATAACTGATGACTATTGCCTAACTCAATTGACTCATCAAAGAAAGCATCACATCACTTCTCAATCTGTTCATTATTAAGTCTCCCCAATTTCAGTGTTTTACAACTCTATCTTTCTGTTCCTTAGGCTAAAGAAAAGTGGTAGTATGCTTGACACTTGTCTTTCTCTCATATTCTACATCTGTTATTAGCAAATGCAAAATATATTCACAAAAGTTCAGCTTCTCAGCATCTCTACCGATACCTCTCTAATCCAGGACATCATGATTATTCTCTTGAATTATTTCGATGCCTTTTTAAGTGGCTTACAAGCTCCCACAGATTATACTACTTGGCAGCTCTTATGATACTTTCCATTGATTTTTATCTTTTGGCTCAAGAACTTCTAAGAGTGTGCCATTTCACTCCAAACAAGACCTCTGACCTGATGTACTCCCACTTTTCACCTTCTTAAACAAAATCTAAACCATTCCCTGTTAAAAAACATTTTTAGCCCTCCATATTAATCTCTTAACACCTTACAAATTTATATATAAATAATCTTTTGACTTTTACATATAGAATTCCTTGCTCTATATCTCCCTGATCTAGAATATAATTATGATAAGATTTGGGTTATTCACATATTTTATTCTAGGCACACCTTCGATGCTTGAAAAGTATTTGTTCAAACTAAATATTTGTCAAGTGAATAAAATAATTAATCATTGTGAAAAAATGTATTATAGGTAGTACCCTCAATGACGCTCTTATACCAAATTTAGCTTGGTCTACTTTGACAGTAACACAGTATAGAAAAGTGCTGTATTTTCCATGCAACACCATAAGCTTAAATTTTCATTAAAGTTCAATGGCTGAAATTTTCCTAGTTTTGGAAAATTTAATAACAGTATTTTATCAGTGCTTAATAAAAATAAACTAAAAGTTTTCTCTTCTTGTAATGCTTAATTGATATAATTTATAGTTATAAAATATAAAGTGTCACTTGCATACTTAGATTAAAAATTTAAAGAAATGTTAGTTGATTTTTGACCTACATTTAAAAATAAACCACACCATGATAGATTAATTTAAATTTCTCATTAAATTTACAATTCATTTCAATATCCACAGTGACTTTAGGCATTTTTGACTTTTTAATACTATTTTCTCCATTATGTTTAACACGATAGACATTTTTAAGCAAGAAATTAAAAATAGTCAATGGGTAATTTGTATAGCACTTAAATATATATATATATATGTATATATATGTGTGTGTATTATTTATATGTGTGTGTGTACATATATATATCTGTAAGTAGAAAATTGAAGATTTCAATAAATTTAAAAGCAGGACCTAAGTCTCATTCATTGATTCATCAAATAGTCATTGACTGCCTACATAAAATTCTGTTTATGAATAACCCTCTGCATGAGTGGAAACAGGTAAAATGAATGATGTAAGTGCTATGGTAAACATCAGATGATATGTTGTGGTTAAAAATAAAGGAGATAAGAAACAAACTGTAGTGTGGGTTGCCATGTTATGTAAAATGTTTCGGGAAGACCTCTCAGATATAATGACGTGTATGCAGGAACCTCAAGGAAATAAGTCACTGAACCATCACGTATCTGGGGTCAGGAACAGCAGGGAGATCAGAGTGGAGGGAATGCTCCAGAACACCAGCAGGGAATGGAATGTCGAGATGGCAGAAGGAGATCCTGATCATACAGGACCTTGAAAATTATTTCAAGGATTGAATTTGATTTTGACATATTTTTTGAGAATTGAATGACATGATTTGTTTTTGTATGTCGAAAGGATAACTAGGTGCGTAGAGATGCAGGTAACTAGGTATAAGATAGCAAGGGTGGAAGCAAGGAGACCTATTAGACTATTGGCTTAGAGCTGGTTAAAGTGGTGTAGGTTTCACTTATATGGACAAGGAATCACTTATATGGGACAAACAATAGTATATCACTTCATATTCATACTGACAGCTCCTAACACATTTGATATTTTATTTTCCATAACTTGCAGGTTTAAAATATCAATATACTGAGCCTTGGAAAATTATATTTAATATCATATTTGATCACAATAAAATATACTGTAGCATTTATTAAACACCTGCACTGATGTGGTTAATAAACCTTTTTTTATGTCTGCATATATAAGTAGGTTAATAACTCAAAAGAATAGTTATGATACACAATCAGGAACGATTTGAAATACTACATTGTATAGCAACGGAATAGCAGATTTATTATGACGAGACTGTTTGGTGTAGTGTGAAATCATATTGCCACTGGATTTGACATTATAAATTCTTTTCATTATACTTCAAATGAGTACAGCCCAATGATTAGAGTGCTACTGGAATAAATTGATAAAGAGTGAATTTCTCTACCGTCACCAAATTCCCTCATTATGCTTAAGTACTTTAGAAGTCTCTAAGCAGTGTATGCTCTTTTGTAATCATAACTTAATTGGCTCTATTAAAGGTTTACTTTGGTTTCCAAAAATACTGATATTGAGTGAAAGAAATGCAATACCCACAATCTTCCAGTCTATGGCGTATTCTTTGAAAATATATAAATACGTTTACAAGCTGCTTTAAAATATTTGAGTTAACAGGACATCATTAAAAATAACTGCATAAGTGCAGAAATGTTATCTTTATGGCCTGAGAGAATTAAGCTACCTCTTAATACTCTAACATTTCTAATGGGGAGTGACTCATAACCAAGAGAAAAATACTGTGACTGAAATAAAGTACCTTATAAATGAGATTTTAAATTATTGGGATCTAGACTCTTTTTTTTTTCTTACATATTATCCTTAAGGGTAAATACAAGACACTGAGAGTCTATTACTACTAGTAATGATAAGAATTATAGTATAAATTATTATAATGTTTATTAATAATGTATGCACCAGATATGATGGTAATGCATACATATGCATGCTTGTGTGCACACATACCAAAAAAAAAAAAATGTTTAATTCTCACAGTTAGAATTGGAAGAGGCTCTATATTATTTTTATCTTACAATGAGAAAAATGGTTCAGACCTGTGATTTGACCAAGATCATGACCTTAATAAATGGCAGCTCTGGAGCTGGGTCAACTTTATCCAATTCGAGAATGCTTTTTCTGAACACTGTCTACAAATTATTGTATGAAAATTGGAAAGAATATTTTCTTTTTTTTCCTAAGGTCAAGCACTTAATTGGTGACCTACCCGAGGGTATAAGCTATCTATTTTTTAAAAAGAAAAAATCGTTAAACTTTTATGAGCTACAGTGAAAGAACTTGTTTATAATGACTTATTTGTGAGGGACATTGGGCTAAAGATACTTAAGAGCAAATGGTGTTTTGTCCAAACTTGGAGATTTTCTGTTAAGATTTTTCTCTGAAGAAGCTGTTCTAGAATTGTTTATGCAAATTAGCTGAGTTAGTGAAATGGATTATCATGTGCACCAACAGGGAGACATAAATTCTAGGTTTATTATTGTTGCCAATAAATAATTATATTTTTAAAAATTGTACCTCACTCTAAAGTATATTGAATCATTTACTTATATTCACTTCCAAAGCTCTTCTGAGCAGCCTGTCAGAAATCGTTGGTTTAGATATAGAGGTAGCAGGTGAAAAGGGTGTGTGAAATATTAAAATATGTATACTGCTTTATGAAGATACAGACTATAATCATAGCATTTTTCTTTTCCATGCTTAGTTTGTTGTTTACCAAAGAAACATATTCTTGGCCAGATACCTGGCAAAAGGAAAGTTACCCTGCTTTTGGTTCACAAGGAAAAATATCAAATGCTCAAAGTCACAAAAATGATAACATTCATTGGGGCTTGGCACATTTGACATATATGATTGGAACTTCGAATATACAACAATTTAAATAACAGGGAAAAGTAGTAATAGTCTATAGTGTAATTACTAAACATCGAAATCAGCAAATTTATCTGAAATATCTTTTTATTTGTCCTTGGTAAATTATCTTAAAAATTTTTGGGGAAAAATAGTATCTTACATTGACTATTAATGTAGGCATGTTTTCTTGATATACTGACAAAAAAAAAAACTTGAGATTTTTTGGAGAAATTCTGTTTTCATTGATTTTGGTTTTGTCAGAGGATCCCCACTAGACAATATTAGCAGAATAATAACAATAGTAATATTAATAATAAATTATTTCAATTGGTTGAAAAGCATTAAAAATAAGAATTCATAACCTCATAATGATATGAAAAATAATTCATGGCTACTGAAAGCCATTTTCTGCAAATGGCTAAGTATATATAAAGAGAAAGAATCAAGTATGTGTCATGTCTTTCCTCTACTGACTGTATCTAAGGGCAAAACATTTTATGAGGGCTGGTTGCTTTATATTTAAAAGAAGAGTCATGAATAATAAACTCAGGAAAACAGAAAGGTAATATTTTACAACCCTTGGTGAAAATTAATTGAACCAAGCAATAGTCATCAACATTTGCCAAGTAATTTGGTGATAGGTTGAGTTGAACTTTTTAATGAGTGGATCAGACAAACATCACCAGAACTCATTATCTCGGGTATGTTTAAATTCCAAAGGTAACTTCCAGATAAACCTTGGGTTTTAAAATTTTAAATACTGAAGAACTTTCTTCTCCAGAAATTACCAAAATAAGAGAAAAATAAGAAATTTAACATCAATATTTAACAAACCAGGAAATATCTACAGATAGTACAATATATTGTAAATTAATGAATCCCAAATGAAGTAAATATAATAGCAATAGCAAAATTAAAGCAACGATGAATATATATTATTATCGCAACACAAATATTCACTATAAGTGATCTGGAATAGCCTTTGCACAATATCTAATCTGCCACAGTAAAGACCAGTCCTTAGCCTTGACTATGGCCAAATTCCCCAAGGCCATAGACCAGGTTCCTGAAAGCAAATTGACAATATTATGCCCTTAACATTGTAGAATGAGCAGCACTTTTTTCTTACTAGAATAGACAGTAAATATTTTGTGTGTGCGTTTTCTCTCTGCAATGTTTCTGACAAAACTACAGATACCTTATCCACTGTCATAGCATTGCATACAGCAACGCTTTTAATCAAAGAACTCATTTGACAGTAAATGAAGTGGGGCAAGGGGCCCTCATTCTTGGAATTCACAGGGATTGCCATGCTCCCTATCATCTTGAAGCAGTTAGCTTAATGGAGTGGTGGAATGGTCTTTTGAAGATTCAGTTACAATGCCAGCCAGGTGGCAACACCTTGCTGGGCTGGAGCAATATCTGCCAAGATGAGATATATGCTCTAAATTAGCATCCAAAGTATGATGTTAATTTTCTCATAGCCTGAATTCATGGGTCTGGGAATCAAGGGATGGAAATGAAAATGGCTTCTCTCCCTCATATCCTGGAGATTCAGTAGCAAAGTATTTGCTTCCTGTCCCCATGACTTTAGACTCTGCTGGACTAGAGCTCTTAGTTCCAAAAGGAGGAATACTCCTACCTGGGGACACAATAATGATTCCAATAAACTAAAAATTAAAAGTGCCACCTGGTCACATTGGATTCTTCACGTGATTGGATCAATGGGAAAAGCAAAAACAAAAACAAAGACAAAACTTATTCTGATGCTGGGTGATTGATCCTGAGTATCAAGGGGAATTAGGCTGCTACTCCACAAAGGACATGAGGAGAAGGAGTGTTTCGTTCATACACACAGAAACAAACATGGTTACTTTCTCAGGGATTTATTTGGATGGCAAGACAGTTGACACAACACACCCACCCATGAATATGTATAAAGTACAATTAGTACTCACAACGAACTGGAGACTCTCATTGAGGTGAAGGGCTCATAAAGGGGTTAGATTAAAAAGGAAAGCAAGGGGTGCTCAGCACAAGAGTGTTCCCACAAATAAGCTGGAGGTTTCAACTAGTTGAAATTCCCACAGATATGCAAAATCAAAGGACATGTGATGAGCTTTTAAATTCCTGGTTTCCCAATGTGTAGCATGCAGGGATCTAAAGCTATTAATGGTGAAACATCAAAATGGAGTCAACCTCTTAATTATAATGACATCCCCAGAGCACCTCTTAGTAGTCTCTTAGCCCGTGATTAAAGCCACTGAAGAAAGGCACGACAACTCAACAACCAAGGCAGGACTAATAATAATGGCCCAGAATCTTGGGGCTCCTGGGTGGCTCATCTAGCCCCAAGTTGGGCTCCCGGATCAGTAGGGAGCATGTTTGAAGATTCTTTTCCTCTGCCTCTGCCCCCCCCCACAAATAAATAAACAAAACAAAACAAAACAAAACAAAACAAAACAAAACAATGGTCCCGAATCTTAAGGAATGAATGTTCAGTAACTCTGCCAGGCAATGAAACACAATGAATGGAGGCACTCACTAGGTATATAAGAACTATGAAATGGATAGAATTAGTCATAAATGTGAACTACGTAACCAGTTCCAGAAACTAGGACTATAACTGTTACAACAGTTATTACTTCTTCCTTATTTTGAATTGAATGTGGGTGTGTTCTTCCCCCTCCATCATTTTATCATATCATAATGTGTTTACTAGTTAACGTTCTATAATGATATTTATGTTACAGGAAGTCAAAGTGAGTCAACTAGTAACAAAGGACATCACCCAAAGACTAAAAGGGATTTGTATCCTCTTTGGGGAAGAACGGAGATGTATAATATTTGGTTATACATGGGATTTGTGTATTATCTTAGGGGAAAGCATGACATGGTTAGTGTCTTTATTGGATATTAAGTATAGTTTGAGAAGATGCATATGGGTGGCAGTGGCAAGTTGGCAAGAGTGGAGCAGAGTCCTTTGCAATATGTCAGTTTGCTAGGCTGGGCTCGGTTTCCCAGAATTCTCTCTCTCTCTCTCTCTCTCTCTCTCTCTCTCTCCCTCTTTTTTTTTAAAGATTTTATTTATTTATTTGACAGGGGGAGAGAGAGAGCACAAGCAGCCTGAGAGGCAGGCAGAAGGAGAGGGAGAAGCAGGCTCCCCGCTGAGCAGAGAGCCCGACAATGGGGGGCTCAGTCCCAGGACCCTGGGATCATGACCTGAGCCGAAGGCATGTGCTTAACCGACTGAGCCACCCAGGTGCCCCTCCCAGAATTCCATACCCAGGTGCCCCTCCCAGAATTCTCTTAAATGGATGTTTCTGGTTAGAGTGGGCTACAATAAAACATCTCTATGAGATTTGGACTATGGAAGTTAATTAAACAGCAGCAATTTTTGTAGCACACACAAATGTTGCCATTCACCTGCTAGCTCACCTCACTGGCTTGAAGCAGTGGGTAGGCATGCAACTGCCCACTCTCCTTAGGATGCTCCTCCAATTTGGCTAAATCTTGGATCAGCTGTGTGGGTTTGTCTCTGCATTCTGCAGGTTGTGCACGCCACAACAGGTCAGAGACAATAAAAGCTTACGTGATTTCCATCCATACTCGTGAACTTCAGCCCATGCTTGCGGGTGCCAGCTTTTTCTTGCTCTCCTGTACTTTACATCAATCTTTCTATCTTACCTGTGGATTTCAAGTTTCGGCATCAGAAGCTAAGACAGACCAGGGTCTAACTGCAAATGCTAAAACTATAACACTTCAAAAAGAAAAGGTGGGAGAAAATCTTCATTGCCTTAGGGTAGGCAAAGAATTCTTATGGCAATTTTTTTTTTCTTATGGCAATTTTTATACAAATTATTACCAAAATTGTTTAAATTGACTTCAATGTATTTAATAAGACATCCGGTTCTTCAAAAACCACCACAGATGAAGTGAAAGGCAACTAAATACTGGGAGAAAATAACTGCAATATGCCTATTTTACAAAAACTTCATCTCAAAAAAAATACAAAGAATATTTGCAACTCAACAATGAGAAGACAACCCACCTAAATAAAACAAGGTAAAATATATCTACAAATAATGCAGAAATAAAATAGATGAAAAACCAGTAGTTATAGAAAAATATATTCAGTAGCATTTGTCATTAAGAACATACATTTTTAAAGCCACAATGAAACACCATTACATATTCATTAGAATGGCTGAAATGAAGAAAGAGTGACAACACCAAATGTTGGCAAAATATTAGTTACAAAGAATTCCTGGAAATGGCACTGTGGAAAACAATTGGGCACTTTTTTACAAGTTAAACATACACATACCTTGTGACTCAGTATATATTCCTAGATATTTATGCAAGAAAGAGAAATTCACAGAACTATAGGCAATTTATAAAAACAAACTCCCATTGTCCATTGGTCAAGTGAGTTAATAGCTAGTAGAAGGCCCAACATGCCAGGGTCACTCAGAGTTGGTTCCTTTTTAGTTTAAGCTAAAACAATACAGTCACTTTTAATATCCCTTAGACAAGTGCTCCTATAATGGAACATTCTTTACAAGATAATCTTCATTTTATTCTGAGAATATGTTTCAGAAATGTTTTGTTTGATTTGAAATTGATCCAGTCAGATTATAATACCAAGTACAGTTCTTTACTTATGGTGCTTTGTTTCTTAAAAAGACCACAATTTAAATGACTACTAGGGCAATTTATAATTTATCATCTAAAATCATTTTTATTTAGTGTTTATTGTTGTTGTTTCTAAATGCCTAATACTTCTGAAGTTAAATTTAAATATTGAGGATAGGAGTATGTATTTAGACCCAGGTGGATATATGTTAATAGTTTTTATAGATATATTATTAAATAACAGTGTGTAGGAAAAAAGGAGAATAAATATACCGAGGTTTTCCTTTGATACCTATTCAGTATATTAGATTTAGTTTGTTTATGAGTATATATTGAGGCTGACTGAGATAAATTGAGCAATATGTCCAATTTTTCCTTATAGCATTAAAATAGGCTACTATGCAATACCTATATTTGAATATTGGTTAAAGCACTATAAGTGCATCATTTGGAATTTACAGAAGTCTCACAAAATTTAATTCACTACTTAATATTCTGAATCAATTAGGAAGGAGAGACAAACTGTAATAAAAAATTTACTGTACATTTAAGTGTAAGATCAAATATAAGAGGGTTTTTCTTTTTATTTGGGTCAGATGTTCCTAAAATTACACATAAGAATTAAAATTGTTAATTTATCAGCTACCATATATATATATATATATATATACACACACACACACACACACACACACACACACACACAAGTGGGGAGGAGTTATAATTGATTTAATTATGTTTTTGTAGTAAAATCTGTATTTTGAAATTAGTGTTTTATAACACTTTAAATTTCAAAGCAAGAGGCTACTTTTGCAGTTGTCAATGTTCTTAGGTTTTCATCCCAAGGTAACTGTACAGAGGAGAGGGAAATATCCAGGTTTTGAAACAGAACCATTGTGCTCCTTTTTATAATTCTGCACTCCCTCTTAAACGGCAGGATTCTGAGACCATATGTAAATCACTGCCTTCTATGCAGAAAAGCACAGGAGGCCCACAGGTCACCAGGGAAGGTTACTGATGCCCATTGTCTCTCACAATTTCTGTGGGGTTGGAACAAAATTAGAAATACACAGAACTGTTTTATCTTAAAAATTTCTCTTTATTTTACAGATTTAAGGAAAATGCTGGAACACATTAGGAATGTATGAAACATATCACGCAGACACAATAGTTTATGCTACAATATATACACAAGGAACAAACGATTGCCTGCAAGGATGTTTTTATATATATTGAAAAAGGTCATGACTGTTGGACATTAAAACAAATTAATTTTTAGGCCAAGCTATGTGGTGCTATTAGGACAATAAGTTTCCTTTTAGAGACATGTATTTAACTTCTGATTATATTTTCATATTCACCTCCTATTTTATGTATACTGGAAATTTCCTTAAAAATCCATTATTTAGTCACCCTGATGCTCTAGTAGTTATCTTTTCATTCTTTTTCTTTAAGGATTTTATTTATTTATTTATGCAAGAGCAGGGGTAGGGACTGAGGTCAAGGGAGAGAGAACTTTCTCAAGCAGACTCCATGCTAAACCCAGAGCCTGAGGTGGGCCTCAATCTCACAACCGTGAGATCATGACCTGAACCAAAATCAAGAGTCAGAGCCTTAATGACTGAGCCACCCAGTTGTCCCAGTTATCTTTTCAATCACCAGAGTTTTAGACTGTGAGAGCTATAATTGATCATATAATGACTATTTCATTAACCCACTTACTCATTATATTCTCAAGTATAACATATGCAAATCTCTAAGTAAACAGAATATACACTCTTAAAACAAAATAATGTAACTGACAAGATGTCAAATCCGTTTTATATAAGCTGTCAAGTCTTTGCCTTGGCCTGACCTGAATGTGTGGTCTGCCAGGTCCACTCTTCATGTCTTCCTTGCTCCGTCTGTCCACAGGATGGTGCACGAGCAGATCTACTATTTGGACAGGTACTTCCACAAGTACCACAAGTACGGGCATGTCATATAACCCAGAGAACTTTCCAAACAAGTACCAACAACCCATCTGATGTCTGAAGAGGAGTGGAGGAGACTTGGCGTCCAACAGACTCTAGGCTGGGTTCATCACATGACTCACAAACCACAACCATATATTCTTCTCTTCAGACCACCTCTTCCAAAAGATCAACAAAAATGAAGTATATTTAGAGACCATCAATTAAATATTTTCCAGAAAGTCTTAATGTATATGTGTATATAAGGTGGTACTCAGTGAATACTTGAAAATATACAAACAATTTGTCCATACCTGTGCATGAGCTGTATTTTTCACAACAACAGAGCTCAGTTGAATGCAACTGCAAGTAGGTTACTCTAAGATGCTTAAGATAAAATTTCTTCTAGTTGGTTTTTCTCTTAATATAAGGGCCTGTTTGACTTTGCCTGTTAACTTTTGTTAAATAAAAGTTGTAAGTTGCATTTATAAAAAAAAATCTGTTTTGTATAACTGTAAATGTGTAAGATGCCTTTTTTTGCCAAAAGTCATGTTTTTATAAACATATATGTAATAAATATATAAATTATATATAATAAATATATAAATTATAAATATATTCATTATAATACATAAATATATGTAACAAAAACCATTTTATTTACATATACATAATAAAACTGAATTCACTGACTGCATTTGTTTAAAGCTGAAGACCTCTCAAAGATTTTAATTGTTTTATTTATGAATTTGGGTGGTGGAAATCCAACGTATAATATGAATTCATTACAGTATCAATCAATCAGTCCAGACCCTAATTGAAAATAGAACAAAAGATTTGTGGGTGGGGTGTTCAAAACTATAGAGAATCAAGAATAAGGATTACAGTGGACCTCTTGACAGAGACCATGTAAATAAAAGGAGAGTAAAGTGAAATATTTAAAAAGTGTTAAAAGAAAACAAAAACAAAAGGATAACAAAAAACCTAGAATTCTTAGAATTCTTTATCCAGCAAAAATACCATTCAAAAGGAAAGCAGAAATAAAGACTTTCCATACCTCGAGTTTGAACTCCATGAGTAAAGAAACCAAGTCATGTGGTCTGACAAAACCCCAGTGCATAAAATTGCATCCAATGCATAATTTGCTCTAAAAATTGCTTATGGAAGGAAAGAGGTGGGCAACATAGAAAGGCAGGTAAGAAGGCAGAAGGAAGAAGAGATGGAGGGAAGGAAGAAGGGAGTGAAATTGATGTACCACATAAATCTTGATGTATGCCTTGAGTAAATTGATTCATGCTGGCTCATTTACTCAGAGAGGTTAAAATGGAATGGAATAAGTTGGGAGATCTTTTTGTTTGTTTTCTATTTAGTTTTTGAGATATTTTAAGGTAGTTATCACAGGTATCTGACAATTGATGTAGACATCTAGATGGGTAATACACTTCTCATCTTCATTTATCTGTTTATAGTATTAATTAGCTTTAAACATGAATAAGATCATTTGGGAAAGAGTAGAGAATTAGAAGTTTTCTTAAGAACAAACCTTGAAGAATTTTAGTTTTTAATCATTAGGTGGAAATATATAGATAGCTATATAGGAAGCTATAAATTAGTTGCAAAAACTATTTTTTGTGTTTATAAGCTATAGAACAGTTGCAACACACACCCTAACTGAAGTACATTTTTAAGAAAAAGAAAGTCAACATTGACTACAGAAAACTGTTTCATTTGCATTACACTACAGCACTAAACTTGGTTTAGGAGTAAGTAGTACTACATCTGTCAATGCGGCTAAATATTTGCTCGGAGTTACCCACGCATTACAGAAGAAAGGGAAAGACACAGAACTTGAGATAAATAGCTTTTTTTTAAAAAAGTATCAGAAGAGGTAAGAAAAGCTGGCTAAGTCTACCTCTCTATCCTAAAATTAATTTGAATTGA
Source organism: Ursus maritimus (assembly GCF_017311325.1). Lineage (NCBI taxonomy): Eukaryota > Metazoa > Chordata > Mammalia > Carnivora > Ursidae > Ursus > Ursus maritimus. The sequence continues at coordinate 44,773,034 of NW_024423897.1, read as the reverse complement.
GGCTGAAACAGTAGGGATATAGCCTACACATCACTAAGCTCTGCCCAGAGGTTGGATGCCAATTTCCCCCTGCAACTGGGAAGCTGAATCTTCGATGAGCTATGAGTTGGAGAAATGAAGCAGATACTTCTGTTCAGAGATATTGAGAAGTGGAGGGAATGTCCTCTAACTAGTGTCCTACTGACCTCATCGGGAGGGAAAAAACAAATCTTTATTGAAGGAATGTTTCCCTAGTATAGACTTGTAGGAGTTGCAAATACTCAAAAGTGTGGATTTGCAAAGACGGCATAAGATAAGGCAATCCACTATAAGTGAAATTTGGCTGGAGATGGAAATAATATGTTTAAAATACCAAAGTCTGAGTGAATTAAAGTTACGATGTAAAGACTGTAAAGGACATATACATGAAAATTTTGAAGAAATAAAAGAGGCAATCAAAAATATTCCTTCAAAAGATAACCAGAAATTAGACAGCTCTCTTAAAATGGATTTTCTATATGTAAAGTATGTAACTCAATATATTAGTTAAACAGCATATTAAAATGAACTAAAACAGGAAAGAGCAAAACAAATGAAATGTATCCAAAGATAATTGAGTGTCAAAGGCATAGAGATACAGAAGGTGAAAAACATAGTAAGATATATGAAGGATAAATTGAAATTTAATGTCTACATCAGCATCTTAGACGTAGAGAGTAGAAGGAATGGAAATAGAATAATATTTTAAAAGATAATGTTTGGGGTTTACACTCTTTCTGAAACAGGATTAATAAAGGAACTCAAGCCTGAACACACCATGAGAAATTATAAATCACCAAACACAAAAACAAATATTTAATACAGCCATGAAGAGAGAGATTATGTGAAATGAGTAAAAATTAAGACTGCAGCAAGGATAGATGACCCAAACAGAGGAATACTGTCATCAAAATGTCAAGAGAAAATGAGTATTAATCTAGAATATGTAACCTAATATTTTCCTTGTATCTCTCTGGGTTTAGTCACACTTCATGCTCTGGGTTTCTGGGAGTTTTTGATGAGAATCAACCAGCTATCTTGGGCTCTACCTTTACTTTGTTTCAGCCCTTGATGGTCTTCAGCTGGAAATCAGAGGATGGAGGCATGGAAGTCCTTAGGTTTTCTCTCCATGGGTTCATAGATGATGGAGCTCCTTCTTTCAAAGTTCTCAAATCATTTTCATTGGTCCTTTCCTACAGCTATAGCCATTCCTAGTTCTAGTTTCCTACCTCATCAACTCTTCAAGCCTTGAGGTAGGAACTTCTCCCTGACGTTTCCAGACCTGGAATGCTACACTTAGCTGATTTTCATTATCTGATCACACCTTGGTACATAGTCTGCTCTGTATTTCCATTTGAGTATGCATTTTGTTTCTATCATAACACCCAAAATAATATTATATTTTAAGATTTAAATAGCAATACATACTGATAACAGAGTTTACTGCCAGAAAATTTAATAAGGGGATATCTAGAGGAAAAATTTAAGAAGGAAAAATTTAAATAATATAAAATAAAAAGCTATAGGGGGGGCCTGGGTAGCAAAGTCGGTTAAGCAATCAATTCTTGGTTTCAGCTCAGGTCATGATCTAAGGGACATGGGATCAAGCCCCACATCGGGCTCCACACTCACCATGGAGTCTGCTTGATATTCTCTCTCCCTTTCCCTTTGCTCCTTCTTCTTATGCTGTCTCTCTCAAATAAACAAATATTTTTTAAAAAGCTACATAAAAATTCTTTAGAAATTTTTGTAAATCATCTGAATTAAAGTCTAGTGTCTATAACAAAATAAAAACAATACTAATAAAAACACTCAATATTCTATGAGGATAAAAGAACTCAAATGCTGACCACAAAAATTAAGGTATTTGGATAAAGATGATCATAGTTAAAATGTTCTAACATTTTTATTACTGAGGAGAGACAATTAAATTTCAATTTTGCAAAAATAAATAATAAAAAATAAAATAAATTTCAATTTTGCTAAGTTAAATATGTGTGGCAGAATTCTGAATCTATTACTAGACATTCTATGTACAAATTATAAATAATAGATATAAATAAATATGAAATAAGAAAAAAGAAAACAGACAAGATTCAATTATCTCAAAAAAATGAACAGGTGAAAAAAGAGGAAAAAAGAAGTATAGACAAAAAATCACAAATGAGCCACAAAAAGACCAATACTGCATAATTCCCCTGAAGGTATCTAAAATAGTGAAACTAATAGCATCAAATTGTGGAATAGGGGGCGCCTGGGTGGTTCAGTCTGTTAAGCGTCTGCTGGTCCTGATCCCAGAGTCCTAGGTTCGAGGCCCCACATTGTGCTCCCAGCTGCATGGAGATCCTGCTTCTCCCTCCCCACCTCCCCCTAGCTCGTGCATGCTCTCCCTCGATCTCAAATAAATAAATAAATAAATAAATAAATAAATAAATAAATAAATAAAATCTTAAACTAAAAATTGTGGAATAGTTGGTGCCAGGGCCTAGGGGAGGGAAAAATGTGGAGTCATTACCCAGAAGGCATGAAGTTTCAGAAACATGATAAATAAGTTCTAGAAATCTTCTGAGTAATATTGTACCTATAACATATGCCTAAAGTTTTGTTAAAAGGGTTGGGGTTAAGTGTTCTTACCACAATGAAATAGATTCTAAAAAGTTATATTTTATCTAAACAGTTGTAAGAAAAAGTAGAAATGATTCAATAGTTTTACTAACTGCTGAAGGAAATAAAGCAGAATTTTATATCAACTCAGACTGAAAATCAGTTATGTATAGATAGTATGTTATGGGTTGCTTATGAAAGAGAGGCACAGAGAAGGAAGGACATGTTACTTTTTTTTTTTTTTCCCTGATGACAATGAACGGAGTCAGAAGCCAAAATGAAAAACAATATGTAGTAAGAATAGTATAAAAAATAGAAGCCTCCTTTTGGACAGGATATATCATAGATGTGAAGAGATGGTCAGGAATTCATAAAATGTCATTATAGATTCATTCATATAGGTGAACGTACCTTAGAGGAACATGGTTCTTCTTTATTATGTCCTCAACAACCTGACTTTCTGAGTCCTCTTTATTTTCCTGGGAAACTACATTGGAAACGAGGAACCTCCATACTCAGTGGGCTGGAAAAGTGACGATCTTCGTTTTGTTAGGCAGTCAGCGAAGGGGGAGTGTATCTATCATGGTAGAACTAAGCACAAAAATGTGGATCTTAGAAAGTCTCACTTCTAAATTGTAAGTAAAATAAGCGTCCCACAAATCGTGTCCAATACCAATATTTAACCTAGCATCGTGGGTTGTCTCGCTTAATCTCCCTGTAGGCTGAGCTGTAGAGTTATGACAGGGTCTCTGAAGGCTGAGAAGCAGGGAAAGATGTCTAGACTCTCACTGTGGGACTCATAAAACACATACATGATATTTCAAACACCACAGCTGGGAAGCTTTAAACAATTCAGGAATGAACATTCTTTACTTACAGAAATGAAAACCAAAATAGACAGGCTATTCTTGGTCAGGTTCTCTATGTACCATTTTGTTGATATAACCGAGCATGACTGCAAATTCAGGCAGTACTTACGTTAACTTTTGTTTATCACTCTGTGCCTCCTAAGTATTGAAGTACCCAGGAATTGCTTACGTAGGTTGCACAGATAAGTCAAAATCCTATATGGCAGAAACTTTAAATTGTTCCCACTTATTTTTTTCCCCTTGTTTATTATATCTGCTTCATTCCAAAAAGAATTTGAGGCAGTAATGTATCATTTAGTTACTGATACATAAGTTACAAATGACAATTTAGCTGCTGGGGAGTTTATAATAATAACCAAACAAAAAATGAATGGTAAGGATTTTTCTCCATACATGTCCCCATAAATAATTGTAATCTACCATGAATTAATAAAATAAAATAAGCATTTTAAAAGAGGAAAAACAAAGTTCTATTTTTACCATCTTTTAACCATTGATTATGACTTTTTAAATAGCTCTTATTTATATGCTAATAAAGTTGAGTAAAAATTCTGTTATCTGCACAATGGCACTACTTTTTACAGTGCATTTCAGTGTATTAAATTTTAAGAAATATAAATTTTTCTGAAGGACTAACTATAAAGAGGTAAATAAATATTTTAATATGATATATTTCTTACAAAATTATCTTTAAGATTTCATATTTCTTTATCTAATGTCCTATATATATAAATTAAAATCTTTTAAAAATGTTTTTATTCTTTTCATAAATATAAAACTAACTACTGTTTTGTCTCATTAATGTGTTGTGTTATATTTATGGACATGATATAATTGTAATTTTTATTGTATTACATTTGCATGGTATCTTCAGATGTAGTTGTTGGCTTTACAATTTCGGAAACTCAGTTTTATCTTTTCAGCATGAATTATCAATCTCTAGAGGAGGGGAAATTCACTAGTGAAAGGAATTTGAGACTGGCTGATAAGGTAAAATGGCAATTTGTCTATTTAAAATATGTTACAAATATCATCTGATCACTAGAATGGAGAGGCAGTAAATTTATGATCCCCAAAAGTAGTGTAAGTATAAAGATAGCTCAGTACTGATGGAGCAGAAGAAATAAATGTGACTTATCTTAAGGTAAATTTCCATCCTCTTACTTTCCTCTGGTGAATTTCCCTTCTCTATTTCAGGGATGAATCTGTTGCTTATGAACAAACCGTGAGTTTAAGGTTTGGGAAAACTTCGAGACCAAAAACCAATAGATGATTTTTAGCTTACTTTTTCTGATACATTAGAAAGCCCATCATTTTTCTCTGTTTAGGGGTAAAAAGCATGTAAGAGTTTTCAGGATTGTATATTACTTTGCCTCAGTCATAGTCATATGTATAATTCTATTTTAGAAAAACATCCTGATTTGCACACACACAAAGTCACCTACAAACCATAGCTAAAGATGTATTAATTTTGAAAACATCCCCCACCTCCATTTTTAAAGTAAATCCTGGTTATTGTATCAAAAGTGACAATTCCTAAACTTATATTCATACTTTAGAGCTTTCTTGTGTCTGGAATTTAAAGGCAATCATGATTTAACTGCATACATATTTATTTGATCTTTTAAATTTTCAACAAAACAGTTTTGTGTGGTTTTTTTTTTTTTTTTTTTTTAGGTTAACAATACACTGTAAAATTATTTGTTGTCTTAAGCAAGTAGATTGCCTCAATTTATATCTGGTATGTTATTGTCAAGACCAGTAGATTTTTGTAAGTCACTAACGTGAAGAATTAAACCTGTAAGTAGGTAAGGAAAATTAAATAAAATACAGTGTCTGTAGGCATATGCTTGGCTTTGGTGATTGATATGTTAATTAGGTAGAATGGAGTGATTATTTCACTCTTTCTCTCTCTCTTTATATATATATATAGAAACATCACATTGTATACTTGTACTTCTTAAACGTATACAATTTTTATTTATCATTTTCCTCAATATAGGTGGGGGAAATGTATAGGATATCTTTAGAATAGTCGTAGAAGGCATTCTTGTAGAATATTGCTCCCTTTGGTTGTAGTTCAGATGTGTATAAAATACTCAATTGGTATAAACTACCAACTGATGACTAGCGATGTCTCCAAACCCGATGGTGTAGAATTGAGCAGTAGAAGTTTTCGAATTAATATTGGATATTTACAAGGACTTCCTCTTGTGCAGGAATTTTTTTTTTTTTAAAGAAGATACAAATCGTTTACTTAGCTATAGGCTTAAAACGACTTACCATTTGTCTCCACAGCTAGGAAAATAAGTGTTCTCATCAACAATAATCTCAAATTGTGTGATTCTCTAAAGAGAGCTATGAGCGGTTGGTGAGGTAAATCAATAATTGCATGAATTGCATGTGTTGGTTGCACCCAAGAAGGAAGTATTATTTTGTAATACATTCAAAAATTGTGGTCTGTCTTAGATCATTCTTTGGAATAGAGAGAAAAAAGATTTTTATTTTATTTCTTTTTAAAACTCTGGATAACCAGTCTCAAAAAAAAAAAAAAAGTCAGACTACTCAGTGGTCAGCTAATAAAAATGAGGGGAGACAACATTGATTTTTTAAAAGTAGTATTTCTTAGTTTTTTCAGAAATAAAGACTATGACGTGGAGAGAGGATGGAATCCTTTGATTAGGAAAAAACATGTTAGATATATAAATAATGATATTCCATCTATAATGTTTCTACTAAATTATACTTTCCTCCACCCAATGTTTCCAATATTGAAGTAGCCCATTCTCTTCCCAAGGCAAATTATTTCTCATGTAGAATCCTCAGACTATTTAAAGAGATTAAGTAACTTATCAAAGACCTAGGAGGAAAATTAGTACTAAAATTATTACATATTAATTCTAAATAATTAATTTTAATAAAGAGTAATTATGAAAAATTAATTTTTAATACTTTCATTTCACATGCTATATTGACTTGGAAGATGTAATAGTTTAGTTTTGGACTGAATGAAGAAAGAACAATTAATTATTTTAATAATACCTCAATGTACACAGTCTAGTCATTTCACTTGAATAAGGATTTTTAAAATAATCTTGAAACTTCTCAGACAATTAACTATTCTACTAAGAGAAGAATCTTTTAACTATTTTCATGCATGCTTGGCCTTTAATTTAAATATAGTGTTGTTTTCAGCAAAGTTATTTTTTACAACCTTACTGATTAGGCAGTGAATGTTTAAGTTTTAAGATAACTAATGCAGCTCTCTTATGATGTAATGAAAAAATTATTTCATTTGTGCTGTTACTTTAGTGTGTGACGATATGCTTTCTTCTGCATTATTTGTATATAATTCTTTCCAGAGTTTTATAGGAGAACAAGTTATGTCTAGTTCTACTTATGAAACTCTCCATATATCCTGTCATGTGGGTATAGATTGCTATCCTCTCTGATAACAATTCTGTTAAAAATATTCATCACTTCATATATAATAGTTCAGAAGCAAATTGGCAAAACTGAACAAGAAGTCACCTGTGATATTCCATAGCAATAAATTTTAAATATTTCTCTCCAACTCTCTCTGTCTCCCTCTCTTTTCTCTCCATCTCTCTTTCCTTCTCTCTTCCTTCTTCAGCAAGGCTGATGTCTTTCCAATACAAATTCTAAATTAAATAAAATAACATGTTTTTTAAAAGCACAGATAAGATTGTGATAAAAATACATAACATAATAAAAAATTATTTTTAAAAAAAGATTGTGATAAAAATAAGATAAAAAACTGGAGGCCAAAAAAAAAAAAAAAAAAAAAAAAAAAAAGAAAGAAAGAAAGAAAGAAAGAAAGAAAAGAAAAAGAAAGAAAATTAAAAACCAGGATGAGAAACCAGTATTCTTAAGGATTTCTGACTTGGACAACCAGTATCTTGAGTTTATATCAAAGTCAGAGACCAGTTCTTCACCCCGTGTTAAATTTTTATTTGGGACTAAGATGCCTGATTAAATCTTAAAACTTTAAAGTATGGGGCACCAGGGTGGCTCATTGTTTAAGCATCTGCCCTCAGCTCAGGTCATGATCCCAGCATTCTGGGATCAAGCCCCGCATTGAGCTCCCTGTTCAGCGGGAAGCCTGCTTCTCCCTCTCCCACTTCCCCTGCTTGTGTTCCCTCTCCCGTTGCCGCTCTCTGTCAAATAAATAAATAAAATCTTTAAAAATAAATAAATAAATAAATAAATAAATAAATAAATAAATAAATGGAAAATTCCATTGGTAAATTGAGTAGACAAATATTCAGCCTATTAATAGAGGGGAAATTAGTGACTTTGGACAATTCTTAGTTTTGGAACTTTCCATCCACTATCTTGGATGCAAATACATGTAGTCCAGTGAAGTGAAATCCATATCAAGAAATGATAATAAAATAAAATCTTAGGAGGATGTTACCTGTGTAACAAAATGCAAAATCCTTTCAGAAAAGATGCAAATTAAAATTAAAAAATTTAAAACCCACATAGAAGGATTTCCTGCAAATTAGCTCATAATTCAGAAATAAAAATATAATAGTAATTATTACACCATAAATTAGTTCAACATCTACAAAAAATAAAAGATTCATTTCTTGTATATCTTTAGATAATAAACTATGACATAGACTCTATAGAAAGTTTAAAGTAAGGATACCTAGGACACCATTAAAATAGTCAAGAAAGTTTCAAAAAGAATTTTTTAAAAGTCCTATAAATGATGAATATAGTTATTTTAAATTTTTAAAAGAAACGTTAGATCATAAATGTTTTAAATTAAACTGAGAAGTTTAATGAACTGAAACATAGTTTTGGGAAAATTACTCACAATTCAGCATAGAGAGGAAAAGAAAATACAATATGGGTGATAAGACTTGGAAGCTCAAATAAACAGTTGGAACATTTATCTAATCTGAGGTCAAAAAGATTAAGAGGATATGTAATAATTTAATGAAATAAAGCTAAGAATTTTTAGAGGTGATAAAATGACAAACCTTTGAGTTCATAACAGAGTAAATAAATAAAATGAAAACAAACTTAACATTGAACTTGTACAATCTCAAAACAAAGCAAAGATGGCACAAAGATAGGTAGTTATGATGGAATAATGCTAGGACAAATAGAAGACCTTTTATTACTAATAACTGGAGCCAGAAAACAATGGAATAATATCTTAAGAATGTTGGAGCAAAAGGAATTTTCAGTATGAGATTTAGTTACCAAATAAGCTACTCCTGTCATTTTTATAGAGTTAAAAGAAGACAAAACATTTCAGATATAAATATTTTTTAACTTAAAGGAAGCAAAGACAAGGACAATTTTCTTGTGGATGTAAGAGTAAAACTTCTTGAAATAAGTACTATGATGTCTATCTGGTTTACTTAAAATAGACCCAGAAGAAAAAGCAAGATCCAAGAAAGAAACTTCTTTGGGTATAGGCAAACATATTGGCATTGATTCTTTTGAACAAATGTTAGAATAGTATCATTACTCCTCTATTCTAATCAACTATACATTTTCATGAAAATATGAATAAATCTAGTTTAAGTGTCTGACCCTGCACAACACAACATAAAATTATCATCAGGTCAGAGATAATCCTTGACAATTCAGATTTTCATTCAGAATCTAACATTATGAGTTGGCACATTGTCTCCTTGGTGAGATACCTCATTATCCTGCCCCAGGCACTGGCAACAATACCTTCCATAGACAAGGTAAATACACAAATATGGAAACCACAGTAAGTTTCAGATGCCAAGACTAGTGTTTTTTTCTCAGATTCAAGGGCTCGATTTTATATTAATCAGATTTTCTGGCTTCTTGTGGGCACGTGCTCCTTGTTTACCTTCAAGTTACCCAGAACTTCTGGGAATAAAAATCCAAGGGGGCATTTGGAGTTTATTTTTGTGTATGGTGTGAGATAGTGGTCAAGTTTCATTCTTTTGCATGTAGCTGTCCAATTTTCCCAGCACCATTTATTGAAGAGACTGTCTTTTTCCCACCGGATGTTTTTTCCTGCTTTATCAAATATTAGTTGCCCAAAGAGCCGAGGGTCCATTTCTGGGCTCTCTATTCTGTTCCATTGGTCTATGTGTCTGTTTTTGTGCCAGTACCATGCTGTCTTTGTGATCACAGCTTTGTAGTACAGCTCGAAATCCGGCATTGTGATGCCCCCGGCTTTGTTTTTCCTTTTCAACAGTTCCTTGGAGATTCGGGGCCTTTTCTGTTTCCATACAAATTTAAGGACTGTTTGTTCCAGTTCTTTGAAAAATGTCCTTGGTATTTTGATCGGGATAGCATTGAAAGTGTAGATTGCTCTGGGTAGCATGGACATTTTAACTATGTTAATTCTTCCGATCCATGAGCATGGAATATCTTTCCATCTTTTTATGTCTTCCTCAATGTCTTTCAAGAGTGATTTATAGTTTCTAGAATATAGGTCCTTTACGTCTCTGGTTAAGTTAATTCCAAGGTAACGTATGGTTTTTGGTGCTATTGTAAATGGGATGGATTCCCTAATTTCTCTTTCTTCGGTCTCGTTATTCGTGTATAGAAATGCAACTGATTTCTGAGCATTTATTTTGTATCCTGCCACGTTACTGAATTGCTCTATAACTTCTAATAGTTTGGGAGTGGCTTCTTTTGGGTTTTCCATATAGAGTATCATGTCATCTGCGAAGAGAGACATTTTGACTTCTTCTTTGCCGATTTGAATACCTTTGATCCCTTTTTGTCGTCTGATTGCTGTTGCAAGGACTTCTAGTACTATGTTGAATAATAGTGGCGAGAGTGGGCATCCTTGTCGAGTTCCTGATCTTAAGGGAAAGGCTTCCAGCTTTTCCCCATTGAGAATAATATTTGCAGTAGGCTTTTCATAGATGGCTTTTATGAGATTGAGAAATGTACCTTCTATTCCTACACTCTGAAGGGTTTTAATCAGGAAAGGATGCTGTATTTTGTCAAATGCTTTTTCGGCATCGATTGAGAGGATCATATGGTTCCTGAGTCTTTTCTTGTTGATATGATGTATCACGCTGATTGATTTGCGAATATTGAACCACGCTTGCATCCCAGGTATGAATCCCACTTGATCGTGATGGATAATCCTTTTAATGTACTGTTGGATTCTATTAGCAAGTATCTTGTTGAGGATTTTGGCGTCCATATTCATTAGGGAAATCGGTCTGTAATTCTCCTTTTTGAGGGGGTCTTTGCCTGGTTTGGGGATCAAGGTAATATTGGCCTCATAGAATGAGTTTGGTAGCTTTCCTTCTGTTTCTATTTTTTGAAATAGCTTTAGGAGAATAGGTATTATTTCTTCTTTGAATGTTTGGTAGAATTCCCCAGGAAAACCGTCCGGGCCTGGAGTTTTGTTATTTGGAAGGTTGTTTATCACTGACTCAATTTCTTCATAATTAATTGGCCTGTTTAAGGAATCAATTTCTTCCGGTTTCAATCTTGGTAGTTTATAGGTTTCCAGGAAGGATTCCATCTCTTCCAGATTGCTTAGTTTATTGGCATATAGCTGTTGATAAAAATTTCTAATAATCCTTCCAATTTCAATGGTGTTCGTCGTGACCTCTCCTTTTTCATTCATAATTTTAATAATCTGGGTCCTTTCTCTTTTCTTTTGGATAAGTCTTGCCAGTGGTCTGTCAATTTTATTGATTCTCTCAAAGAACCAGCTTCTAGTCCTGTTGATCTGCTCTACTGTACTTCTGGTTTCTGCTTGATTGATTTCAGCTCTAATTTTGGTCAACTGCTTCCTCGTGCGTGGATTAGGCCTGTCCCTCTGTTGCTGTTCCAGCTTCTTGAGGTGAGAATATAAAAACTGCATTTTAGATTTTTCTATTCTTTTGAGTGAGGCTTGGATGGCTATGTATTTCCCCCTTAGGACTGCCTTTGCAGTATCCCATAGGTTTTGGACTGTTGTATTTTCATTCTCATTGGTCTCCATAAATTGTTTAATTTGATTTTTGATTTCCTGGTTTATCGAGTCATTCCTGAGCAGGATGGTTCTTAGTCTCCAAGTGTTTGAGTTTCTTCCAAATTTTTCCTTGTGGTTGAGTTCCAATTTCAGAGCGTTGTGGTCTGAGAATATGCAGGGGATAATTTCAATCTTTTGGTATCGGTTGAGACCTGTTTTGTGTCCCAGAACATGGTCTATTCTTGAGAATGTTCCATGGGCATTAGAATAGAATGAGTATTCTTTGGTTCTGGGGTGTAGTGTTCTATATATATCTATGAGGTCCAACTCGTCGAGTATGGCATTCAAAGCCTTTGATTCTTTGCTTAGTTTTTGCCAGGGTGTTCTGTCTATTTCTGAGAGTGGAGTGTTGAGGTCCCCTACTATTAATGTATTTTTATTTATATGTCTCTTTATTCTGGTTAAGAGTTGGCTTGTGTATCTTGCTGCTCCCCTGTTGGGGGCATATATATTTATAATTGTCATATCCACTTGTTGAATACTTCCCTTAAGAATAATATAGTGCCCTTCTGCATCTCTAACTATAGTCTGTAGTTTAAAATCCAATTTATCTGATATGAGAATTGCTACCCCAGCTTTCTTTTGAGGTCCATTTGCGTGAAAGATGGTACTCCATCCCCTTACTCTCAGTCTGAATGCATCTTTGGGTTCGAAATGAGTCTCTTGTAGACAGCTTCAACAGATGACTGGATTAAGAAGTTGTGGTCCATATATACAATGGAATATTACTCAGCTATCAGAAAGAACGAGTTCTCAACATTTGCTACAACATGGACGGCACTGGAGGAGATAATGCTAAGTGAAATAAGTCAAGCAGAGAAAGACAACTATCATATGATTTCTCTCATCTAGGGAACATAAGAACTAGAATGATCAGTAGGGGAAGAAAGGGATAAAGAAAGGGGGGGTAATCAGAAGGGGGAATGAAACATGAGAGACTATGGACTATGAGAAACAAACTGAGGGCTACAGAGGGGAGGGGGTGGGGGAATGGGATAGGCCGATGATGGGTAGTAAGGAGGGCACATATTGCATGGTGCACTGGGTGTTATACACAGCTAATGAATCATTGAGCCTTACATCGGAAACCGGGGATGTACTGTATGGTGACTAACATAATATAATAAAAAATCATTATTAAATAAAAAAAAAAATCCAAGGGGGCAAATGAAAATTCTAAAATTAAATATTGACCATCTTATCCTTTTTAAGATTTATTTATTTATTTTTATAAGAGGGAGAGAGTGAGAGAGAAAGAGCGAGCTCACAAGCTGGGGGAGGGAGGTAGGCAGAGGGAGAAGCAGACTTCCCACTGAGCAGGGAGCCCAATGTAGGACTTGATCCCAGGACCCTGAGCCAAAAGCAGACACTTCACCAACTGAGCCACCCAGGTGCCCTTTGACCATCTTATTTTTAACTAGATCTCTCTCTCTGTCTTTCATACACAGACACACACACACATACTTAGTCATGCCATATATTCATACACTTATACAATGTTGATAATATCCTACCATTCATTTTTCCTGTTGCACAATGTCAGACAAGTCTGTAGCTAGATACCCTCCCCACCATATTTACAGCTTTCTGCTAGACCTCTGTGACATCAGTCATTCTTATAGCATATTCATACTCTGCCCGCTATTACCTTTGATTACATAAGCCACACGCACATATAGCTTATCCCTATTTTGTGTTGATAGAAGCCTCCTGGAATCATGTCTCACATCCTGATTAATGTCAGTCTGTGACTCCCTGCCATCCTTGAGCTATTTAAGTCTTTTGCCAATGGTGCCTTAGGTCTGTCAGTATTATAGTGATGTTCACTGAATTCCAGAAGTAGGAATTTTGAAAAACAAACATCAGGAAGATTCTTCAAGAAAGGAGCCAGTGAATTTATACATATTAATTCCTGGTCATTTTTTCCCTAATCTTATAAATGGACCTTATTTACCTCCTTATTTTTTTAAAGGAGAAGCTCAAAAGGAGTACAAACTAGATGGGTGGGAAAAAAGGATGTGCTAAACGTTATAAAAATGGAGATCAACGTACTATCTTTTAGCTTTAATATGTTGATATTTTCCTGTGTAGGAAAAAGAAGCGCCCAGGCTCTGTAACTTTGAAGTTGTTAGCTTTCCTCTCATTCTCGGAAAACAAACCAGGGATCCGACAGGAAAAAATGAATTCATAGAAGAACGTAAGCTACTATCTTTAGTACACAAGAAATGTTCATTCCCCCTCACTGTGATTAACCTTGAAGATGTTTCTTCTTGTCTTGAGCCAATTTCATTGTAATAACTGGGGTTATTACATGTAGCCTGGGTGGCAAAGCAAAGGGGAGCACTGGCCTGCTTAGACTCAGCCTTTCTTCTAGGCTATCAAAAAGAGTATTTCTGACCACAATGATCTAGCCCATTTATTAGGAATAAAACTGTGGTAGCATAAGGGCATAACCTAAAATAATTAATTTGTAGATTGCCTAGAATGCCATCTGGTTACCTTGGGATGGTAGTAGATAACAGATCAAGGATTCAACATGTAGGATTAAAGACAGCTTTCATCACTGAACTTCTTTTTTTTTTTTTTTAAAGATTTTATTTATTTATTCGACAGAGACAGAGACAGCCAGTGAGAGAGGGAACACAAGCAGGGGGAGTGGGAGAGGAAGAAGGCAGGCTCCCAGCAGAGGAGCCTGATGTGGGACTCGATCCCATAACGCCGGGATCACGCCCTGAGCCGAAGGCAGACGCTTAACCGCTGTGCCACCCAGGCGCCCCTCATCACTGAACTTCTAATTAGGATTTTTTTAAAGCTCTGATAAAGCCCGCACTATTACGAATGTTGGAAGATATATTGGAGAGGTCAATGGAAAAACAAGTAGAAGCTTTTTCTCATTTGTTTTTGATTACTATGCCAAGTACTGACTTCCTATAAAAACTGATTGTAAATTTTGTAGTCATTTACACAGAATTATCTACCTAAGAAATCTTGAAAATGCAAAAAAAAAAAAATTCCCTATGGAAATTTTATATATGATAAAGCTTCAATCTCAAATTAGCATGGAAAGAATGGTGTTTTAAATCAGTGGTTCTGGAATAACCATAAAGTCATGTGGAGAATGTTAAAATTGGATCTTTTCCTCATGTCATACATCAGGATATATAGTTCAAATGGATCAAAGATTTTAATTTGAAAATAAAGTCAGACAAGTGAAATAAGAAAATGTGGGTAAATCTCTCCAAATAATTGGGGAATATGTGCTATTATTCAAACTCCTAAAGGTGCTTAAAATGAAAATATCAACACATTTAATCATAGGCCATTAAAAAAAACCCTGTATGTTAAAAAATAATAATAACTGTAGTTGAGTAAAAAAGGCAAACTGCCCACTGGGAAAATATTTGCTCAGTGTATTCTAAATATTTAAGAACTTTTTAGGGCTAGAAAAAAAGATCCAATAGAACATATGCTAGAGCTATGAACAAATATTTCACAGAAAAATAAATTATAATATATGCATCTTAATTCACATTCGAAATAACAAATTCATATTAAAGCAACACTAAAATACTCTAAGAGATATATAAATGCATTTACTTTGGGGGAAATGAATTAACTGAAAGAGAAATTCAGGAAGTTTTGAACAACATTAATCATAATTGGACCTCTCATTCATAGACATTTTGAAAATTAACACTTCTTTTACAATTACTACCAGAGCAATTTTAACTTTTGTTCCATCAATGGATAAATTAAAGTGAAGAAATGAACATGTTTTAAACATGAGAGGAAGACATCAGTGTAGAAAGCACTAGAAATGCTTAAGAATATTGTATTAAATATTTATGCTGGGGCGCCTGGGTGGCACAGCGGTTAAGCGTCTGCCTTCGGCTCAGGGCGTAATCCCGGCGTTATGGGATCGAGCCCCACATCGGGCTCCTCTGCTATGAGCCTGCTTCTTCCTCTCCCACTCCCCCTGCTTGTGTTCCCTCTCTCGCTGGCTGTCTTTATCTCTGTCGAATAAATAAATAAAATCTTCCAAAAAATATATTTATGCTGACATAAACAATTTCAATATGTATTTATGTTGAAACTTTAATATGACATATGGACATTACATAATATTTTCTAATTAAAAAATCTGAGAAACTGACCACAGCTTTTTTGAAAATATATTCACTATGAATGAAGCATTCATTATAAATATTCTTTAGAAGAAAAATTACAGTCTTGCCTCTTACACTTGAATTTTTCTTTTAAGTATGAGTTGTATCCAAATTATTTTAAATTAGCTGGTACCTAGAAAGATCTTAATGACATTTCCAAACATAAACATTTGTTAAATGTCTTTCTCTTCATTTTCTACCTTGCTTGTCCTTATTATTGACTTATTTATTCTTTTTTTTTTTTAAAGATTTTATTTATTTAACAGAGATAGAGACAGCCAGTGAGAGAGGGAACACAAGCAGGGGGAGTGGAAGAGGAAGAAGCAGGCTCACAGCGGAGGAGCCTGATGTGGGGCTCGATCCCACAACGCCGGGATCACGCCCTGAGCCGAAGGCAGATGCTTAACCGCTGTGCCACCCAGGTGCCCCTGACTTATTTATTCTTAAACTCATTTTTATATATTGTCCTAGTCATATATATATATATAGAGAGAGAGAGAGAGACAGAGAGAGAGAGAGAGAGAGAGACCGCCTATGCTTATAGTGTAAAACTCTTTTGTAAAAATTCTTGTGTCAAGACATTACCATTTGAGTGTGCACATAATTGCCCCTTTCAGATGAACCAAATTTAATATTGGTAGAATATCACCACATGAATTCCATTTTCCTCTTAAGAAATCAATATGTTTTCAGTGATATTTTTCTGTAAGGTATAACATGTGAAGTCACAGGAAATTTCAGAAATTACCACAATACTCGGTACGACTCAAAGATTTATTGATCATGCATCTTATGGATATTCTATTTTTAGAACATAGAAGTGGAGCACATAGAATAACAACAGCCGACAACATCCAGAATAAAACAATTTAAGGCTACAAAAGATTACTCATTTTAAGTTAAACTGCAAATTTGTTTAATTTGTTCTCACCTACATTTTTCTTAACATTTTCTGCTGCAGTGACAAACAGGAAGCTTAGTGTCTTTCATTTATTGGTATATGTTTAATTAATACCACATTAAGCAAACCCTCAAATAAAAATCAGGGGCCTAATCAAAGATTTCCCTACTTTCTGCGAAACCCAGTCTGCATAATAAAAATCTTCTGTCACAATTCATATATCAAGAAAAGGCAGTGAGAGTCTCATCTTAGAATTAATGGCAAAACACCATGATATTAGTTCTCACATCAATTGCTGCCTTTAAGCAGCGAATTTCCACTTACCCAACCATTACCTCTATTTAATCAAAATAATTACCTCTGTAAATATCAATACCAGAACTGTTTGGAAGGAAAACAGAACAAGACATTATTATTTTTTTTAGTTTTTATTATAGTAAATTTTAAAGATATTGACAAAGCTAGAGAAATAATATAGTCAATGCATAATTAACAATTTACTATTTTCTGCAATTATCCATTCATAATTTTGTTTTATTTACATTCCACATACATTTTCTAACACCCGATGGATTATTTTGAAGCAAATTCCAGAGTCATATAATTTCGTTTATAAACATGTTTGCATATATCTCTAAAAAATAAGGACATAAATTTATATCTAAAACACTATTAATAAACCCAAAACAAAAAAAATTATTACTTAATGTTATCAAAGTCCACTCTCTTTCTATCCATCAGAATTCATTTATTGAATAGACGTTGTATAGAGTTACACACATTCTGGATTTTTTTCTGATTGTTAAACAATACCTTTGTCATCATAGTGTTTTTGAATTGACAATTATATTTAGAGGCCTGATTTTCTTCCCTTCCCTCCCCTCCCCTCCCCTCCCCTCCCCTCATGTTTCGTAGGTATTCTTTTTCATCAGGAGATACATAATATTTAGTTATCTTTTATTTGGGTTGTGTGTGTTGATTATAATGCTTTAGTTCCTTTATCTTATCAGGGATTGCAAAATCGTGATATTCTAATTCTAATTTTTTTAAATTTAGGAGTTGAAACAATCTCATAAAGGTATGTTTATTGATCAAAATATTTATAAATTTCAATCAATTGGATTATTACTCCTATTAATACTCAAATTGTCCATTGTTAACCTGTTAGAACTTTTTCAAACTGACTCCTCAACCCCTATAAATTATCCTGCTAATCTTTGATAATTTCTTTGCTTTCTGCTATAACAAGATATTTACAGGGATCCAACCAATCAGTAATACTTTAATATTAATTTTTTCATTATTAATAATTAAGTTATTATAA
The DNA here is from genome assembly GCF_017311325.1 of Ursus maritimus. Lineage (NCBI taxonomy): Eukaryota > Metazoa > Chordata > Mammalia > Carnivora > Ursidae > Ursus > Ursus maritimus. Next base: position 44,755,144 of record NW_024423897.1, on the reverse strand, counting down.
ATCAGAAATCTCTTGGACCATCCAAGATTGTCACTCTAACTTGCAATCACGTTACCTTTTAAACTTTTTTATATCCCTTGTCATGAGTTCAAATTTTCATTTTCAATTTATTTAAGTGTTCTTTATTTTACACTTGTCCTCTAACATTGTCTTTGACATGTGAAGGACTATATCAGGGTCATAAATACATTCGCATTATGCTAAGTGAACAAAGGAGATGTGTTTTTCTTTTTTTATAATTTATTATCATAAGCCTCTGCCCAGTGGGTAATAAAAAAGAAACTGAGTTTATTTCTATCAAATTCAAAACTGGATCTGATGATTTAATAGTCCTTTTGAGTAATAGTCTCTCCAATTTCTACCTGCCTTCCATCCACCTAGCCCTTCTCTGAGATAATGCTAGGTTTCCATGACTGCATAGTACACAGTAAAGAGTTTCCTGATCCAAATGGCATATCATTCTGTCCTCTGCCACTTTGGTTCTGAGCTCCTCCTATGGACTGAATTGTATTTCCCCAAAGCTTGTATGTTGAAGCCCTAACCCTCAAAGTGATAATAGCTAGAGATAGAATCTTTAGGAGGTAATTAAGCTTAAATCAGCTCATAAGAGTGGAGCCCTATTTAGTTGGGACTATGTCCTTTTAAGAAGAGCAAGAGAGAGAAAAGGAAATTTCTCAGAAATGAGAAGGTGGTCCTCTGAAAGCCAGGAAGAGATTCCCACCAAAAATCAAACCCTAGGAACCTTGATCTTGGAATTCCCAGCTTCTAGAAATAATAGGAAAACAAATTTCTGTGGTTTAAACCACTTAGTATATAATAAAGTCCATCTGAGATTTAGGAATTATAATAATCAGATTGAGAACTAAGCACCATCCTGCTCTCCCACTACAGAGTTAAAAATATAAAGATTATGAAAAAAATAGAGACAGTAGGGTCCAGCTGCTCAAATACCTTAGCCTCATTCCAGAATGAGCAGAGAGAAATTATCATGTGGTCTTTAAAAAATAACTTTAGAACCAGACAAGGGGGTGATAATTTAGAAGATTCAGATCAAGGACTTACATCTTGAAGAGATATATTGTTGAGTAAAATACAAAATATCTACAAAAGACTTAGCATCCTCAGCAAAGAGCAAGAGAGCATCATGGTATAAAACAGTAGTAGGTGAGTTGTAATTGCATCAAGGTGAGAAGAAAAGAAAAGTAGAAATGAAAAAGGAGGAAAGAACAAATTTAAAAGCATTAAGAATTAAATAAAATCAGTGAAGAATAAAGATATAAAACAAGATTAGAACCCCCAAAAATGGGGTAAAAAGATTAGAACCAAATTCTCATAGAAAAGATATACAATGATAAAAAAATCAGTTCTTCAAAATTAAATATATTAAAACAATACAATTCTAAATGTAATCCTGATGAAATTTGCTTTGGGGATTGAACAATATGATTTTAATGTCCATATGAAAGATATTACCTGAAAGTAAATTTTTAAAATATGCTGAAAGTAATAACAAAGTCTATTCCAAAACTGATATTGAGAAAATATATTGTTAAGACAATGCCAATAGTAAGATTTCAGTACTAACCCAGAAACAGACAAATAGATCAATGAAAAATAATAGAACACTCAAAAAACATATGTTAGTTAGTATATAGGGCCTTGTTGATGATAATAGTGTTTTATTTCTAATCTAAATGAGGAAAAAGTTTAAGTGTGATTAGATGTTTAATGCATATGTCATAAATGCCAGATTAAAATTTGGAATGTAAAACAACAAAACACAACATGCAACAAAGCATTTAGAACATTAGGCATATATACACAAATAGTAGAACTATATTTTTTATAAACAGCCAGGAAAACCAAACATTATAAGAACAAAGTCATATTTGACTTCATAAAAAATTTCACATTCTATATAGCTCACTGTTGTCCAGTAAAGCTTTCTGAGATGATGGAAATGTTCTATAAATAGCCAGTAGCCACATTTTGAGCACTTCAATCACCAATGTGACTAAGAAACCACGTTTGACAAATGGCTACTGCGTGGAAGAACATTGCCTATGGACCATGCTACTGGCTATATTAATAAGACAAAATCATGTGACACATTATCTCTCTAGAATCAATAAATGTTCATTGAAAATGGTAACAAAATGTACTATGAAACATAGTAAATGCAGATTATTTGAAAAGATAATTGTCAGAAGAGCAAACTTAGGTGGCAAATGAATAAATGAAAAGAGGATGAATTTGGCTTCAAGAAAATCAAATTAATTATTTAACATCACTTCTTACCTGTTAAACTGGCAAACCAAAAAGTAGCATGTGTGATAATATCCATAACTAGCATGGACTGGGGGAGAAAATGTACTCTCGGTCACTTCCTTTGCACATAATTGTTACATAACTTCTTAGAATGTGGCTTGTTGTTATGTGTCAACAAAAACGTGATATGTGTAAACATAAACATAAACATAACCTTGACTATGAATTCTTACCAATCCCATACCCAGGAATCCATCCTGAAAAGTGAAAGACCAGCTACAGTGGATAATATACTGAGTTGTCTCTAGTGTCAATAAATCAAATCAAAACAAAATAAAATCTTAAAAGAGTGAATATTCATTATTACCTAAACTTTTGAATTAAAGGTACATTAATAATATAAAATTGAGGCTAATCTATGCAGTTTGAACTGGGAGAATTTCCATTGGGGAACCAGTAAAATTTTTTTAAAAAGTAAGAATGAAAGAAGTATGTAAAATAAATTCATACTTTTTGATACAAACACTGATGAAAATAAATGGGCCACATTAGAATCTTCATAATCCAGCCTAAAATGATGCACCGTAAGAGTTAACTGCTAGAGTCATCCCCAGAACTTGTTATGCTGAAGAGAAGACCACCTCTTACACTCTCCCCCTCCTGTATTTCCTTCCTTCATCATACCATTTTCCCAAAGCCATTTCCAAAATGAGGCCAATTATCAAATTTTTCTAAAACACTACCAGGAACAATCCCATTATGCCCTACATCTTTCATTCCAGTCACTGAAGAATTCTCCATCTCACAGAGCACGTCATTTCACCCAGAACCTTTGCATTAGATGGCTTTGTACATGCCTTATTCTGACATTAACACTCATCCCCCGGACATGCCACTCTCAAGGTTGTCCAACATCATATCTGCAGTTCTAGCTCTGTAACTGGAGCAATTTCCCTCTCTCAGATAAATCCTTCTTTTAAAATTTTCTTTGTTTTCTTGCTTTAAATGTCATTATCAGAAACCCTCTTGAGGTGGCTATTTGCATACACACACACACACACACACACACATATGTCTGTGTTTGCTTTGTATATATATTTATGTCTGTGTATGTGTATATATATACATATATGTGTGTGTATATATATATACATATATGTGTGTGTGTGTGTGTGTGTGTATAGGGCTGTGTTTGCTTTGACAAATCCTACATTTCATTGAACCTCTCTCTCTGTTATAACATTTTCATGTTATTCCTTTTTTTTTTTTTTTTTTTTTTTTTTGAGGGAGACGGAGCCATGCTTGAGCACGGCTAGGGAGGGGCAGATGGAGAGGGAGAGAGAGAACCTTAAACAGGCCCCAGGTCAGCACGGAGCCTGAAGCATGGCCTGATCTCAGACCCTGAGATCATGATCTGACCTGAAATCAAGAGTCAGATGCTTAAACGACTGAGCCACTCAGGTGCCCCAATATCTCTTTTTTCTTAATTTCTATTTTTCTGCTGAGAGTCTCAATCTTTCCACTCATTGCATTGATCCTCTTTGTTAAAGTGTTTAAATATTTTTTGTAATTATAACATGCTCATTATTTGTGAATTTTTCCTTTGGTTATGGGGCACGTTTCTGTGTCTTCATATATTTAGCATTTACTGTACCCTGGAAATTGTGGATGCTACATTGTTGCGTGTGTAGATTTAGTGTTGACTTTTACGCTTGCAGTGAGCTAATTTACTAGCACATCAGCTTGATCTATTGTCTGTCTTTGGTAAGCCTGTGTAGAGTGGCTCTTAATATATGGATGGAGTAGCCTACATCTAAGTCAGAACCACTCTTGGGTGTGAACTGAATTCCTAGAGTGTTCCGTGAGGTGTCTTCATTCTGGCTGGTTGGTTGTCTACCAGCTGTGTGCAACCCCCAGGCCTCTGTGTAGTACAGCTTATGTGTGTAACTTACCCCAAGAGTTGTTTCTGTTGTCCAAATTCTGAAAACAGTTGCTTCATAAATTTTTTGGGTTTTAGATTTAAACAGTTGCTTCATATATTTTTTATGGTTTTAAAAGGGTAGTTTGATACCTATTAATCATACTTAGTCTATTATTACATAATGAAACTTTCAAAACAAAGTAAAATAATAATTAATAATAATGAATAAAATAAATTTTATTTGAAAAATGAAAATGAATATATCCTATGTAATTTTTAAATCAGGTTGTGCATATTGACATTTATTTTTATATCAGGTATTTCTATCTAAAAAACACTTATTATTACAGTATTTCTAGATAAACTTGTCATCTGTTATCTATTTTTAGGACTCATATCATTGTTTTCGCAGAGTGAAAAACTTAATGAAATGTCAAATACAGCTCAGTTTCAGAGTAACTGAAAATACCAAGTATAGCACAATTAATATGCACTTCAATCTTTTATTTTTATCAGCAATTTATCTTCTATACCGTGACAAGAATGCATCAGGTGTCTATTTAAAAAATCAAACTTTTGACACAATAACATAATATTTAATTTTATTTCATCACAAAGAGAAAGTTACATTTGCTACTTTCTTTAATTCCCTTGAAACCTTTAATTTCTCAATATTCTTTAATTGTAATATATAGTTATCAATTTTCCATATAACAAAATAATTATTTAAAATATATTATTATGAATGTAATATGCCTAAATTTTGTTATTTAAACTATTTAATTATTGTATAGAAAAGTACTTTTTAGGAATGTGAATGAAGCTACAGTGTAATGTCTAAAGAATTAATAAATATTATGTGATCTTTGATGACTATCACAGCTATGGGGTCCTAGAAATCTTTAAGGAGTTAGAGCGGTTATTTATAAGAGATATGTGGAGAAATAAGGAAATGTATTGCAGACTAGAGCTCCTCCTATTCAGCAGTTCAAGATGCATTACTTTAGATTTATCCATATTTTAGAATTCTCAGGAGAATACTATTTCTACCTCATTCTGTGTAGTAATAAACAGCAGCCACCATACATGTTACATTTCTAACTTATGTATCATATGTCTCTGAACGAATATTTTAATTGTTTGGTCATGCACACTCATTAAATTTTACTGTTATGTAGAGTTTTTTGCATAATCATAAAATAACTTAAAAGATATTCTATAATTTTCTCTCGCTATGTGGATTGTAAAAAAATATTTAATTGTCAATGTTTGAATCATAAATGCCTGTCCAAGAATAGCTAACAGGAAAACTATTGAAGTCTACATTTTTTATTTGCTTACTGTGCACCCCACTAAATGATTTATCATTAATTACTATATATTTCACAAAGTTCCTTCAATTCTAACAGAAAACTTATTTGAATAAGTTTAGCTAATGAATTCTAATGCCTTTACTGTAAATTGTCTTTATGGTAAATATTTCTCCTAGAACATGTCAATTAGGATACGGACTTGACTTTATTTTTATGTTTCTATGGCTCTCATAATTAGTTACTATTATAGGTCATATTTAATAGTAGAAAATATCCTGAGTTATTTATTTTAGGAATTATTTTCCCAATATTTTGAATATTATTTTAAATTATTTGATTTGATTACATCATAACAATTGAGTGTTGATTTTTTAATTTTAAGTTTGAATCAATTATATAATATTTGTAGTTTTAAATAATTAATATTATAAATGCCAGATATTATTATAGTGTATTAGGTATGAGAAGTAAACTACAGAATAGAAATCAGAATTTTGTTAAATAAACATGAATCTAAGAAGAGGAAGGGCAGCATATTAAAGAAAAAGAGCAAAAGAGAGGTATTCTGGGGAATGAAATTGAAATTAACAGAAACCATGGAAAAGGACAGCCAGAGAACTTTAAAATACTCATTTGATACTTGATCCAGTATTAGAAAAATAGAAAAGGATCAATTCAGGACAAAATGGGATGGGGTTATGGATCTCTACTATTTTTGATAGCAAAATGTAGAGATAATGGCATGATAGTGTAGATTTTATTGTTAATACAGATTTTTTCCCTCTCTAGCTATTATAGTTCTTAAAGAAACTAATTTTGATAGTAATTCCACTGATAAAAAAGATTTTAATTTCAATATTTCGGGTCCCAGATAAGATGGTATAAACTCATTCTACTTTTCTCCTCACCTCTAAACACAACAAAATGCTTTGAAAATAAGTCCACAAACAATCATAAAAGTGCTCTGAAAGGTAGAAAGAACACAGACTGGCTAGGACCCTTCAGTCTTGAAGATGTATATTTGAGTGAGCTCTCCAGAATTTTATTTTCACCCAGCACAGCCAACAGGAGGCCAAGGAAACACACACACACACACACACACACACACACACACACACACACAGAAAAGCCTGCTCTCTGGTCAAATGACTAAGAAAGGGTAAGCTCAGTAGAGAGCTGGTAAGGAGATTCACTCATTGATCCATACCCATTGGCAGTGACGACAGCAGTGACTCCGCAGACAAACCCATCCACATGTCTGACAGTAGCAGAACTGATCTGACAACATTCCAGCTCCCCCAACAGGTCAGGTACCTCCTGGTATTCCTCCACTCCAAAGCAGAATGTGCACGAGGCTCAGGATTTCCTGATTTTCACCAAGTGGCAGAAAGCTGCCCAAAGAGGTATTTCCTTCCTCCAACAGCTCAGCAAAGATAAACTGGAAACTTAGAGCATCGTGTGTGTGGTGAACAGGACAGAGAAAACATTCTCCACCAGGCATCCTCACCATCTAGCTGGGGAGTCCCAGGGCAATGATTTCTGCCCCACAGGCAGCACTGGCAAGGGTAGAGAGGGAGCTCTCCTCAAGCCAGAACAACGAAGACCAGAGGAGCACTGCGAGCGCTGAGCTAGCAAACATGTCAATAAATACAGGCCAGAACCTACACGCTAAACCTGAATAGGGCAAATGCCTGATGAAATAAAAGATTCAAACAGGATCAACTGTCTCCTAATACAATACCCAAAACAATAAGCATTAAAATTACTCCTCATACCTAGAACCAGAAAAATAATGACTGAAAATCAAGGGATACCAAGGCTGAGATTAATCTAGATAATGGAACAATTAACAAAGTTAATTAAAAAGTTCTTAAAACATCTGTCATCATAATGTTTTAACAAAGTGATACATTTTATTTTTATTGCGCAGCTCTCTTACCTGACGTTGCTTTTTGTCTCAATAGTTTTATAAGAATTGGGAGATTTTCAAAGACCTTAACTCATATTTCCTCTTTTTCATAAACTCATTGAAATTCCAGTTCACAAATTAGTCTCCTCTAGGTTTGGATATTGAATGGAAAATCTTCTTATCTGGTAAATATTCATTTCAAATACTGACAGTTGATTTTGATTCTAGGCAATTCTCAAACCCGTCTGTACTCTTGAATTATCTAGTGAATTTTTTAAATGCCTAAGTCCACCCAGATGAATTAAAACAAAATCTGGCAGTGTGTCTCAGTATCTGTCTTCTTTTTTGTAAGTCACCCAAGTGATTCTAATGTTCAGATGATAAAGAATCATAAATTGTTATAAAGCAATACTAGACAGAAAGTAAATCTAGTTCCATTTAGTTTCTGAAACATGGAAAGTCTAGAGGATGTAATAGCATATTTAGAGCTTGAATCCATAAGTGTCACAAGCAAACAAAAAGAATATTTAGTGCTTGAATATTCAGATTATGAATCTTATCCTTAAAGGTAAGAATATTTTAGCATAGGACTTTTAATCTTCCTGGTAAAGGAATAAAATGCAAGTCTTCTGCTTCTCCAAACCAGGATTTTTTTTTTTTTAAGATATTTATTTATTTGTGAGAGAAAGCACAAGCAGTGGTAGGGGCAGAGGGAGAGGGAGAAGCAGACTCGCCACTGAGCAAGGAGCCCATGGAGGTAGAGTTCAGTCCCAGGACCCTGGGATCATGAGCCCAGCCTAAGGCAGTTGCTTAACCAACTGAGCCAGGCGACCCCAGGATCTTTTTAAAATAATCATATTAATTCCTGATTCCTCCAGACAGCACTTTCAGAAGGAAACTTTCTTAGGCATCTCACCCACATAGTAATATTGAAGCCGCCTCAGCCAACCTGGTAGTATTTTAGCTTTAGCAAACACCCTTAGCCTGCGTTGATTGGTTAACTGTCTTTACTTGTATATCTGTAAATCATGCACTCTTTTCTGGAAAGAACAGAGCACATCTGCATGTCGCAAAGCAGAAACCTCTTGCACAACCCCTAGGCACTAAGGAACCAGACCCCTTTGTACAACCTCTGAGCACAGTGATAAATGTTTGTAGCTAGAACCACGTCTGCACATAACCAAGAAATGTTACAGACCAGTATACTCCCCTTACTGATTAACTTCCCTAAACCCCCTTAAAAATCCCTGGGCCAGACAGAAACTTCAGAGCTAGCTTTTGGACAAAAGTCCAACCCCATGCTGTTGGCCTCCTAAAGAAAGCTCATGTTCCTTTCCAATCAAAATTGTCTCTTGTGTAATGACCTTTCCGTTGATGGACAGCTGAACTTGTTTGGTAACAATATTTGGGTGCTAACATTTTTAAAGTATATGGATTAAAAGTGAAACTACTCCCTAATATAATCCCTCTTTTCTCTCTAAACAAAGACTCTGCCCTTCTGTCTCTCCACCTATCTCCACATTAGGGGGCACAGCCTGAGTCTGCAAGACACTTCGAGTTTATCTTTAATGCTTTAAAAAACTTAATTAAAAAGGTTTTGAGGTAGAATTTAAAAACTATTCAATAAACTAAAAAATTCAACAAACTCGAGAGTTTATCTTTCTGAGAAATAAGGTACTTTGTTGTTACGTTACTCTTTATATATTATTTATGGAATCTATAATAAAATCTATTGATATTGAAGAATATGTACCAGTCATTTAGACAAGGGAAGTTGAGTAAAAGGCTTTTTGCCTTTTATTCCATTCAATAATGTCATTTCTTATTTCATAAATGTTTCATTATTCTTGTCCTTTTTTGAAAAAAAATGAGAATCCATTTCATTTAAACATTTTTCTTTTTTAAGAGATTTTATTTATTTGAGAGAGAGAAAGAAAGAGCAAGAGGGCATGAGCAGCAGGTGTAAGAAGCAGGCTCCTCACCAAGTGGGGAGCCTGATACAGGGCTTGATCCCAGGACCCTGGGATCGTGACCTGAGCCAAAGGCAGACACTCAACCAACTGAACCACCCAGGCGCCCTAAACATTTTATTAAAACTGCTTTAGTGATCGTAGGATTTTGATGTGTGAGGCATATATATCTCCATATGTCTTCCGTATAGCAACTTTCTTGTGAAGGACATGATTTTTTTCCTTTCACCTGGAATCTCCTATTTCGATAATGTTGTTATACAGAAAGTTGCTTTTCATATTGAACATGTATTAATGTCATGTGCCGACCTTTAATATTAGGTGTAATACTTTGCAGCTTATAGTCTGGTATGTTCAAGTTGTATAGTAATATATTTAGAAAAAATCTGATAACTACTGCCCTTCTCAGCATTTATCCTTTTCTTTATTTATTCTTCAGTCAGTCTAAGACTGACTGCAAAGTGTTAAATAATAGACACACTTCACAGTGAGGACTTGTTCATCTTTCTGACATTAATAGAAAGCCTTAACTCTATAATTCTTCTGTAGATTTATTCTAGTCCTAGAAATGCAAATCTATGAAATATATCTTCTATTTTTAGTTTTCTAAGTCTTTATTCAGGAATAGATTTTCAGATTTAATCAACTTTTTGTCATCTACTGAGAATAATATATGGAGTCGAAATAATGAATAACCTTAATAAACCAAGTACTTAGGTCGGTACGATTGTCTGGTCTTTACGTAGATTTTTCTACCTGTATTCATAAGAAAGATGAGAGATTCCAGTCATGTCTTTTTCTTTCTTTTCTGTTTTATTTTCATAGCTATACTAATTTTTTATAAGAGTTGTGGAGTGCCTTAAAATATATATATGATAACAGATGAACTCAGTGAATTTGAGGAGAGACATAGCTTTGAATCTCTTAATTCTTATAATGACATTTGGGACTACTAAAATTTTCTGTCACTTCTGAGTTAATTTTATCAAATTATGTTTCATTCTAAATTATTAAATTTATATCGTATTTCAAATACATAGCTGTGTTTGTGTGTACATAAACATACTCTGTATACAATTATCATTTTAATTCCAAGTAGGTTTATTTGTGTGTTCCTTGGTTGAGCCTTCATTACCCTTATCAAAGATCCATCACATTATTGGTATTTTTTTTTAAATTCCTTGGTTTTAGTAATAAAATTTGACATTTTCCTATCTCTTTTCTATTATGTTATAACTCATATATTTAATAATTTCATCTGTAGAGTTTTTTATTATTCTAATATGATTATCTACAATTCTTCATAATATATAAGTAAGTAAAATTTGCTACAAATTTAAAAAATAATCTGCAGAAACTATGGTGTCTATCTTACAAATATAGTAAAATATGGGGACTGACAATATTGGTATGAAATTGTAAAGAGAAAGTTGAATTCTATTAAGCTGTTTTAATAGTTAAATGAGTAACTGTATTTCAAATGATACCATTTTTTATTTGAGACATAGTATACTGTGCTATCTAGTTCAGTGGATATTATATATAAATATGTATATATATTTAATATATTTCTATTTATCTCTCTCTCATTCTCTATGTATCTTTTATACACATTATATAGCCAGCAAAAACTCTTTTCAGCTATTTTTATGTACTAATCTAGCTAAACCAGCAGAAACATCTTTCAATAAAGAAAGAAAAGAAGAAATTATGCCTTTGTTGGATCTGTAAAGTTGAAATGACCAGTTATCCAAGGGTAGCTGTGAAATATCTTTAATGACTGCACCGAAACAATTTGTATTAACTAAAATCTTTCTCTAGGCATTACCATAAAAAATGTGTGTTTTTATGTCATTTTGAAAACATAAGAGTGGAAAAACAGAGCTTATTTAGAGATAAAGAGATTAGAGAAAATGGAATAATAATGAAGTGGGGGATTCAGGTGAGAGATGATAAGTTAAAAGACTAAGTTCTGTATATAATAGGCAAAAAAGGATCAAAGCATATAAAGGCCATTTAGCAAACAAAAGAATGGGAAATCAAAGCTTGAAATAAAAGAATAATAATGTCAGCTAGTTTAGAAGAAAATTCATGTTGAGATATGATAAAAATAGTGTCATTCAAAATTCACTTCTAAAAGAGAAGAAAGTTTAATACATTATATAATTTAAAACTAGAAAAAATATACTAATACATCAGGAGAATCTATTTGAAACTCAATTTCTCATCTAATCATAAAGTAGAAAGTGTCCTTTTGTTTGAAATGTTCTTCACTTGGTATACCAAGATATTATAAGAAGCTAAAAGCAAAAAATATTTAAGGGATTATAGTAATGGCATTTGAAATAGTGTGAAGAAATGATGGGATTATCATGAATAAAAAATGTCATGAACTGTGCTTGGAATTCTATTTCTTATTTTATGCGAGTGTTTTATAATAGCAAAGCATACTTTAAATGGAATCTTTAAGGGACTGCACTTGATTGGAATCATTATAAAGAATTGTTTGACAGCTCTTGTTTTTGAATACTGATTCCTTCCATTTTCAGTTATATTTATGCATGTGTTTTTGCTTCAAACCTATTCTTTAGCTGTCAACCAAGCAATTCTTATTGTATATTATTGCAACCTCAAATGATTGGGATAAAAATCAAATGTGTTATATAAAAACATAAAGAAACAAAATCAATTAGGCCTTCTCCATGCTTGTGATTGAGTTAAAGAAAATAGATTAAGATCTTAAAATAAAATGAAAAGGCTCATTGTACCCTTTCTCATGTATATGCATGGGGTACATATATTTAAGTATTTTGAGACAAATGTATGATTGATAATATATTTTCTGTTGTTGATGTATGTCTTCATGTTTTATATAATATTTTCCAAAATCCTTAAATTAACCATTTAGAAAAGTATTTAGTCTGAATTTGTTTTTTGTTTGTGGAAAAGTATGATTTACAGATGAATCTCGTATATTATTATAGTATTATTGTTAATTTTTACTAACCTGTGAGTGGTGAAAAAGCCCTCTCACATTTTAAAAGGAGAATCTGCCCATAATAGGGTTTGATAGCTCTGACCCAAAGTAAGAATAAGTAATACCATCATGTTTAATAAGTGTATCAATTCTAAACATAAAAATGTTAGCCAAGATCTATTTTAAATATGAAGTGTGACTTGACAATACATAAATTTATGTTATTGGTAGAAAAGCATTGTTTTCAGGATTAGTAAAGCTTTAAAATGTTTATTAGAGATAAATCTCTACTAAAAAGGAAAGTAGAAATGATGGTGATGCTGGGATCCTGGCTAACCCATGCAAAAAATGAGCAATACATCCATTTTTAAAAAATATTTTGAAATATAGGTTATTTCAATGCCCGATACAAGGATGCATACTGGGAAAATCCTAATAAATATAACATCAATTGTGCTCTCTCTCTGTCTCTCATTCTTTTCATTTCTTTTTATGTTTGGAAAGATTTTGTGATGTTTTAGCAAGAGGTATGAGAATCCCCACTGTGGTTATGCTGGAAATAGATTTTAATATGGTTGAACATGATGCCTAGGAAATGAGTGTTAGCCAAACTCAAGGCTTAGTTAAAAAGAAAGATCATGTGTAAATAAAGATATGAAAATTTTAAAGTACTGAGTTGTAGGTGGGGGAGAAAGGAAATCCCACGAAGATGAGTTCAAGGGAAGAAACCCCTCCTTATAATCTCCCTGCTGATTGATAACTAGTTATTTGACCCAGGTGTAGTAGAGCAAACATATAATTCCATAGCTAAACTAGGACACTTGAAGATTAAAAGAGGTTACTTTCAGTAATTATTAAAAACCAGAGCAAATTAGGACTGTTCAGGCAAATTGAGGCATAATTTAATATAACTAGGGGACACTGCAAGAAGAAAAAAATGCCTGCCAGGATCTTCAATTATTTATTGTTTATATATGATGCAAAATTCCTCCTATGTATATCTTTCAAAAACTTCTGGGAAATTTGTTGTATTTATTAATGCTTTTGTGGGAGTGACTTTTGTTCTGTTTTTTTGTTTTTATGAACTAGAAGAGATTCTGTGTGTTATCATTTTGTGGGTGAGGAACCAAAAGAGAAACAGTATCCATAGGTATGGAGGTTGAGGGAAGAGATTAAACCCAAGTTCTTATCCATGCTCAAGGTTATCCCATTAACAAAAACAGATGACAAGCTGACTAATGATTCTTTCACTGAAAAGAATTTCTAATGGATATAAAGTACCATAGAAATGCATAGGTTTTAGTGTTAGATCCCCATGAATTGGACTTAGGTATGCAAATCATCCAGAAACAAGTAAAAATAGAAAGAATAAATCCAAGACAAAATTAAAGATTTGTTTCCACACAGCAAAATTGTTTCTGAATATCAGAGACTGAAAAAAGGAAGCAAGGTTGAAATGGAACACAAGCAGAGTAAATTTTTAAATTTTCTTTGTGGAGGAGTCCCTTAACTTGCTTTTGCATATAACCAACCTAATCTTCAGCCATATCATGAATTTTTCTGTTGGTTTACACTTATATTTTGACAATCTTGTTTTTAATTATCAAGAATTCTTGTTTCTTTTTTCCTTATTCAGTATGGTAGACTATTATTTTCACATGCATGTGACATTTTCCAAAATACGCTTATGAAAGCAAATTAGATTTTTTTTCCTCTTATTTTCCCTTTAATTTTAAACAGTATTTCTTAAAGATTGGTAACTCTATTTATTTGTGTTTGTTTTGTGGATTTTGTTTCAGTTTGATGCCAATTTAACCTAGTAATCTTAAACATTTGATGAATCTAAACTGTTTATATTACAAAATATGTTCGAAGTCACTCAGTATCTCTTGCTTGACTTGGTTTCTCCACTCATGTAAAATTACTGTTCTCCAGAGTGAACACAGATGATGACTATAGATGTCCTGGCCATGACGAATGTTTGGGGATTCAAAGCCAAGCTGTCTATTCTCCGTTTTAGAGAGGTTACTTCCAGATTTCAAAGATCTCTGTCCATCAGAGTATCACATAACATTATATGTGGCATTGTTCCAGTTTTCTATTTTCATAACAAAATACCTAGAGTAGGGTATCCCTGCAACAAACTGTCGCCATTGCTTTTGCTAAATAAAGCTGTTTTTTCTACTTATTGGATTTTATTCTAGAGGAAAAAGTTACAGCCATTCTACTGTCAGCTAGGGATAGCCCATTGGTCTATATTACAGCTGCTGATCATTTCCCCTATTTTCCTACTAGTTGACCCTGATCCACAGCTCTATTTCTGCTCTTTGGAAATTGTTTTTCTTTGTTTCTTAGAAAAACCAAATATACTTGTTTGATTTTCATTCATTTACCTATACTGAGTTCTAATGTCCTCAGTTCTGTTTCCTCAATAATCAAATGTCATTCCCTTTATAAATTCCGGAAGTATTTTAGTACTTCTGGTCTATTATGGCATCCTTCCCGGTAGGCCAGGCTGATATGAGATTATTTGTTTGTTTGCTACTTTCTCTGTCATTGCAGTGGGATTTTGCCATGGAGGAAAGGTATGATGTCCTGAATGTTCTTCTTCCCATAGCCACATTTTTAATGTTAATAATTTTAATAATTTTTGTTGTTTACGAGTAACCATTCCTTTAGCAAAGCCCATTTATTACCTGGCTTCAGTTAGCACTTCCGTACTGACTTGTTCTGGACCTCATGGCCTTTTAAGCTAAAGTAAAGGGCTTATATTTTATTCTCAGTCTACTGGGAAGGAACTAAAGACTTCTGAGGATCCAAATGCTGTGACTTCTCTTTCATTTTGTAAAGACCACTCCACTTTCTAGGTGATACAAGAATAAGTGCTATAAAAATAGGAATAGAAGAACATCCTGCAGAAAACACAGATCACTCATCCTGTTTCTCTACAGCTTGAACATATTTCCTGAATAATACCTCACTGGTTCTCATTTGCTCAATTGCTCTCATTGACTGATCCTTTAACAAACCCAGCCCTATGGGAGTGTCATGTGCTAATTTGTATTAAGCGGAGTAGACCTCCTCCTTTAAATGACATTAGCATTAATCCCTTTATTTTTTTTTATTTTTTTTTAAAGATTTTATTTATTTATTTGACAGAGATAGAGACAGCCAGCGAGAGAGGGAACACAGCAGGGGGAGTGGGAGAGGAAGAAGCAGGCTCCCAGTAGAGGAGCCTGATGTGGGGCTCGATCCCATAACGCCGGGATCACGCCCTGAGCCGAAGGCAGGTGCTTAACCGCCGTGCCACCCAGGCACCCCAGCATTAATCCCTTTAAATATGCACAATTTGAAATCCCATATATTTTTAGAAAGAAGTAAGAAAGAAATGGATTCTGAGACTAGAAGCAACCATACACACTATGGTTTGTAAGGAGAGTAATAGGAAAGTGTTAGGAAGTGTCGCAGCAGCCTAACTGCATGTACATTATTGCTATGCTGAGATCTTGAACAAGGAAATGGAGAGAGAAAGGCATATTTGTGATATATTTTGGATGCAAGGTCAGCAGGATTTGAAGGTTTAGTAGATAAAATGAATAAAAGCAGAGATAATTCATGCAAGTGGTGCCTTCTACATGGATGGAGAACACTAGGAAAGAGACTATTTTAGATGCTCAGGAGCTTACTGTCGGTGTGTTAGCTAGGAAAGGCTGGTAATGTAGTCAGCGGAAATGAGAACGCTGAATGTCTGACCCAGAAGCTCCCAGGTGATGTGTGCAGCAGAACTGTAGAGTCAGGAGTCACGGACAGACAGATGGTTTTAAAGCCATGAAGTGGTGAATGTCAATTAGAAGGTGTGAAGAGGAAAGCCAAGACAGATAATTACAGATTTTGAAAACTTTTTCATTAAAAGGGGATTATCTAACAGAAGAGAAATACGGGCAAAACCCACAAGAGAGAAAGGAAGGCAAAAGCTGAGTCACAGAAACCAGGGAACATGGGTTATAATACGGAGGAGGATTATCTATAATATCAAAATCTGTAGAGAGGTCAAATAAGATGAAAACAAGGGTGTCATTAGTGGTCTTGGAACATGAAATTTCAACTTATCTAGTTTGTAGCTGATTAACAAGTAAATAAGCAATGAGAGTGAATTTATGTTAAACAAATCAGGATTTGGAGGGATGCCTAAGTCCCTCCCAGGGTCCTGAGATCAAGTCCTGCTTCAGGCTCCTTGCTCAGCAGGGAGCCTGCTTCTCTCCCTCTGCCTGCCGCTCCTCTTGCTTGTGATCTCTCTCTCTCTGACAAATAAATAAATAAAATCTTTTTTTAAAAATCAAGATTTTTATCACTGCCATAGAATTATAGGGCAATTGGAACAATAAGTTCAGAGGGCGGTGAGGACAAGAGAACTGAGTTTTGTGTTTGTTGTATGATAAAAGAATGTAAAAGAAATTTATATAACTAAGCAGAGAGTGAGAAATATATAGATACTTTCTATCATAAAGACAGTTGGCTTTTTATTCTTTAAATGTGTAGTGTCTGAGAGAGTTAAATGCCGCCAAGTAATAAGGCCAGGTCATGAAATATCCTGTCCAGAGACTGCTAAGAAGCAAATGAATTACAAAGCAATATCAGCTTCCTGGCACAAAATCTACTGAAGGAGCCTGTTGAAATGCAAATGCCTTTATTATGTTCAATCATATTAAACTTCATAAATAGCATAATGCACATAAATCCCATGAAAACTGTTTGTGTTGAAAAAATAATATATTAATGTGAGAGCATGCATACATTAGATAATGCTCATAAAGGCAGTTTTTAAAGATACTGCATTTTATTTGCAATTTAATGTTTGCATTTTCCCAGTTTCTTATAAAATAATCTATTCTAGAGACATGGGGTAGCAGATATTCAAAGGTGAATATTTGCATCTGATTAGAAATTTGAACATGATAAGGACAAGTAGATTTATTAAACAAACAAAACCTGATGAAATGTTTATTCCTTTATTTTTTTAGCACATTAATTTTTCATCACTAGTGTTCAGAAAAAGAATTTCATTAAGCATTGATTCACTTAAATCTTTGAAACAATAAAAATTTGGATGTAAATATTAAAGTGTGTAAATATAAACAGCCTACTTAGTTTAATTAATCTGTAATTAAAAATTACAAATAAATTCTCAATTTCAAAACAAATTACTTCCTCTAGGAAAGCTTTTTGTTTTTTTTCTCGTATCTGTGAAGAAATTCATCATGGAGATATTTCCTATAAATGAATTTCATATTGGTTAATGTCACTGCCCTCCAGCCAAAGACAAACAGGAGCACAACTATAGTTTGAATATGTCGAGTTATTTCTTGTTGCCTCAAGGGAGATACTACACCATGGGAAATTGTGGGGTGTTTCATTAAATGAGTATTAGAAATGATATATTATTAGCAAAGTTTTATAGGATGTGGGCTTGTGTAGGTGATTGTGGGGAGGGTGTAATGGAGTGAGACTTTACTCTGAATTGGATGTTGTCAGGATATGGGAGTAATTCTATGACTGAGAATTCTAATAAGTCTTACTTAGAAGGAGGAAAAACAAGACTGAGACACAAGTATAATTGGTAAAGAAGCAACAGTCACTCATATTACAGCAGAGAGGGGGAAGTTTGGTGTTTTGTGGCTTGAATAATTGTCATGTTTCGTCTGAATTCAGACATGATTAGCTAGTAGTGCTATTTTTGCCTCTGTCCATCACAGTCAGCATTGCCTTGACTGTTTTTAATGTTCTGTGAAGTTGCTTATGTTCAACAGGAAAACACCAAAGCCTTTCTGTGAGTGCCCAACCAACTCACTGCAATGCCAACCCCAGGCTAAAACTACCAGATCAGCTCCTGGATGTCATGGATGCTTTCCTCTTTCTTGATAATGAAAGGAAATACCCTACTCATGACTAACTCTTCTCCTCTGTGTATGTGTGTGTGTGTGTGTGTATATATATATATATGATCTATATATGTATATGTATCTATCACTATATATGTATATATGTGATCAAGTTGAAAATGATCAAGTCCATTGCAACCATGGTCATCAGCAAAAGTTGCCATCAGAATGAGAAAATGTAAAGAATCACATGATTGAGAAAAAGAAAGACTAAACGTTGCTGACGTGAAAAACTACAGCAGAGAGAATGCCAACAAAAGAGAGGCAACATCAGAGACACTTAGGTAATCACTAGGAGAATTACTTTTAAAAAAATGGCATTGGAGACAAATTGACAAGTTACTTATAATATTTTTGGAAATACAAAGGACAAAAATAACTGAAGCAATCTTAAAAAAGAAAAAATACAAGGACATGTGTTTCTGCATATAATTATTATAAAGCTATAATAGCTAAAACAATGTGATGTTGAAACAAGAAAGAAAGAAAGAAAGAAAGAAAGAAAGAAAGAAAGAAAGAAAGAAAGAAAGAAAGAAAGAAACAGAGTAGAGTCCAGGAATAGTCCCACCTGTGTACATGTTTCACTGTCCGTGCACAAAGGATGGTCATTTCCTAAAGTCCCCGGACCAACTGGAATCCAAATGGAAATAAACACACACACACACACACACACACACACACACACACACACACACACACATCTTGACTTCTAATTCACAATATGTACAAAGATACCTTCCGAATGTAATCAAATCATAGCATGGAATTTAAATAACAAAATTATAAAAGATAACATAAGAGAATATCTTTGGGTTCTTGACTACAGATTTTTTTATGACACATAAGGCGCTGAAATAAAGGAAATAGTAGAGACATTAGAAATAGTAAAATTAATAACTTTTATTTTATCCTCTGCTGGTGGAATTTGAATTTTTGCAGCTACTGTAGATAACTGGAAGTGTCTAAAGAAACTGGATATATATATATATATACCCTATAGATCTAGCAATTCCACGTTTAGGTATAAACTCGAGAAAAACATGAGCATAGTTCCTCAAAAAAATGTATGAGATTCCCAGAAGACCCTTTTGTAATAGCTAAAAATTCAAACAATCCAATTATGCATCTACTATAGAAGAAACAAGTAAATAGATCCATAAATATATAAGTGATATAACCACAGTGGGTATGAGGCCAAATGCTTGGTTCCTGGACCTGTGTTGAAAGCATAAGCAAAACTATCATTGTATCAGTTGCATTATTAACTTAGCTCCATGTTCTATTGCTGTCTATGTAATTATGTTTTATGTACCTCTTAACCTCATGCTCAATCATTAACTTTGCCTTTTTACCACTACTGCTTGTTTAGCCCCTGATTGTAGAAACCTAATGGGGACCAGATGGTAACATCTGTCTTGACCATGTGATCCTACTAGGTCCCAAACAGTTCCTCATTGTCCAGAAGAATACTTGCTTCCAGATTGTTTCAAGCCCCTGCCCCACCCTGTCAATGTTTCAAGAAACCCCTTACCCTCCTTTCATGCATGTAAGCCTCAGCTGGGCTCCACAGGGCAAGGCACCTTTGAGAATGATCCCCTGCCTTCTCATTGGGCTGCCCTTCTGATAATAATGCTTTCTTGGCTTCAAAACTGGTGTCTCAGTTAGGCTTACTGTGCTTTGGGTGCATGGACAAGTTTGAGTCTGGTAACAAGTTTGGCTTTGGTGAGCCAACCAGGAGGCTTGAATGCGGGCAGGGAGGTCGTGGGGGAACATAGAGCGGAATTTCCCGCAGCAGCTTGGAACTCCATCAATCAAAGGAAATGCCCCTGGCTGCCCTCCGGACCAGCCCCAGCCACTTCTAAATGCCAAGCCTTAGCTGAAGCGAAGAAACCTCCTATAGGCTGCCGGGAGAACTTCTGCTGTTGAAGAGTGAGTTTCCGATGTGCACAATGACTGCATTTCCTCTCATTTGCTTTGGGTTCTTTTCAGGAATCTTTCCTAGTAAGACGTTTGAAGAAAAACCCTCACATTTTGCGAAACGGAACAGTGGTATAACCACCCCAAGTTTGTTTTTGTGACCGACCAAGATCATTTGCTTTTGTTTTCCTCCCACAGCGCTTACATTGTTAGTCCTGTCTTGTCAGTCGGCCTTATCAGTATTGTGAGAGACACCAACTGGATCCCAGCATGCAGCCCTTTGAGTTGCATTATGCAAAAGGGGTCTTTGAAAAATGTTATTCTTTGTAACGTGGCTTGGCCACAATACAATTGGAACAGTTTTTTTGCAAAACTAGAAATACTACCCCAGAAACAATTCAAAGTCCTTCAACCTTTCTGGAAACAGTTATTCTCCTTTCCTAAGACTGAACTAAAAAAAGCGGGACGAGAGAGACCTTTTAAAAAACAAATGGCTTAAAAAAACAGCTTTGATCAAAGTCTAGCCCACAGCTTCCACAAGGTTATTTGTCAAAGATAAATACAAATCTTAATAGTAAAGATTTTGTTCATGTCTGTCTATGATGTTTTCTTTTTCTGGACGGCATTACTAAAATTAATTATAAAAAGAACTTATTCAGTTGGTGACAAGCTCTTATAAGAATTGGGCATTCTAACACCCAAAGATAGAAACTAATTCAAATGCTTCTCAGGTTCATGTGATCTGGGATAATCTCTGATAAATTAAAGTTCCAGTTTGTTGGTTTAATTAAAATCGGCATATCTTTTGGAGTTATTATAGTTTTTATAACTCTTGTTTCAAACATTACTGGTTCTCTTATATTTGCTCTTCCAGATTTAAGAAACTTTTTTCTCTTAAGATATCTATGACTTACAGAGATTTGATAAAATATTCTTCTGGGAACAAATCGAAACATTTATCTTTCTCCCTACCCGAATCCTCCAGAATTCAAAAACTCTCAATGAATATTTTTCTTTTATGCCCATTATAATTACTTACATACATTCAATGAGAATCTGTTCTCCTTGTAATAGGACATCACTGGAAACATTGGTTATTTGAGTAAGGCTTTGACTGGAATGTCATATTTGAGAGAGACATACATAGACTCAGATATGACCAGACAGCTTAAACGAACTAAGGCTGACTTTTTATAGAACCAGTGAAGCCCCTTGGAAATGTTGGCCTGTTGGGTTACAAGGTTCTTGGGAACCTCACCAGGTGAGTAAAGAATTACACTTCCTGGCAGGTGCAGAAACCTCAGGATATTTTGTGGACCTTCAGAAGAGAAGAAATAACCCAAATCTATAGGTTTTGAGAGCAAATCTGATGGCAAATATTTGGCTTGGCTTCCAGCCTCAAAAGACTATGAAAAGTTCAATCTGAAATTCCTTTTGAAAAGTTCCAACAAAGCAGATTTAGAAGAACTTATATGGCCGGTCATTATTCTCGTTGCACTTATGTAAATAATTAAGTCAAGTTTGTTAAAATTCAATTTATTCTGCAAACAAATTAGTTTTAATTTGGCTGTCTTTGATAAAAATGAGGGTGATTTTAGAGGGTGACAAATGACAGTGACTTTAGAGGGTGATAAGAATGAGGGTGATTGTAGAGAGAAAAAATGTTTCAATAGCACACCTTTGTGGATGTTAAATTCTAATTCTGATTAATTAACTTTAAATAATTGTTGTTTGCCTATAAAATGACTGGATCCTAAATTCTTTTGGTTTCTTTGAATATCTAGCTATGACTCTTCAAACTAAGATTTCCCATTTTCTCCCATTCTTTTAACTTGAAACCTTGCAAAGACAATCGTTTTCCTGAAGTCCTATAAACTAAAGCTGGATAACTTGAAATAAGCTTCAGAGAAATTGCCAAAACAGCCCATGTTAAGACAGTCATCATGCCGGTTGCTGTCTGGGCTACTCAGAAAGATCACCAGAAACATTTAAACTACAGGACAGAAAAATCTGTCAGATTGCCACTACCTGCCCCTACTTTGAGGATGCTTTTGAGCCCGACATCTAAAAATCTTCTCAGTGGCAGCACTCAGGACTCAGACACTGGGATTATAATTTGCTCCAACCATTAACTTGTGTGCTTATTTTGTTTCCAAGAAAAAGGCCTTACTTGCAGCTGAGGAGTACTGAGTGGTTTTAGATAAAGCTAGAGAAGAAGCCCATCAGCTTCATCTTTTAGATCAAACAATCCTGCCAGACCACAGGCACCAAAGGCAGTGCCAACCTGTGACCCCAACTAGGATATAAATGAGGGAGGGCTCCCCAGATTTCAAAAATACTAAGAATTATCCTGGTAGGGTTAAAATTTGGGGTACCTAAAGAAAAGCATCTAAATAAGATTTAACAAGTCAATCAGATGCCTCAAGAAGACAGCTCATCTTTTCTTGAATGGATCTATCCAGCATATCATTGACAGCTGATATTGATCCTAAAGCACACTGAAATTTAAAAATGATAAATATGACTTTTATTAGCTGAAGCACCACAGATATTTGAAGGAAATCACAAAAAGAAGGGAGATTCAAAGATGGCTACTTGGGCATTGATATGAATTGCTTTTAAGATTTATAATAACTGGGGGGTGCCTGGGTAGCTCAGTCTATTATGATCTCAGGTCATGTCATGATCTCGGGTCATGATCTCAGGGTCCTGGGATCGAGTCCCATGTCGGGCTTCCCGCCTACAGTGGGGAGTCTGCTTCTCCTTCTCCCTTTGCCCCTCTCCCTGCTCATGTTTTCTCTCTCTCTCAAATAAATAAATAAAATCATCTAAAAAAAAGATTTATAGTAACTGAGGTCATGTGCACAGAACAGAGAAACAAAAAGAAATAAGACAGCATGCTACTCTCCTCACCCTGGCACCTCAGGATAGTCTCCCAGGGAAACGATGACATTCAAAAAGAAGGTCCAAACCCTGTGCCCATGCACTCAAGAATGTTTTCCATAGCAGGTTTCCCATTTCCACTCCCCTTTCTCTTTGCCCCTCATCACCAGGAAGAAGCTAGAGCTGTCATCATCCTATTCCCCAAGACTGAGGAATTAGAAAATAAATAAAAGTGGGGATTTGAGGCTGGACACTTGGTTCCTAGACCTATTTTGAAAGCATAAGTAAAACTATCATTGTATTAGTGTCTTATCAACTTAGCTCCACATTCTGTTTTGTTCCCTCTTTAATTATGTTGTATGCACCTCTTAATCTCACACTCAATCAATCATTAACTTTGCCTTTTTACCCCTATTGCTTATTTACCCACTGATTGCAGAAACCTAGTGAGGGCATTTGTATTACTTGTCTTGATGTATCTGATCATACCAGGTCCCAAATAGCACCCCCTTGTTTGGAAGAATGCTTACCTCTAGATTATTTCAAGGCCCAGCCCCACCCCACCAGGACCACCAAGGTTTCAAGAAACTTCTTACCCTCCTCTCATGTAAATGAGCTGCCCCTAGTCTCAACGGGGCAGCTTTAGGAATGATGCCCCGTCTTCTCTTTGGTCTGACCTTCTCAGCTTTCTTTGCTTCAAAACTGGTGTCTCAGACATTGGCTTACTGTGTATCAGGTGCACTGACAAGTTTAAGTTCGGTAACATACAGTAGGCAGCCACTGAGATGGACCCGATGACTCCTGACTCCTGGTATTTACATTCTGTGTAATCACTTTTCTTTGAGCAGGGACTGGAACTACTGACTCACTTCTAACCAATGGGATACAGGAAAAGTGCTAGAGTTCACTTTCGAGCTTAGGTAACAATGAGCTTCTGTTTTAGGTGTTCGCTCACTTCCCCATTGGCGTTGAAGGAAGCCAGCTGCCATGGTGTGAGTTGCCCCATGAAGGGATTTACAAAGCAAGGAACTGATGCCTATGCCCGAAATTCAGAGTGGACCACCTGAGTTAACTTTAAGCTTCCTTTAAAGCTTTGAGTTGACTGTCACCCCAGCTCATACCTTGCCTACAGCCAAGTGGCAGACCCTAAGCCAGAGTTACTCAGCTAAATTCTGCCTGGATTTCTGACCCACAGAAAGTGTAATATAATAATCATTTGTTTCTTTAAGCCTTGATTTTTGTGGCAATTTATTTTACAGCAATACATAACTGACTACGTGGAATGTGAGAGAGTTATGAGAATGAATGAATGATAATTACATGAAAAACTTGGGTAAATTTTGCAAACCAAAATTGAAGCAATAAAATCAGACACAAAATGGTGTATACTATGTGATTCCATTTATCAACAGTTCAAAATAGGCAAAACTAATTCCTACTTTTGGAAGCCCAAATCATAGTTGTCCACAGGGAAAGAGAGTGGCTGGAAATTCTTGTGAGGGAAATGTGTGGGTCTGTTTCTTCTTGTCATAGAAATGTGTAAAGGAACATAATTTTGATTTGTACATTCTTCTGTATTGATGTTAAGCTTGGACAATGATTGCGTTAAAGATCCCTTTTGCAGCTTATTCTTTTCCTTATTTGACCCATATTTTCTGTAATTTTATTGTTAAAGCTTTCTGTGTCTTTTATTTTTAAATGTGCCTGTAGAAATAACATGATGATGAATGATTTTTAAATCAAATCTTAGTTTCTCTACTTTTAACCAATTACTTTAAAACTTTGCATTTATTGTAGTTACCGGTAACTTAAAATTCGATTCTACCATCTTGTTGCTTATTTTCTACTTACCATGTTCCTTGTTTTCTTCTACTGACAGGATCAGTTTTCTTCTGTTTAACATCTCTGCTGGTCTGAATGTTATAACTTCTGAGTTGGTATTTGGGGTTAACCCATAAGCTTATTAAAAATAAAATTATCTTTCATATTCTACTCAAAAGCTTGGTAAGTGAGCATGATTAATCAGTAGGGGACTTCTGATGATATTGGTCAAAGAACGGAATATATATTCAAAATTTTAAAAATGCATAATTAGGAAATTATGTAAAATGTATAGAGGTCAAGAACATCCTGTGGAGATACATATGTGCAATTGTGGGCTTTTTTGCCTTTTTATAAATGTAAAAACAAAGTGGACCAAGAATTTAGTATTTGAACAAGTAGCCTTGAAGTTCTCTAAAAGGCTGCACTTTGCAGATATCACTTCCATTTGCCCTGATAATGGGTTTGCACCCCATGCATTGACAATATAAAGAGAAAAGCCATTTGCAAATGAAGTAAATAGCACTTAGAAATGTAACCACATGTGGTAGAGCTAAAATCTATTCAGGGAAAGTCTGTAGATGATTTTTAGACTAAAATGAGAAGAAATAAAATTGACCATAAAATATATTAATATGTTCAAGTTCCAAAAGTATATTTTTATAAATATATATCCATGATTACCTATAAAACTAAACAAACGACATTAAAAACAGAACGAAGTTCATTAGAGCAATGAAAACAATAAAAGACATTAACTAGTGTACAGAAGAGATAATGAAACTAATTGCCTGATTCTTTGCATAATTTGCGTTGGAGGAACTTAAGATGGCTGTACCACAGAGAGAAGAAAACCGAGTAGCTTTATACTTATCATCCAGGAAAGACTTTCCAGTTGCCGAGTTACACCCATAGATTCTCTATATTATAATAGAAATGTGTTGAAGGGACATGAATTTTAAGAGCCTGATTTAAACACAGAAATGGACAGTTTTGTAAAATTGTTCCAAGGTAGCAAATTCTCTTTGGGGAGTTATTGCAATTCAACAGAGTAAACAAAGAATGGAGACAATTATGTTTTGCAAAAATGCCTATTTGAAAACATCAAATCGTACTTATCCTTTTTTAGGGTCTATACTGATATATCAGTGTTAAAAGATTTTAGTTCCTTTGCCCCCTCTTCTTCTATTAGCAAACTGTATACATTCTCCTCCTTCTGTGAAATAGGAATTCTTTCAATCCAGGATATTGTAAATTATATTAGGATTAATTAGGTTGTAGAGTTTGAACAGTCTTTGTTCTCTCCATACCGTAAGGCCCAAAAAAGGCCATGGTCACCAAGTGGGAAGAGGAGTGAGAAAGTTTAAAAATATGGTAAGGCCTACTGCTGTCAGAGGGTTAAATTACAAGGAAATACATATATATGTAGTGTTAAATGGTTAAATATACACATATACGTTTGTGTAGAGTCTTTTGCTGTATGTAGCATGTGAATGAGCATATGTATATATATGCAACTGAGACTTAAACTTATACTCATATCTGTCAGGAGGAAGACTTTTCTCTGTCCTTCAGGGTGCTTCTAGCTGGACTTAGAATTGACATGAGATAGATTAACAGGAGCAAATCAAATTTAATAGGGTATACCCAAGAAATCCATGCAGACATGGAAGTCCAAAGACAGTGAGGCAACATGATGCTTATATGAGCTATGGAGAGATCAGAGCATACGATGGGGAAAAAGACCATTAGCAGGAAGAGGAAAGGATATTTTGAAAAACAAAGGTTGCTCTATTATGCAGATAAGTTTCTTAGGTAAAGAGGAATCTCTCTTAATAGTTCTCTTCCTGCTGCAAAGAGGCAGTTGAGGGGAAGGTAAAGAGATTTTTTTCAAAATCTGCTGGGTTTAGATTGTTTTTAACTCAAAATAATGTCCATGCCAAAGTGGCACATCTTGGGGCAGCCTGCCTTTGATACTGCGTATCTGATGCTCTGAGGTTTCTCACTTATTTGATCAACATCACTCTACAGTGTTATTGTACAGCCATAGTGTTTTCGAATTTTTAGCAACTGATGCCTGAGAAAGCTAACACATGTATGGGAAAACTGTGAAGGTTGAGTCCTTTTTATCAGAAACATTTTAGCAGCCTAGCTTTTCCCAAAGTAAGTCATGGAATGGACAGGGGTCCCCTGTATTCATTATCCACGCTG
The DNA here is from genome assembly GCF_017311325.1 of Ursus maritimus. NCBI lineage: Eukaryota > Metazoa > Chordata > Mammalia > Carnivora > Ursidae > Ursus > Ursus maritimus. The sequence continues at coordinate 44,728,015 of NW_024423897.1, read as the reverse complement.
TCCCCCAAATACAACATTGGTATGCCGCCACTTTCCATAGGTATCTACAGTATCCTCTGCCTATTATCCAGTGTTTCAGCACAAATTTTTAAGGTCCTTTTTGACATCCTTAGAGCTTACTTTCGGGCAAGAAGATGGTGTCCCCAGGTTAATTCACCATGTTGGCCAAAACCAGCAGCCTGTTTGCACACTTCATTGTTACCTGCAAATCAGTCATAAGCAATCAAAATAGTTAAATAAAGTGACATTCGTTTTTACCATGTAGACTTCCTAAATTATATATGTGTCTAGGGCCAATAACTTTAATAAGTTATCTAGTTTAAATTCCTTATAAAATAGTTATAGCATTTTTATAACCGTAATAACAATTAGATGATGATGATAGTAGCTAGGAAATACACACAAAAATGCATATATTATGCTACGATATGCCAGACCTGCTCTTTACACTTCCTATATATTAACTTATTTAAACATTACAAAACTTAGAGGTAGGTACCCGTCTAAATGACATCTGGGGGTGAGGTACTAGAAAAATAAAGCAAGTGAAGTCATATGGCTGCTAAGTGAATGAACCAGGACTCAAACCCAGGCAGTCTTACTTCAGTAACTGAGATCTTAAACCATACTTACTCTCCCCTTCATTATCTATTACTATATGGTCTTAATCCCTACACTATTTTGTATCTCCTTATGCACCACTATATAGTAAGAAAAATGTTATATCACCCAAGAATGCTTTAATTATAAATTATAATTATTATAGTTATATATATTTATATAATTTAAACATATCAATTATAATTACTTACTTATAAATTAAAACATGTGTATCAAAATTTTAGATATTTTAGGTTTAAATTTGCATTACTAAAATTTAGTGGGAGATAAATGTACAAATTGGTGTGGGTGCTGTGTGTGTATAAGAAAAAGATAAAAGATGAAATAATCTGTAAATAAACTAATAGATGGAAATTGTAAATCTATAAATATTTTCCTATTTCTTTTTCCTATGTCCTTATGGAGGAAATAATAATGTAAATTATAGATATTGCAATTGTATAATTATAGCTTATGTTATAAATTATAAATCTGCATGACACAAATATCATTTTTACTTTTGCTTCAATTGGTAATTATTTCTAGAAGGAAGGGTGTTATTAATTATTGAATGCTTATACACCTCCCAAACCGTATTTATGTTGAATTATTTTAGCAAAATTAACTTAATAAGTTTGTAATTATCAATATACTAATTTTAAAATGGATTTTTTTTCTCTAAGGTGAGCTTGGGTTGGAATAATGGGTGTGAGTAATAAGCAAGGTATCCATTATATGAGTTAGTTACTCATCAGCATAAATCCATAATTTTTACAGTACACTTTCACTACATAGATGATCTCTTTCTCCCTTGCTCTATCTTCATCTATTATCTATGTATCATTATCTATGGTCTTTAAGCACCTGTCAATGATTAAACCTTCTGTATCAACACAGGTAGAAATATTAATGATTGAGAAAGATAGCTGCATAATTCAGTTCCTAATATCATTTTGGCTACTTTACTTTCACCATTTGAAGGACAAATGGAAAACTAACCAAAAGGCAAGAAAGAAAATAGGATGAATTTGTTGCTTCAATTACAAATTCCTGTGACCCTATCATTCCTATTAATGGAATAATTTGATATTCAGATTAGCATATTAAAATATAAATTAGGGGAAAGTAGTTGTTTAAATGGTATATAATGAAACAAATTGTTTTTAAAAAGCTTTTGTGCAAAATGTTTTCAAAGAGATGCTTCTTTCTGATGGCAGGGGACTGACCTAATTAAGATGCCTAACTAGACTGAATGCCTGTATATTTCCAGTCTGAATTCTCTAAATGATTTTGTGTGATGGCAGTTAGGAAAATATAAAGACCACAGGGGAATTGATCTTGCGACCTGAGCTTCATTAGCTGAATACATTTAATGAACTGAGTTAGCAGGGTCCTAGGAATGGACGGAACACTTGTCATCATTACTCATCAGCTTATGTATAGATATTTTACCAGGATGAAAGTAAAAGCTACTTCTGTGATTATGTCCTTGAGTATTAAAAGAGTAACTCATCTCTGCCTCTTTTAGTTTATTTTTAGATGTATATGAAACTATTACCAATATCCTCTGATCTTTTTCAGCTGATTCTTATCCCATTATTTTATAAATCACAAATATATAGCTTTTAATGACACTAAATTAGAATGTTTTATCAGTTCTTTCAGAATTCTTTCTTTATGTGATATGATGTAATGTAAATTGTGCTATCCTCATTTTGATATCCACGCATCAAGAAGGTTAGTATTACACTACCACTAAAATATTATCAATAATAAATTCAAGTTATCCTATAGCATGTCTTGATCAGCTATAATTTCAAATAAACTATCAAAGTCCCAAATGCCTTGAAACCTCTTATGTGACAAATTAGAATAGTCATTGTCAGATAGTAAATATAGTACTGGCATTTTTGAAATCTAAACTTCTTTTTGATTGTGGGGATGAAAATCTGGAATATAATATTAACCAAGTATTAGCACAATATGATCAAAGATATCACCAAGTTCAAAGGTGCCTTACAGGTCATATTCAATTTTTAATAAACTTTTAATTACAGGATAGTCTATAAGAGACACCATAGAGGATCTCATACTTTTTGGATGTAATGATTCTTTCTTCCATTACATAGTAGCAAACCAATTTCTCCTTGGCAGTCAGGATCAATATCCCCAGCAAGCACAGTAACTCCCTTCTTTGCTTGTTGATTCAATGGCATAAGAATCCCAAAGAAGACATATGGCAATTTCAACTTCTGGGTCAAGAGAATCATTTTTCTGTTCCCTGGAACAAAGACCACTAGCCCAGTCAAGCCTAATGTAATGGGAACAGAAAGCAAAAAAACAAAAAACAAAACAAAACAAAACAAAAAAAACCTGTTAGAGGATTACTAGGAATAATAACGACAAGAGCCACTGAAATACCCAAGAATAGCATGATACAGTATTTTCCTACTTTTATAAATGGGTTTTTCATCATATGGACATCAATTTTTACATTGCTGTTTTTTGTTCCCTTGGATAAGATGAGTTGAGACATATGGGTACTGCCAGAGGGAAGACAAGCAGGCTCTCTGAAAGACAAAAAATAACACATTTTGCCATTGGAATAATTATAGTTACTGAGCTCTGCTTTTCTTCTGAATTTCTTTCTTTCTTTCTTTCTTTCTTTCTTTCTTTCTTTCTTTCTTTCTTTCTTTCTTTCTTCTTTCTTTCTTTCTTTCTTTCTTTCTTTCTTTCTTTCTTTCTTTCTTTCTTTCTTTCTTTCTTTCTTTTGTTAAGGACTGTGTCTCTTCCTCAACCTGCATAATTTGGATAAAGATAGGGGTGAACATTTCTACTCATGATAACAAAAAGTAGTCATTACAGGCTATGGCAGAGCTCAGGTTCAACAACAGGTATGAGAATTAGATTGCTAGTGTCTAACTTGTCAGTCTAGTGTATGGATCTAATTCCTTCACTTCTAACCAAAGCATTGAGCAAAATGTCCTCTATGTGCTATATGTCTGTGTTGACATTACTTGAAATTCAAGTGGCATTGCAAGTTGAATAGACACTCAGGCTCTTCCTGCCCCAGTCCAAGGAGTTGCTTGCATGGATCCAATCCTTTATCTCATATCAGTCCATGGTGTACCAGACCTGAATATTTTCATAGAACAGCTTGTGCAGGACAATGTGTTAGGTAGTTGAGCCTTCAGAGGGGAACCCTGGAGCCCAGGAAGTTCATAATCACGGTAACGGGCTATGGGAACTTGAAACAATTCTCCAAAACCCTCTTGCTATTTCAAGAGGATCATCTCAGTGGTTGTGTGTCCTGTGTGTCCTGTGTGTCCACTTGCCCATCTCCAGAGTAGCATTAACACCATGCTAGTCAGGGAGCTAGATCATCTGAGCTATTTCTGGTGCCTGCAACCTGCCCTCCTGCACAGAAATAATCTAGGCTTATCTGTGGGTGTTTTTTTTTTTTTTTCTGCCTTCACCTGCCTCCCTTCTTTCAGTTCCCTACTATTTTTCCATTAGAAGTCCCTTTCACATATGTATCTAAGTAAAACTTAGGTTTTTAGGAAATTACTATTTTACACCAGAATTCCTTATACTATGTGACTATCTGCACTGCAAACAGTTTTCAGGAAATTGACTAGTTACTAACACTACTTATGAAAAGATATATAAGGAATTTAACATATAAAGGAAAATTAAGGAAAATCAAGATTTATATCCTCTGTTTTGGTTGGATTACATCTTAACTATTTGAGAAAAAAAGAACTGCATTTTTAAAAAATGAACAAAAGAAGCTTTTATAAAATTTAATGATGTTGATAACAATTTTGGAAGGTGGAATTAATATTCTCCAAAGTGACAAATAAGCTTTTTGCCATAACTCTAAAATATCACCTCTACAGATATATTATTTTGAGTATATATATCAATGACTTTTATTAATATTCTGGTTTCTTTTTTGTAATGCCATGTGATATGTATTGTTCTATCAGTCTGTCCTTTCAGAGGATTTTATCTCTTGTTAGTTTTCAAGGATTTCCAGGTTCACAGCAGCTGACTTTTTATTACAGGTTTTATGACTCTAAAACCATCAGAAGAACATCAATGCTTCCCTAAATTGGTTTTTTGGAGAAAATGTAATATGTTTGATGAATTAAAATAAAAAGATGGAAACATAACAGCATATTGGATTACTTGTTAATTTTTCTCTCTCAAATGTTTTATATTGAAGAGGATTGATTTGTGGAGTACATTTTCAAACCAATTTCACCTTTGTTTCTAGAAAAAACTACATTTTGTCCTAGAAAGCTATTGACATTTCATCAGAGGAAATAGATTCAGAATTGCTGCCCAGTAAAATCTTTCTTAGCGATAGTTCTCCATCTTTCACCAAAGACAATGCAATTGACCTTGGGTCAGAGGATAAAAAGCTGCCATTATGAAGTGACAGAATAACTGGTTGTCTTCCTCTGCTCTGTTTTTGCCATCACAGAGTTCTTTTGAGTCATGCTTTCACATAGAGGAGGAACTAATCCAATAACCTAAATTATACAATTACTTTGTCTTTGTCAATTTAAATTGGTAGGTTTATCAGAAATAAAAGCAGAACTTCAAGCACATTCAGAGATCATACACATAAATGAAATAGAACTTAAAAGTATCTTGCCATTTAATATGTCACAAGTCAATTTTTTATCCTTCAAATTGTTTATCTTGGGCTCAGCCTCATTTAAGAATAGGAGGCCAGAATCCATTTAAATTGTAACAGTTGCACAATAACAATTCACAAATAAAAGCCATTAATTGTCTCTTTCCAAATAATTATTTGAAACAAAGTTCTTAAATGGAAAACATCTAACATCAAGCAAACTTTTAATTCCTTCAAAGTGTGAGACAGGATTGTTTTAAGCACAATTATTTCTATTATCACATTATATTAAATAATGAAGATCATGTGAATATCTTGAAAGTTCTTATCTCCTTTTTAAGAAAATACAGATGTAAGATAATCTTATAGTAAAATTTACAATAATATAGAGATAAAAGAAACTGTTAAGAGCAGAGGGTGTGGGTATATTTTCCATTTATTCTTTGGAAGCTACTGAGTTTAGCTAGATTTAAGGACATCTCAGACATTAAACATGGAAATGAGCCTTGGTTCTTGTCTCAACTGTGTCATTGATCAGTTGTGCAATCATGGACAGGCCACTTATTTTTCTGAATCTTTGCTTCTCATTCATTACAATGGAAGATTTAAACTATATTTCTTCCCCAAAGAGCCTTCTAGTTGTAATTATACCATTACTTATTTTATTCTTGCTATATGAAGTAATTGAAATGTTTAGGTTTATTTTATTTGAAAAATGTATGCCATTTGATCACTGTAAAAAAGTTCTCTGAAATGAATATTAATATTGATTTAGCACCTTTACCATGCATCAGGGACTCCATTGGTGCTTGTAGCCAGAAGTTAGAGGTGGCATTAGTTTGAAATACCTTGTGTCTATCTTCTACCTTATGACATGGCTTACTAGATTGTGGCGGACAGAAAAATGTGGAAAAATTCCAAAGACTTCCAAATCCTAATCCCAGGAATTTGTGAAAATATTAATTTACATGTCAAAAGAGACTTTGCAAATGTGATTAAGAATCTTGAGATGGCAATATATCCTGGATTACCCAGCTGGGACCAATGTAATCCAAAGGGTACTCATAAGCAAAAGAGGGATACAGGAGAATCAGAGAGAGATGTATGATAATGGAAAGAGAGGTCAGACTGATGTCATTGTTGGCTTTGAAGATGGAAGGGGGCTACAGGCCAAAGAATATGGGCAGCCTGCAGAAACTGAAAAAAAAAAAAAAAAACAAAACAAAAACAAGAGAATGTATTGTCCCTTATAACTTCCAGAAGGAAACTGGAGGGTCGGTAACCTGTTGACACATTAACATTTGCCATGTGAAACTCATTTTTGGCCTCTTACCTGTAAAAATGTATCATTTTTAAACCACTGTGGTTGTGGTTAATTTTTGCAGCAGCAGCAATAGGAAGCCAACAGACAAAACAAACATCAATCCAAGATTTTGTTTTTGTTTTTGGCCTTGTCAATTATAAGGATGGAAGGATGGGGTTTGGTTGGGTGGAAGAAGAAGATTAAAAGGGTAAGGTACTGAGTTTAGTCATACATATTATAAGTTTAAAAGGCCTAGTAGACACATGAAAATGTTGTGTAAGTAATTGTATTTATCTTGATTTTAGAGAATAAGCGTATAAACATGGGAGTCATTGGGCTACAGGTAGCATTTAAGACTAAAAAGCATGATTAGATCACTGAGGTCCTAAGCATAGTATGAAAGAGAAGTTGTGCCTTGAGCAAGCCAGGGTTGAGAGCTTGGGAATATGAAGAGGAAACAGGAAAGGAATTTGAGAATGAGCAGCTGGTGAAGCAGGGGATATACAAAGTGAATGAACTCTTTCAAGAATAATATAGTGATTTGTCAACTGCGCCAAGTGTTGTTGATGAGTTAGATGAGAACGGAAACTCACCATTTAACTTAGCAGTGTGGGAATTATTGGTTACCTTGGCAAAATGTCTTTGAGGACAAAAACAAACAAACAAACAAACAAACAAACAAAAAGCTTTGGAACTCATTCAAGATAATACAACACTTCATTGGAAAGGGATGTGAGTCAAAGGAGTTTTGTTTCTTTTTCTTCTGAATATGGATAAGTTACCATTGAATGCCATGGGAATGGTCTAGTTGATGATCCAAGAGGTGAGGGGATAATTGCTGGCGTGATGTCTCAAAATAGGTGAGAGGACATGGGATCTACAGCACAACTCAAAGGATTAGTTTAAAGCATAATTAATCAAATAATTACAGAAAATAAGAGAGATTCATGAATACAGTAGCTATTATAATTTTTTGGTTCTCTTCTCTTATTAGATTTCTTTCCTAAGTGATACCATCAATTCCTATGGATTTAAATATTGTCTTAGCACAATGATTCCTACCAGCATAGATCTAGAACAGAATACTCTCCTGAGCCCAGGCCCACACGTCCAACTTTGCATTGACATTTCCAAATAGATGCCTTATGGATTTCTCAAAATTATCTTGTTCAAAAAGTATCTCTTATTTCCCACTCCAACTTTCCTTTCACCCAAATCTACATCACTCCTCCAACTTAACCTTCCATATCTTAGTAAACAACACAGTCCACTTAATTACTCAAGCTTGAAATCTTGAAATCATTTCTAATTTTCCATTCCCACCATGACCATCCTCACATCCTGTTATTTAATAGCCTTTATCAAATCCATCTCCTAAATTAAGCAACGTAATTTTTTCCTCTTTTTTTCTTCATTTCTATTGCCAACACCTTAGTCTTAGCTGAGATCATCTCTCATCTCCATTATGTAACAGTCTCCTAATCAGATTAACTGGTTTCCTCTTCAGTCATGTATTCTTCCCACCCCCTTTCAAAATAATAAGTCTCCTAAAAATGCATATTTAATTACACACACTGCTTCTTACAGCATTTCAGTGGCTTCTCATTGCTCCCAGAATAAACTCTGAACTCTTTGTCATGGCCCTTGACTATCTGTCCAATCTCTCTATTTATTATTCTGCTCTGAATACAAAAGATGATTTTAAGTTCTTCATGCACAAAAAGTACTTTCCTTCCTTGGGGCCTTTGTACGTGGTGTTTTCTCTGCCTGTAATGCTGCCCTCCTCAATCTTCACTTGACCAGCACCTCTTTTCTTGGGTTTTGGTACAAATGGCATCTCCAGTAAAAGGACTTCCCACATCAGCCTATCTAAAGTAGGCTTTGCCTCTCACATCCTCATTATTCTTCATTTCAGCTCTTTCTATGTTTTCTTTAAAGCATTAATACCCCAGGCAGAATACATTATTAGTCTATTTAATTAAGAAACAAGGGATCTATGTGACACCTTTCCTAGTAGAATGTAATCTCTATGAAGGAAGAAACCAAGATTCTGTTTTCCTGGTACAGCATCTAGCACAATTCTTACTGCATTATGGGCACTCAATGCACATTAATTAAATGAGAACTAATAAATTCTACTTTAAAAGCTCATTAATGTATTTTGTTGTATTTTTATAAAATATATTATTTAAAACAGAATTGATTTTAAAAATGCATTAATAAACTTTATTAGCTGAGAATACCTACATTTCAAAGTTATTTAGCCTGTGAAATATTTTATTACATCCATATGACTATGGATAAAATGGCATAAATAGAATCAGTGAAATGATACTTATATACTATAAATTGAAAGTCTTCATTTAATCAAAATTATAAAAGTAAAGCATAAATATACTTATTTGATGTCATACACTTCAGTAGCTTTACTGGAATGAAAATAGTGCTTGAAGCAGAATAACAGACTGTCTTACATCTGTGAATTTCCAAGTTTTGACCAATATCTGTGTGGCTTGAGGCTGTTGGACATCTGGTAAGTTTCACTCCTGTATTTTGGCATATATTTCTTTGCTATGTTTGGGAAAAAAATAAATGCTTGCAATGTGTGATTGAAGAAATATTTATGAAAAATTCATTCTTGCATATTTTATTTTAACTCTTAATAGTTTATTATTTCTCATTTTTTTCTTTTAAGTTGATGACAATACAGATGAAATTAAAACTTTAATTTTTGTAATCAATGCCCAAATATTGACAAAATAATTTTGTAAACAGACAATTTAGAGATTTAAAAGAAAAATAATAATTAGCAAACTATGTGATTTAAACTGGTATTTGTTTCTGTAGTTTTGGCATTTTGTTCTTATGCCATTTTTCCTTTTAGTTACCACAGGATGGAAAGAGTAAAAGAAGGAGGATTTGAGATTTAACTCGAATTTTTAAAATTGAGTAATCTCTTTTTCCCCCTGTCTAATTTTCTCCTCATTTTACCTTTAACGTATAGGCTTCTATGTCATATACAGAACTCTAAGCATAGTCTCTTCTCATAAGATATCCACAATCTTGTTAAAGACGAGACCTATGGAGATGTAACGAGGAAGACAATTCAGTACGTGATAAATACCAGGGAAGCAGTTATCTCCCACAGCTCTGGCAGTGCTAAAATGTCCAAATGACAAAGAATTCAAGTCTTGAATAAATGGATTAACTGTGCTCTCCCATGTCATGAACATTCTAGCTGATGCATGCAAAAACTGCCTTAATGATAGTGTGCCCATACATCCCAATTTACACCCATTGTCCAACCTAATTATTAACAGCATCTCTTTTTACTCCCAAAATAACTGGTTTAAATGCGTTGGTCCTCCCATTTAATGCTTTCATGAGTGCAGGGGTACAGCAGCAAAAGTAGGTTAAATTACCCTTGTGTCCTCCTATTTTCTGCCACTCCATGCAACGCACACATCCTGTTTCCCCTCCACTTCCTATTACCACCCATTTCTAGCTTAGCTCAGGGTGCAAAGTGGCAATGAAAAGCTCACCTTCATTTTAGGAATTCGCTCTTTATGCATTAAGGGAAACCCTTTACTTACAGAAGATCAAGGCCCAACCTTGTAATTTTATCCTTTATATAAATCTGACCTTTGAAAACAATTTTTTAATGCTATGTTATAGAGACTGAAATGATTCCTTTGAGCTGCAACTCCTGTTATCCTGGTGGCAAATACAATTGCAACTGTCCTCACCATCACAGTCTTTATACCCGCCCCCGCTGGACCGCTGTGATGACTCCTGAACTTTCTGGCCATGCCTACCTTCAGAACTCATTTCCCATGTCTGAGTGCTATTGAGCCGTGTCCTCACACAACACACATGTTCCAGCTCTTCTTTTATTATAACTTGGGTTCTCTCCATGTGTACACGGCCTTAATTGTAAGTTGTTACACTTGCCTCTGGGAACCCCTCTTGCCCTATTCCACCCAGTTTCCTGTGAAGTGCTGGGTACTTCATATCCTGTGAACAAATCAGACCCATTATAAAGTCTTTCTTTTATTATCAGAAGTTTCTCACATGTCTTGCTGCTCCTCCTCCTCTCTCCCAAATAAAAAGCAACCAGTGAGCCTAGGAAAAATTTTAAACTCCTTTAAAAATAAAGTGTTGGCAAATACAAGACCAGGGCCTTTGTTCACAATCCCTTTGGATCCCTTCCTAAATATCTAACTGCAAATATCCATTACCAGTCTATTTATCTATCAGATGATATATTTATCTATCTAAATATGTAGTTTCACCATGGTTTCCATGGCAATTAATCTTTGTTTCTGAATATTACGGAGAACATGAGAAAGGACTCAGATGCCAGCATTTTGAAAAGAAATATTCAGGAGCTCTGCCCTGCCGACATCAGCACTTAGCACCAGCCACAGATGCCGCAGTAATAGCCGCCGCTTTGGTTTGGCCCCGAGGCAAAAGCACTTTTATTCTTTGTGATTTCCATTTAAAAAAATATATCATCTATACTCTTTTTTGGCCTCCACCAGGAACCAAACTCTTTTGCTGCACTGTTCGTTCAGTCTCCTTTCTACCTTTTCTATGCTGAAGGGTGATTTTCTGAGGAAGCCATTGTAACCGTGAAGTCCGTTGGAGCAGCCCAGGTTCCCAGGTGTTCTGAGGCGCTATTGAAAGTAACCAAGCATATATCACGCACAGTCACAATTCACAAATGCACCGACCTCATCCACGGTTTTCCTCTCAATCAAAACTTTGGTCCCTAAATCTTATTTCCCTTATAATTATCCCCTTTCTTGTTATATCTTTGTGTCTATGCCTATCTACAAGTAACCAAGATTCACATTCTAAAATGAGGTTGTATCTGGATAATAATGTCACACTTGACTTTTCAATTTTTTAATTTTAAATTTCAATTTAATCTATAGTGTGTGAAAATTTGACATGACTGGAGCCATTTTAAAATGGAGTCGGTGGGCCGATTGGCGAGAAACCACCTAACCTTCTGACCACCCCTCCTACAACAGTAAATAATTTTCTGACTTCAAACACTATAGATTCATTTAGAACATTTCCATTTTACAATGCAGGAACTGAAGCTCTGTTCTGACTCCAAATCCCTGTGTTTTGATAAACTCTCATCTATTTTTAGAGCACAAGCCAGAGGAAAGTAATAGCTACTGCCTTAAACCCCGGGCATTATCAGGAGAGAATGGGCAGGGGAACAATGTGTATGCTTTTAGTGAGTTATTGTGAAATAGCTCACTTGGGAGAGTGTTGGACTAAAATCTAAAGGTTTTTGCTTTATTTTCAGATTTCAAAAATCTTTTTTTAATCCTGCCAGTTGGTCTTCCCTAACTTCATTCTTATCTCCATATCTCATTCTCTAGCCATCGTGGTGGTCCAAGCCAAAGCTCTAAAAGTTTGATATTATGTAAGTTAATATTAGTATATTTGGGAAAGATACATGCCAGAGAGAAGATGCAGCATCTTAAAGATGTCTCTATTGTGCGTGTACACACTTGACCTTCTAAAAGGCCAAGCATAATTCATATATAAAAATTTCTAATACATAGTTTTCTGGTTACCTAATAATAAGGTGCAGTATTAAATTTCTATGAGATCAATGCTTTTGAAGCAAAAACTATGTCTTAAAGGACAAAGCATGAGTCTAAACTTGCTTGTTCAAATAAGTAAGTGAATAACTTTCCAAATTCAAACAACTGGATCATCAATTCATTGCCCTTCGCAAGTTTGTCTCTGTTTTGAAAACCAGGTCTTTGTTGGCCCCTAGGCAAAGATGGAGCAGCTGTTGATGCTAGTTGTTGTCCATCTGGGAGAAAATTGAAACTGTTATAGTTTAAGTACTGTCCATGAGTTGTTTATGTTACAAGTGTTAGATAGTAATCTGGAAGATATTACAGTGATCAATTCTAATTTTAAGAAAATGCAAATATCTTCTGTTAGTTTTCATTTTAAAATGTTAACAGGATTGTGTATACTTAACCCTAAATCTTAAGTAAATGAATAGTTATTATATTTCCATTTGTAGTAAAGTATACTAATTTGTGAACATTTTAAGTAAGTACTATTGCTATTGCTTTTAAAAGAAATTATTTTAAAGTTATGACATTTGATTTTCTATCAAAGACACCTGGATTTAGAAAATAGCAAAAAGGCTGAAATACATTTTCAATTGTGAAAAATAAAGCATATAAGAATTTCACTTAGAGTTTAAATAAGCGCTTTAAGTATGTCTTCTCTTAGACTTAAACTATAATCATTTGTCCCTTAAAGGTTATTTAGAAATCTCATTGTTATATGGAATGTATGCTAACTCAGGATTCTCTTAAAATTTGACCTTCTAGGTTTAAATGCAGTATTTGTAAAAAATAGTAAAATACCGGGTTAGGTATATAAGTGTTGAGTCACTATATTGTACACCTGAAACCAATATAACACTGTATGTTAACTAACTGGAATTTCAATAAAGACTTTAAAAAGTAAAGAAATAAAAAATAGTAAAGCACACAAAAACATCTAAGGCTCCTTTGAAGTAGTTTCAGTCATTCAAAATTTTAAAAATAAATGCCCCCATACTCTTCACTAAGAATAATCCACCAAAAAGGAAAAAGGACTACTGAAAGATCTCAAAATAACATAGTGATCAAAGCATATGAGATTTTTACATTACCTGTAGTAGGCAAGAGATCAAGTTTAAAAGTTACCTTTTATTATCATAAAAATCCTTTCAGTAAAATCTTTCACAGAAATGTGTTATAAAAATATCTAGTTCAGATTCTGTGAATATATGTATATTTTCTGATATATATTTTAAGGAAAACTAGAATCTTTTCTTTCTACATGTACTGATTGTTAATAGAGGTCACAAAGTATTTCTTCCCCACACTAATAAAATGGTATTTTACATTTTGGGTATTTTTTAGAGTAAAATGTGTTCTCTTGGTAGAAACAAATATATGCATTTCCCAAAAATACATTCTGTGATATATTCTAGAATGTCTGATTATTTAAAAGTCATCATAATAAATATCGTATGTGATTAATTTAAAATATAATTAGAAAGACTATTCAGCAGTTCTGTATAGTTTATATCAGCAGTTCTCAATGTGACATTAAACTGGCCTAGTAGTCACTGAATTCTTCATCATTCCATACTCACAGTTAAAAATGTCCTTGATGAAGCACTAAAAAGTTATTAATTTAATTTAATGTTGACACTTGAATACATATACTTTGTAATGTTTTGTGTGAAGAAATGAGGAAATTTGCATCGAGCACTTCTGCTGCCCTTTGAGGTACAACAGCCATCTCAAGGAAAGCCAAGTGTGTGAGTTGCAAGCTCAACTATCAACTATTTTTCAAGGAACAGAATTTTTAATTGAAAGGAGATCTAATAGAAAGTTTGTGGTTTGTCAGTTTTGTTTATTTGGAGGTTTTCTCAAAAATGCATGAACTAAGGCTGTCACTTAAAAAAAATCAACTCATACTGTTTGGTATCAATCAGGCAATTCAATCTCTCAAGAGAAAATTGTAAATTTGGAAAACTTGTGTCTGTCTCTGTGAACTTGACAGTTTCTTGACACTTACAGGCTTTCTGATAAAATCATCAGAGAAATTAAAAATGTGATTTTAGATACGCATAATAAAATGTGTCAAATCTTGGAAAATCTGCGCACTGCAGTAACAAATATTTTCCAAGTGAACAATACATGTTATTACAAAATCTGCATGAATAAAAGATCCTTTGAAAGTACAAGATACTTTCTGTATTTTAATGTAACCAAGTAATAAAAAATTATTTGATTTGCTCTTAAATTTCACACTACAATTAACCTTTAAGGAACTGCCTTGCCAAGTATTGGTGTAATATCAAAAATAAATATTCATAGTTACCTGAAAAGACTATTAAAATGCTCTTTCATTTTAAAATCCTATTCTCTTATACAAATACATCAGTATGAGGCCCAATTTTCTCATATATGACAACTCAAAACTACATACTGAAATAGCTTGAAAGCAGAAACAAATGTAGTAATTTAGCTATCTCCTATTAAGCCAGATATTGAAATAATGGCCAAATATGGATGCATAAAACAAAGCTTGTTCATAACACCTCAGAATGAAATGTCTTACTTGTTGATTTTTGTATGACAAGAGAAAAATTATAATTGGAGGACAAAATTAATAAAATACAAGAATGTTAAATGCGTGGGGAAGATATAAGAGTGATTACAAGCAAATATTAGCTTCAAAGGTCTTTTTTTACTATGTTCAGTTAGCCTCTGTGTAATGTATCATTAGTTTTTGATGTAGTGTACAATGATTCATTAGTTACGTATAACACCAAGTGCACATCACAACACGTGCCCTCCTTAATACCCGTCATCCTGTTAAACCCTCTCCCTCTCCCCTCTGAAGCCCTCAGTGTGTTTCTTGGGGTCCATAGTCTCTCATGGTTTGTCTCTTTCTCTGATTTCTCCCCCTTCAGATTTCCCTCCCTTCCCCTATGGTCCTCCGTGCTGTTGCTTATGTTCCACATATGAGTGAAATCATATGATAATTGTCTTTTTCTACTTGACTTACTTCACTGAGCATAATCCCCTCCAGGTCCATCCATGTTGATGCAAATGGTAGGTATTCATCCTCTCTTATGGCTGAATAATATTCCATTGTATATATGTACCATATCTTCTTTATCCATTCATCTGTTGAAGGGCATCTCAGCTCCTTCCACATTGGCTATTGTGGACATTGCTGCTATGAACATTGGGGTGCATGTGCCTCTTTCTTCACTACATCTGTATCTTTGGGGTAAATACCTAGTAGTGCAATTGCTGGTCATGGGGTAGCTGTATATTTAACATCTTGATGAACCTCTCTTTTCCAGAGTGGCTGTACCAGCTTGCATTCCCACCAACATTGTAAGAGGGTTCCCCTTTCTCCACGTCCTCACCAGCATTTGTTGCTTCCTGTTTTGTTAATTTTTGCCATTCTAATTGGTGTAAGGTGGTATCTGATTATGATTTTGAGTTGTATTTTCCTGATGGCTAATGATGTTGAGCATTTTTTCATGTGCCTGTTTGCCATTTGTATGTCTTCTTTGGAGAAGTGTCTGTTCATGTCTTCTGCCCATTTTTGACTAGGTTATTTGTTTTTTGAGCATTGAGTTTGAGAAGTTCTTTATAGATCTTGGATATCAACCCTTTATCTGTAATGTCATTTGCAAATATCTTCTCCCATTCCGTGGGTTGCCTCTTAGTTTTGTTGTCTGTTTCCTTTGCTGTGGAGAAGCTTTTTATCTTGATGAAGTCCCAGAAGTTCATTTTTGCTTTTGTTCCCCTTGCCTTTGGAGACGTGTCTTGAAAGAAGTTACTGTGTCTGTTGTCAAAGAGGTTACTGCCTATGTTCTCCTCTAGGTTTTGATGGAGTCTTGTCTACATTGAGGTCTTTCATACATTTTGAGTTTATCTTTGTGTATGGTGTAAGGGAATGGTCCAGATTCATTCTTCTATATGTAGCTATCCAATTTTCCCAGCACCACTTATTGAAGAGACAGTCTTTTTTCCATTGGATATTTTTTCCTGAATTGTCAAAGATTAGTTGACCATAGAATTGAGGGTCCATTTCTGGAGTCTCTATTCTGTTGCATTGGTATGTGTCTGTTTTTGTGCCAATACCATGCCGTCTTGGTGATCACAGCTTTTCAAAGGTCTTTTTTAAAAGCTTAATGGAACACCAAGGTCTTTATCTCTGTGGAATTTTAGTGAAGTTAGAAAATTATGGCCTGTGGACAAAATTTAGCAAGCTACTAATTTTTATAGATACATGTTTACTGGAATAGAGTTATGCTCATCAGTCGCATATTTTTTTAAATAAACTCTACCCACAACATGGGGCTTGAATTCACGTCCTGAAATACAGAGTTGCATGCTATACTGACTGAGCCAGCCAGTTGCCCCTTGTCACTTGCATATTATCTATAGCAGCTTTTGTCCACAGGGGCAGCTAAGTAGTTGCTACAGAGACTACATGGGGACCTCAAAGAATAAAACAGTAACTGATTTCTTACAGAATTTCCAGGTCCACTTTTTAGTGAAGTATCCTTGAACGGAGCACTCTTTAGCTTAAGTTCAATATTACATATTTACCAAAATCCAAAGACTAAAATAATATGTAGTTTGATGTTAATAAAATTACAGGCAAGTTAATTATTTTGTGATTTAAAGCAAAAATAAATTCTAAGTTTGATAATGAATATGTAGTCTAATGATGGTATTCATGAACAAAAATTATAAATTGAATAAAAAAAATCTATAACTTTTGGACACATTCCAACTAACAAGCCCAAATCAATAATTAAATTTATAATTGGTAGAAACCAGTGTCTTCCCAGGGGTATTTGTCTCGTGATCAGAAAGTAGTCAGGCTCCTGTACAGTAACGCCTGTGAAGATATAGTTTCAGAATAATGTGTGGTTATGTGGCTGTATGTGTATATTGTGATGATATTGGAGAGCAAAATTACTAATGGTAGGCTTCCAGTGTTAGAACTCTAATTTTTCTTGAAAATATGCTGTTTTACTCAACCTCAGTATATTGACTTACAACCTGGCATTAAGCCATTTGAGATTGATTTTTTTGCCTGTAATTTCAAGTCAAAAGCAGGTATTCACGGGTATAGAAGTTAGAAATTGCTTCTGGATTCTTATTAAATCTTTACTAAAACACATACAAATATATATATCTATCATTAACAGCAGTTATTCTTAATATTATAGATACTCTCTGGATATTAAAGTTGAATGAATGCTTATTAGAAATAATAGATTAATATATGATTAGTTTGTCAAAAACAAACAATTATTTTGTAATAGAAATAAAATAATTTCAGGAGCACCTGATGGCTCAGTTGGTTAAGTGTCAGACTCTTGTTTTTGGCTCAGTTCATGATCTTGGGGTCCTAGGATTGAGGCCTGCTTACAGCTCCCTGCTCAGCGGGGAGTTTGCTTGTCCCTCTCCCTCTGCCCCTTCCCCTCACTCATGCTCACTCTCTCTTTCTCAAACAAACAAATAAAATCTTAAAAAAAGAAATAAAATTATTTCATAGAATTCTTATTAACATAAAAACTATAATTATGTCACTTCAAAATGTACTCCCTTTCTGTTTTAATATTAAAACCAAAATAAAACTTTATTTCAATTTCTTCATTCCTAAGGATGAAGAAAAATATAGTAACATATAACACAGTAAAACCTAATGGAGGCATTGAATTTCTTTTTTTTTTTTTAAGATTTTTTTATTTATTTGTCAGAGAGAGCACAAGTGGGGGAAGTGGCAGGCAGAGGAAGAAGCAGACTCTTGGCTGAGCAAGGAACCAGATGCAGGACTTGATCCCAGGACCCTGGGACCATGACCTGAGCTGAAAGTAGATGCTTAACTGACTGAGACACCTAGGCATCCTGGCATTGAATTTCTTATCTCTAGTTTTAATTCTTTTCTTCTGACATGGATTCTTCTTTTATTTACAAATTGATTGATGAATTTTTTAGTACACAAACAATTAAAGAAGTATTGATTAAAAGTTCAGTAGCCAGAAGATTTTAAAACATGTCAGGTGCACCAAAAACAAATAAATTTGTGGTAATACTCCAAGAAAAATGTGACTTGCTCAAAACCACAAGTTTTTCTATTAATTGTGAGGAGCTGATTATTTCTTAGTGAAACAAAACTTTTATTGGAAAAGAGAATATTTCCTATTTTATCTATCTATATGTTTTAATAATTTTTAAATCATAACTTTTTTTTTTTAAGTGGGCTCCATACCTAGCAGGGAGCCCAACATAGGTCTTAAAGTCATGACCCTGAGATCAAGACCTGAGCTGAAATCAAGAGTCAGAGCTTAATAGACTGAGCCACCCAGATGCTCCTAAACCATTATTTTTTTTTAACAAATATCTGCAATAGTCACTCTTTTAATGTCATCAAAGGCTATATTCATGCGCTATGCTGATCTGTACAGAAATGGATAATGCAATGTTATTTATTTAATTAGGGTCAGTGATAGATACACTTCTTTATGGTACGTCTTTCTTAAAATTAATTCCCCAATAATATACTTTTTTTACCTTCTTAAAAAAAATATCCAAAATTAATTCTTTTGTTTTTGTTGTGGCAAAATGTTTCAGTGGTTTCTCAGATACCAAGAAGCATGATGCCTATGGTGATTATATGAATTTCCATTAACCTATTCAAAAAACTGCGTGTCTTGAGAATAAAATCCTCTCAGAGGCACATCTTTGCTTTGCCTGAACTGGGTATCTCCAACCCTCACACAGGTGATGTCACTTGGGACCACAGGGTTAGTGTCAAAGACGGAGAAAACTGTCTGTCGGGTTAAACCTTACAAAAACCTTCTCCCCATTCATGTCCTATGCTTTGGGTTCTAACAAGAATTTTAAATATAAAGTACATTCCTGTCACTCCCTCCATTTTGCAGGCTAGTTATTATGCAAGGCAGGTTCCAGTGAATTCCAAAACCTCAGGAAAAACTCTAAGGTTATACTAGTTGTGCAAAATCTGACTTTAGTATACCACAGCAGACTAACATTTGTCTCCCCTGAGGAGCGGAAGGTCACTAGGGATTGACTACACCAAAGTATTATCTGTAAATAGCTTACAGGATAAGAAGAAAGGAAGTAAATTGCTTAGAAAAAAGTTATTGATAAGTCATGAGGCCAGGTTTTGTGCTCAGGGGCTCTGAAATTAAGGTTTAGGTAGGCAAAACTCTGAGAATGCAATTTTCTTTGGATTCTCCCGAAGGCCAGATATGGCTGCAGCTTTGAATTTCTGGACATTTTTATGTATGTAGCTTTAGTCCAGCTAATTTTTAGGGCATGAATAAAATATTTCAAATCTCAACTTTTGTGGATTATCAAAATCAATCTTAGAACTGATTTGCCATTACTTAGGGGTAACATAAAGTTTAATTTTATGCTATTTAATATGTTTAATAACTCAGGAGAAGAAGAGAGAGACAGAGTCAAGAAAAGATATTAAAAATTTACAACACAGAAGAAATTTATAGGTTTCCTCTAAAGAGTCATTTCATGCCTTAATGTGGCATAAGTGCTTTCCTTGTATATTTCTTCTAATGAAGGAAACTCCATTTCTCAAAAAATTAAAATTATCCACATTATGGCCATTCTTTATTTTTATTATAAGACTTTTTATCCATAAAAGAGAAAGTGTGAAATCTAAATGTAAATTATATTAGAATTATTTATACCAAATAAATATCCTGACCCAATAACATGAATTCCAATAGAAAACATTACTGAAGCTCTGTCCTTTCTTTCCTGATCCCCATTGTTCTGTTTCTTGCCTAATATATCACGGTTCTTATTTTTTATCCTTTCTTTGATTTTTATACTTTTATCACTTATTTAGTTATCGCTAAACAACGGATTATTGTTATCGTTGATCTTGTTGAAATGCTGTTGAGATAGGTCCATTTATTGTTTAGCAAGCAGCCAGAGGTTTGTCTTCATTTCCCCATCCCTCTTGACTATTTCTGATTAGTGTCTGGAAGGACAAGCGTCCTTTCCACACCAGAGCATAAGCTATCTGTGTGTATTGACCCTTTTTGTGGCAATAACGAAGATTGCATTTTGAGTGGTTAATTCATACATTGGAAACACCTGGGATTTCTGAGTCCTTACAAGGAGAAGAGATGCTCTCTATGCATCACCTGACTCACATATGACTCTTTACAAATAGAAATAAAGCTTTGTTTTGTTACTTGGTTTTTATTTCAGGGTGAATTTATGGTTATGGCTTCTCCTCATTTGTGTATTATGCTAAATGTGATTTTCTGTGATCTACTTTTTCCTCTTCGGCATCAGTTTCTACTATCCATCTACAGTGATGTTGTAGCTAAAATCTATCCCTTTTCCCTGCTCGACATTACTCTCTGTTATCTTGAACAATGTTTCTGTAAATAGTCTTATCATAGCTGCTGGTGCTCACGTACATCTGGGAGTAATACGTTGGACTGTAGGGTATGAAAATGTTCAACACTACAACATAGTACCTGAATGTTTTCCTAGAACGGTTATAGTAATCCAGCTCCATACCAGTTGTGCGTAACTGTCTCCTTTGATCCAAATACTCACCAGGAATGGAATCGCTAGATGTTTTCATGGAGTGGATGTAAAATAGTATCCCATTATGGTTTTAGTTTTGGTTTTCTTCATTTTACTGAGGTTGAGCATGTTTTCATATGTTCAGTTAATCAAATGATCATACAAATATGATACATCTGTGAAATACTCATTGAGGTAATTTTGCTCACTTTTCTATTGGATTTTTTTTTCTCATTGATCTGTGATTCTTCATATATTTTGAATGCCAGTCCTTTCTTAATTACAAGTTTAGCAAGGGTCTTCTATTTTGTGGCATATGTTTTTACTTCATTTATTTTATTTTTTTAAAGGATTTTATTTACTTCTTTGAGAGACAGAACCCAAGAGAGAGAATGAACAAGCATGGGGGGGGGGAGGGCAGAGGGAGAGGGAGAAGCAGACTCCCTGCTGAGCAGGGAGCCCAACACAGGGCTTGAGCCCAGAATCATGACCCGGAGCAGAAGGCAGATGCTTAACTGACTGAGCCACCTAGGCACCTCTCAATTATTGTATTTTTTGATCAAAAAGAAAAAAAAAATCTTAACTTTAGAATGGTTGACTATTTTAACATTTTCCAGTATGTTTAGTGCTTTTTTATCTTAATGTTTAAAAATACTTGCTTATTCAAGTCATAAAAATATTGTCCTATATTTTCTTCTAAGTTTTTAATGTTTTGCTTTTCCTATTGTCTTTAATTTTTCTGATATTAATTTTTGTCCATGATGTGTGGTAATCAGTTATATTTTGCGTATGTAGATAATCAATTTTCTTTTTTCTTATTACCGTAGAATTCACCATTCTATACTGCACTTAAGTGCAATATCCATCATATGTCAATGTTTTTATAAAAAGAGATCTTTTTCTCAGGGCTTTACTTTGTACATTTGGTTTACTTATTATTCCTTTTGTTTTTACCCAAACTTTTTAATTATTATAATTTCATAATAATTCTGGATATGATAGAGCAAGTTCACTCATCTAGTTGGTATTACTCAAAAACCTATGAACAAGTCTTTGCTCTTTCTCTATATATAACTTTTAGAATCAGATTGCCAAGTTCCAAGAAAAATGCTGTTTTATTGATTGATTGAGGCTTTGCATGACCTTTAATATCCTATTCACAGAAATTTTACTTTGTTTCCATGCACTCTTTTTTGTTGCTATTTTAAACAATTTATAAAACTGTATTTTCTAATTCTTTTATGTTGCTGTATATACATGTAATCTGTTTTCAATATTCATTTTTGTCTAGCAACCTTGATAAACTGTTATTAATTCAATTTTGTTTAGTAATATAGCTAATTTCTAAAATCATTTTTGGCAGAATTATTATCTCTTAAATTTAAATAAGCTTTACTGCATTACCAGATGAGGAATTAGGATTTTAAAAAATTAGATTGTTGTATCATCACTTGCTTGTTAGTTGTCTAGCTGAGTCCACATTCCCAATTTTCAGACATGTAGGTACACTTTCATCCATAAAACTTCCAGACAGGAAATCTCAGCTCATCACAAACCCCTGAGATTCTTGCTTTTGTCAGATGGTAGAGTGTTCCATATATCCCCTAATGTTCACTCTCAACTAAAACGGAAATAAGAGAATTTAAAACCACAATTTAGCATTAGCATAGGACCAAAAAGAAGAGTTAACTTAAAAAATAAATAAATAAAGTCTATATGGAATTGGTCAGTGTCCAGTTAAGTGACAGAAACTTTTTATTTAGACACTTATTCTGAAATAAATTTAGAATTGTGGAAAAATTATAAAAAATTTGCAGAATTCCCATAAATTCCTCATCCTGCTTTCCCTATAGTTAACATCTTACCTCACCGTGGTGCATTTGCCAAAACTAAGAAATGAACTTTGATACAATAGGATTAACTAAACTACAGACATTATTCATATTTCACCAGTTATACACTAATGTCCTTTTAACTCTGTGCAAGGATATAGTACAGAATTCATTTTGCATTTAGTCATTACATCTCCTTAGAAACCTCACATCTGTGACATTTCTCAGTGTATCTTTGCTTTTCACACCTTTAAACTTTTGAAGGTACTAGTTAGCTGTTTTCCATAATGTCTTTCAATTTGGGTCAAACTGATATTTTCTCATGATTAGATGATGTTATGAATATTGGAGACAATGCCAGAGAGGTGAAGTGCCCTTCTCATTACATCCTATCAGGAAGTAGATGATATTTACCTTGAATAATAACTGATTATTAATTACCTGTGATAACAACTTTTTTTACAATGATGTCTGCCAGGTTTTTCTACAATAAAATTATATTTTTTTTCATTTTTCTTATACGGTTTATTAAAAGGGATTTACTAAGTCCAACCTACACTCAAAGGGAGGGCAATTAAGCCCTCCTGGAGGAAAGAGTAGCAAAGAATTTGTGAACATATGTTAAAACCACCACAGTAATTAAGAAATATTTTGGTGAGATATTTTAGAAGACTCTATTTGCACTGTGTACTCTTCATCTCAAAATATATGTGTCACTGAACTCTTGGTAGCCCAAATTTTCTAAAGGCAAGTGATGATTATAATTGTTGAATATACTTTTGTTACTTCGAGTTTACAATGCTAATAAGTAGACAAAAATAACAATAGTAACTAAAAGAACTGCAAGTTTGCCTGTCTCCAATTATGACACAGTTTACTCCGAAAGCATGTGAGAAAACATGGAATTCTGAGGGTATATGAGAAGTATTTTTAAATTGTTTTAGATGGAAATAGTAATATAGAAATGGAAGATTTCCATGAGTCATTCTTTTTACTTATATCACCTAACATAGGGTCTGATCCATGGTGTGTTATTGAAATGTTGAATGAAAGAGAACATGCAGAAAACCCACACAGACACACACACAAACAAAACTCTGATAGAGAAATGATAAGCTGAACACATTAAGGATTTATTACCTTGCAGGTTAAATAGAGACAACAAATAACCAAGAAAAATAAAATTCAAAAAGTATGAAATTTCCTGAAGGATTGAGATCTAGAAAAGCAAGATTATTAAAATTTCCCCCCAAATCAGCATTTTTTTAACCCAGAACCTATGTGCTTTCTCTTATCAAAATAAAGTCTACCAACAGGTTATAATAACTGTAGATAATTTATGTTGGAGATGTGTATGAATGTGGGGATGTGTGGATGAGGAAGTGTTGGTTAAGAACTGTTGAATGTCAGTGAAATACTAGTTTTCAAATATTCATTCCCTCACCATATATTTATTGAGTATTTATGATGCAAAATATTCTATATGGTACATGAATAAAAGAGGTGCAGCCCAGTCCTGGATTTCATAATTTCATTTTCCATATTGTTCAATATATTTGGTTAAGCAAGTAACATCTAAGATAAATTATAAATAAAAAAAAGTCATTGCTTTTGACAGCATACCATTGTAAGGCTTTAGCTAACATTAGTTTGTGTGAATAATCCTCAAAGATTTCTGTATCTATTCTTGCTGTGATTACCTACCATAGCTATGGTATAAAAGATAGAATGATACATTGTTAAAGAGTTTGATGTAGTTAAATTTTCAAATTACAAATTGTGTGGCTTTAAGCAAACTACAGACATTCTCTGTTCCTTAGATTTTTGGTCTATAAAATGATCTTTGCGATGGAGAAAAACTTGCAGATGAGTGGATCTTTCAGTAGATTTTTGAACTCCTCGGTTCAAGCAGTATAGTCCCTCTGCCTAGATAAACATTTACCTGTTTTCAAAAAACAGTGAAATTTAGAGAATAGACCTAGTGTCACCCCTGGGTTTTTGGAGAAAAACACCCTGATCTAGACTAAAAGCTTTCTAACCTCGAACAGTTAAAACAAAACAAAACAAAACAAAACAAGAGTTCTATCTATTCTTTCCTCGAATTTAAAACAGCCCGAAAAATTGAAAGTGGTTTTCAAAGCAGATTGGGATGGAGATGGGAGGCTGTGCTCCTAACACTTGATATTCCTTTGAGGACTTTTGCTATAGGCAGCCACTGTTGTGTATTAAATACCTAGTGGGAGAATGAATATACAATTGGGCAATGACCAGACCATCTATGACAATAGAGATCTGACCCACAACCTCTGCAGCGCTCAGCCCAGGAAGACAAACCACATTGAAGCAATCCTTCCAGAATTCCAAATTGTCAGGACATAGTCAGTGGCTGCCAGTTCCCCTGCCTGCCTGGTCATGTTTGTCCTACTTTCAACTCAGGGCCAATAAGAGAGAGTCAATATGCCTCCCAAACCCAACACAGAGATACCCCACTTCTAGTTAACCCTCCTAAACTTCCTTTGACTCAGAGCCCTTTACTCAGAGCATACCAACTTTTTTCTTTCCCTTTAAAGCTTTCCCATTCCCCTGCCTGCCTTTGAATCTCAACCAAACACAGTGATGCGGCTGACCTTTTCTATAGCGAGTTCTCAGCAAATAGCCTCTATTTGCTCTCATTAGGGTAGTCTCCACTTATTTCAACATTAAGGTGTGGTGGTGTAGGGAAAAAACAGGCAAAAATTATAGATTAAAAGAAACATAACAAAGCACGGTAGTGATGACGTTTTCAACTCTACTTTAAAACAGTGTGGAGTTAGTGGTTTGAAAAATCATCATGAACAATATGGCCTCTGTTGACTCATGCATTATTTGTACATATGACACCTGAGCATATATATGTGTGTGTGTGGGTGTGTGGGCGTGTGTGGGTGTGTATTTTATTTTCTTTTTACTTAGAAGAATCACTTTTGCATTCACTCCCACAGCATTCTTCAGCCAAGGCAGCAAATGATGGCTTAAGACTTTTCTGTGCTCTCACTTGGTCTTCTCTGAACTCAGCCATGTAGAGGGCCACCTTTACCTAATATGAACAAAGAACAAGTATAAGCTAGCAGTGTGTCTGCACAGTAGCATACTGCAAAGCCATCTGAAAATAAATACATCTTAAGTAGGGAGTTGTGTTTTAGAGGAAATTCATGAAAAGAAAATACAAAAATACATTTTAAATATGAAAAATTCTTTATAATGCACTGCTTTTCATGGATGTGCTTCCATGCAGGAGAGGAGTGGGACTGGGGAAATTAGTGCAGTGATATTAAAGGGCCCAATATCGAAAGCCTGCACGCTTGAGATTCTATTACTTGGGAAACTTTGTAATACTACCTGTGTCCTCATCTCCATAAAATAGCAATGACCATTTGGGAAACTCAGTAAAAGCTGATGTTCCATATTGTTCTCCCTATGCTAAAATCCTCCCTGGGGGCTAAATAGATTTACTAAACCACATGTTGTTTACCCAATTTTTGTGCCAAAGCATTAATGAGATTCCTATGGGTAATGATGCTTTGCCAAAATATTGGTTCTTCAGTTCAATATCACCTTTATTCTTGGCAATACACTTATTTGTTGAATCTATGTTTTAAAAAAAACAAACAGGTTATAATTCAGCATATCACAAAATACTCAAATCTTGTTGAATTGAATTCCTTTACATAAAAGTTAAGTAAAAATCTATTTCAGAATCACTACACTAGAGAGAAAATAAACCCATAAACCATAGTAAACTTTGACCCATTACATTCAGTGCAGATGAGAAAAATAACCTGACACCTTTGTCTAGATTCCAAATTAAAAAAATTTTTTTAAAAATGTATAACGTGAAGGTTCTAAAGGAATTTAAATTGCCTATATATTTGGATTACAGAAAATGTTTACTTAAGTTTGAATGATCAAACATCATTTTTAATAAGAAAAGGAGTTTAATAAAGTTTAAATCTCCTTTTAATAATACTTTTCTCAATACCCGTTAGCAATTCCAAGCCTGAAAGCTTTCAAAACCAAAAGGTTTTTCTGGTTGTTGCTGTTATTGTTGCTGAAGTTCTGTACCAATTCATTGGCAGCAAAACTAGCCTTGCGTGGGCATGAGGCTATTTTTGGTAATTATTTAGCCCGCATCCAGTGATTATTCATATGTTATTAACAATAGGAGAATATTTGATTATGGAGTGCAGCCTTGGATCTTGACATGTTTATGATATTTATGCCACTTATTATTATGCTAAAATCCAAAAACGCTCTGCATTTTGAAACATTTGTGGTCCAACATTTTGGAGAAGGAATTGTTAAGGAATTCTTAAAATGTGTTAGTGATGTAACTGAACAAAGAAATGAAACAAACAAACAAACAAATGATGATCTCTAGGGACTTCCTCGGACTTACAGGAAAGTAATTTTAGAAGGCTACCTTTCCAAGAAGAGACACAAAGAGGAAAGGAGTCCTGTCTGAGAATGTGATGTTGTTGACTGTGTTGGGCTATCTTATAAACTTCAATAATTGCCAAACACTCTTCATTTGGAAGGTAGCTGTACTGGAAAGGATTTGGAAAATGTATTTCTATATATTCCCAGAGATCTTAGAAAAATTGTTAATTCTCGTGTCTTCCTATTTCTTGATTTCTTTATATATAATTCATCTTTATAATTTATATTTTATTTATGTAAAATTGCTGGGCTAGATAATACTCAACAATAGTTTTTAATTTATTCTATAAAATGTCAGTATAGCAAAGCCATAATATGAAAAATAATATTAATAGCAATACCTACATTTTTAATGTTAACTATAATATATATATAGTATTATGCTGAATACTATATATATACACCATTAGTATATCATTATTATTAGTATAAATGTATGCAATATATCAGGGCAGATATCCTTTTAAAAAAATGAGTGTCTATTAGAATGACAGCACTGACATATGTGATCTCTGACATAATTTTCCTACGTTTACATTCTTCTCTGCTTCTTTTGTATTCATTTCTTTTCTGTTTTTATTTTTCATAACTTGCACATTCCTCCAGGTCCTGTGTTCATTGTTTTTTTCTTCCTGAAGCTTCCATAACTCCAGTCATTAATAAAGATTTCTCACTGTTCCACTTAGAAAACAGAGACTGAGGGGCACCTGGGTGCCTCAGTCAGTTAAGCGTCTGCCTTTGGCTCAGGTCATGACCCCAGGGTCCTGGGATTGAGCCCCAAATCAGGCTCCCTGCTCAGCAGGGAACCTGCTTCTTCCTCTCCTTCTGCCCCTCCCCCTGCTCGTGCTCTCGCTCTCAAATAAATAAATAGAATCTTAAAAAAAAAAAGAAAACAGAGAGTAAAATGCAACAGAAAGAGATCAAAGACATCACCATGCATTTGTTACTTATTTCTACAAATAAGCTACCTTTGTCTCCCAGTGTACATTTCTAAAGACCACACAATGATAACTCACTGTACTGTTGCCATAAACTAAGCTTTATTTCTTTATGATTTGAGTTCACTTTAAGAATATGCAGAGTAGGGGTGCCTGGGCGGCTCAGTAGAGTAAGGTTGATCATGACCTGAGCTGACTCTTGATTTTTGATTCTTAATTTCAGGGTCATAATCTCAGGGTCATGAGATCAAGTCACTTTGGGCTCCCTGCTCAGTAGGGATCTGCTTGAGATTCTTTCTCTCCCTCTGCCCCTCCCTCCACTCATGTGAGCACATGCCCGCATGCTCTCTCTCACTCAAATAAATAGAAAAATCTTTAAAAAATATATACAGAGTCATTTCCTTTATCTACAAATTCCTCAGAATGTTTTAAATAGCAGGTCTATTTGGCATAGTTGATATGCATACTCAGAAGGCCAAGTATCAATTCTGTCTCTTTGATGGCTTACATTTTAAATAAAACTCATTATCATTTGTTCTCTGTGCACCACAAATGTGAAAAATTGATATGTGATTCTATTCATGTCACCAAAAATAAGTTTGCCCTTCCTTTTTGTCCTAACATAGAAAAAGAATAAAATGATGAAAAATAGTGGAAAGTTAAAAGAATGTTGTATTTCTTTTGGATAGAGGAACATATTACAGCAATATAACATTGGTTTATATGATACTAAAACAAAATTAGCTCTAAGAATTTAATTGTTTCTGAATAAATGATTTCTAATTACTATACTATATATTCTTATGTCGATGCATTTTTAAAGAAGACTATCTATTCATTGGGGTCACTAAGATATTATGAATGGAATTCATACTAATGCTATAATGATTAAGTATCCTGCATAGATGTCACACAGCCCAGTTTCTACAGTATATTAGTTTTGTAATTTGAGACAAGTACTTACTCTTCCCTACTCTGGATTTCCATTTCTATAAATTGGTTATAATCTCATCTATCTCTGCTTTTTATGCATATTAAATATATAAAAATATATATAATATATATTATACTAATCACATACAAATAGTATATATAGAGAGAGGGAGAATTTAGCACAATGCCAGAATCTAACATTAAAAATGTAGGTACTGCTGTTAATATTATTTTTCATATTATGACTTTGCTATACTGACATTTTACAGAAGAAATGAAATACTATTATTGATTATGATCTAGCCCAGCAATTTTACATGAAGAAAATATAAATTAAAAAAACAAATTATGTATAAGGAAATCAAGAAATAGAAATATATGAGAATTAACAATTTTTCTACTTGGTTTATATTGAAAATTATATACTGTGGGTAATTTTGCCATTAGGGAAATTATGTCATAATGATACTGAAGGCTACAGAACAAATATCTCTAAAAGGTATACATAGGGTGAAAAATAAAATATAACCTTAATGTTGTGGGAAAATAAACACTGAGTTTCCAAGTTTTTATACATTAAAGCATTAAACAAAATTTACAAAAAATTTTCAATTTAGCAAAAATGCTTTGCAGTTTAAGTTTCTTTGGTATTTTATTTTATTATTATTTTCTTTTTTATGTTTTTTTATTATATTATGTTAGTGATCATACAGTACATCCCTGGTTTCTGATGTAAAGTTCGATGATTCATTAGTTGCGTATAACACCCAGTGCACCATGCAATACGTGCCCTCCTTACTACCCATCACCAGTCTATCCCATTCCCCCAGCCCCCTCCCCTGTAGTTTAAGTTTTAACAGATGTGGAAGAAGAGGAGAGGTAAGAGACAAATATGCAGAAGCACAATACTCACGTAAAAAATGATTTTAAGTCTTAATTGGTCTTCAAACACTTCATGGTAACATTATCACAGTTCTTTTAAAAAGGTGATGAGAAATAATATTGGCATGTTTCCCTTAAAATAGAAACTTGATCAGATAAAGGTAATCTTAGGTTTTGCAACTAGTGTCTGATAAATTTGATAAATAATGATCAACCTAGTGCTATTGTTACAAAGGGATGACAATGAACTTACCTCCTATCAGTTTAGACACAATGGAAACTAGGTTGCCCTCTAGGAGTCAAATAGGAAAACCCAAACCCAATGGAAGCGTTAACCATCAGTGTGATTATATCAAAAAATTATCTATGAAGATATGAATGAAGGTAGTCTCTCTTCCCATGGCTCCTTAGTCACAAGGAATCTTTGAATTTGGCTTCCAATGTGACCTAACCTCAGGAAGCAAAAGCACTAAACAGCTAAAGACAGCATGTGATCTGGCAGTCACAGTCTCGGTGTTAATAAATAAACAGGCAATGCTTTTAAATAGACCAGTTGATTCTACCATCATCTATCTGTTCTCATTTCTATCTGTATCTAGCATCAATCTATCCTTCCTCACTGCATCTATCATAATAGATCATTCTCTTTCCGCCCATCCTCTCTTACATCCATTTATCTATCTACCTGTGCATGACTTTGGCTAATATAAGATTGGATGCCTAAGTTGGAACCATTAACTTTCTGTGGTTAGCTTACCGAAATGAGAAACACTTTGATTGCTTTCTAGGGGATCAATATAATGGTGTTCATACAGAAAAACTCCACTGACTCTCCACTAAGACACTCAACTCTTACTTTTTTAGAAAGAGACAACAGCTTGAGATAACTATAGTATTCACACAAAGTGTTCACTGGATCTCCGTCTCATTTGAAATGGAACTCTATGTTGTGTACATTCAGTGGTTTGGCATAGAATAATTTAGACTGGATTTTTTTCATTTATATTAGGGGCTTCATTTCAAGGAGCAGTCTTCAAATTGCTAGTGCACGTGTCATGTATAAGAAGCAGTTGCTACAGACCAGCAGGGCTGAAATAACTGTTATCAGGTCCAGGAACACGGCTCTGACAGGAAATGGTATCTTTGACCAAAGTCCTCATCAAAAACAGGAGGTGGCTGCAGTACTCCTAGAATTCTTTCACAAGGGAGAAAGGAAGGAGAGAACGACAAGCAAAGACATGGCTTGACTACTCACACTGGAAGCTCAGAGGCAGGCTTTCTCCAAGACGAGGAAAAGAGCCCAATCACTGTATTCTTTCTGGGATGCAGAGAAAGCATTTGACCCTATGCCAGAGCGCTGGTTACATTATTTCATTTATTCTTCACGACTCTGTGAGGTGATTATTATTATTATCTCCTGCTCCCTGTCTGGGTTTTCTTAGGCTCAAACTATCAATTAAACTTAAAAAGTCTAGTAGGCAGGCAGTCTGTGGCCCTGGCTTTACCAAGGACACGGGACAGGAAATAGGGCATGCAACAGGGCAGTCTCTGGTGTTTTTCTTCAATGAGAGATTCTCATAGGAGACCACAAACCATACAGCTATTCTCTGGTGCATCCATGTGATAGCGCAGTGGAAGGGAAGGAGACACAGGGGTGGCACTTACCCGGCTTAGAAGCCCTGTGTCTCAAGCAGAAGGCGATATCTTTTGTGACAGTTCCACAGGCAAGACTTCCAGGATCTCAACAGGGCAATGCCCAGTTGTTAAGATCCACTGCCCTCAGGTCAGCCTCAAAGCTATTACTTCTCACTAAATAGTTTATTCATTGATCATCTGTCCAGATGTCATTTGCCTACTTGAGGTCATGTTTGCTATAGGCAATGCTGCCTGGTTACACAGCTGACATTCTACCTTTATAGGAGAAACAGAGAGAGAAACATGTTTGTTCCAAGAGCAGGGAAAAGGACTTTGTTAACTCTACACAGCATTCCCCTATAGCTGACAGGAAGCTGATGGTCATAGGCGGTAGTGACTTTCTTAACATCACACAACGATTATGTGATGGAATGTGACTTAATTCCCTGTCCTTCACACCCTCAGACTTTTGCTGAGATTAACACTCGTTTACCTCAGTTCTGTACCTGTCTTACTTTGCCCAGCCCAGCCAGAGTGCATGACTTAAAATTGTATCACCTTCTTGAGGGCCCAAATGCCTTATCTATCACAGAGAATTAAAGCTTTTACGAACATCTGAGTAAGTCCTACCTATTTCCTTGGTACTGGACAGATACTATTGAAAACAGCCACTATCCATGATGTGTCAACATTTGTAATGTTACATACCATTTAACTCGATAGTATTTGCATCAAGTAATTCATCTTAAGGAATTAATCACATTAAAGCACACCAATTTTTTTTTTTTAAATAATGAAAATTAGGGGCACCTGGCAGTAGGTAAAACATCTGCCTTCAGCTCAGGTCATGATCCCGGGTTCCTGGGATGGAGCTGCACACCTCAGGTTCCCTGCTCAGCGGTCAGCCTGCTTCTCCCTCCTCCACTCCCCCTGCTTGTGCTCTCTCTCCCTCTCTGTCAAATAAATAAATAAATAAATAAATAAATAAATAAATATTAAAAATAGATAAGAAATAAATAAAAAATAAAATAACAAAAATTAGAGAAGGCAAACACAATCCTGATTATGGGTAATTCATTTTTAAATGAATGCAAGAGTTGTTACTACAATAATCTTGAAATTTTAAGTGAAGTAGATTAAATTCTTTGAAAAATGTGTAATACTCAAAAACAACTTTTAAAAAATAAGATTTTATTTATTTATTTGAGAGCAAACGAGAAATAGAAAGAGAGAACATGAGCAGAGGGAGGGGCAGTGGAAGAGGGAGAAGCAGACTCCCTGCTAAGCTGGGAGACTGACACAGGGTTCAATCCCCTGGACCCTGAGATCATGACCGGAGCTAAAGGCAGATGCTTAACGGACTGAGCCACCCAGGCACCCCTCAAACGCAAACATTTTATAAATAAAAACTCACTAAAGCCAAACATACTACAAACAAAAGGAACAATAAGAATAATATGTTTATATCTAAGGTTAAAGAAGGTGAAGATTTGGGGTGCCTGGGTGGCACAGCAGTTAAGCGTCTGCCTTCAGCTCAGGGCGTGATCTCGGCGTTATGGGATCGAGCCCCACATCAGGCTCCTCCGCTATGAGTCTGCTTCTTCCTCTCCCACTCCCCCTGCTTGTGTTCCCTCTCTCGCTGGCTGTAATAAATAAATAAATAAATAAATAAATAAATAAATAAATAAATAAAATCTTAAAAAAAAAGGTGAAGATTTCCTAAGGTGCAAAATATATAAAGAAAAATATGATATATTTATCTGGATCAAAATTAAGAATAAAAGCTGAAAGTCATTCACAATAGCAAAAAAGAACACAAATGATTAATGAACATAAGAAATTATGTTTTTATCATAATAATACATGAATAACAATTTATAAAAATAAATCATTTTACCAACCATTAGATGGTCAACATTTTAACATTTTTAGCAGATCATTTGTCCAAATAATTAGAAAATAAGCAGTCATTTACTGCTGGTAAGAGTATAATGATATGGCTAATTTGGAGAGCAATT
The DNA here is from genome assembly GCF_017311325.1 of Ursus maritimus. NCBI lineage: Eukaryota > Metazoa > Chordata > Mammalia > Carnivora > Ursidae > Ursus > Ursus maritimus. The sequence continues at coordinate 44,694,579 of NW_024423897.1, read as the reverse complement.
TCACAGTAATCTCAAAAAAACCCAAAAACCAAAAAACACAACAATCCTCTAGGACCACATCAAAGAATGTTCAAAAATATACTAATCAATGAATTATTTATAATAATTATTACAATTAGACTGGGAAAAAAAGTTAAATGTACTTCAGTGAGGAAGTGCTAACTAAACTTAGGTCAATTTGTATTTGTAAATATTATACAGAAGAAAAAAGAAAATTTAAATCAATTTGTCTCTGTTTGAGCTACTACAATAAAATACCATAGACTGGGTGGATTATAAACAACAGGATTTACTTCTGACAGCTCTAGAGACTGGGAAATCCAAGATCAAGGTATTGCTGATGCAGTTGGTGTCTAATGAAGACTGGCCTCCTAGTTCATAGTTGAATATTTTCTGTGTGTTCTCACATGATACAGGGGTTTCTGGGATCCCTTTTATAAGACACTCATGTCGTTCATGAGGTCGCTGTGAGCATGATGTAAGCACCTCCCAAAGTCTCCCCTCCAAATACAATCACAATGGAGATTAAGCTTCAACATGGGGTGGACACCAGCATTCAGTCCATATCAGTACTGATCTAGAATATCTTAAAGATGAAAAAATGAGTTGAAAAAGTATTTGGAGAAATACTGCATTTATATAAAATCAAAACAACCTCATGACTCTACTAAACATTTCCATATCAACAAAAAGTAGCAACTAAATTTTCAAAGGTTGGAGAGCATAAAATATATTTCATATATGTACACTGAATGAAATACTGACTAAGAAAAACACTAGACTTTCAATGAATTGACAGTAACCAAAACAAATGAAAAATCTATTTAAAATAGAAGTTTAAATTTAAGGTATTTATATGTACATCCATAGCAATATAAAAATACTGAAATAAAAGTATATGTTGCAGAAATTAGTATTAATAATCTATTTTTAAACTTCTACATCTTATGAAATGGGGGAAATGGGTTAAAATAAAACTTATTAAAATAAAGCTATAATTATTTTCTTGGCATTTGTAAAATGGAAAAACATGTATTTTTAAATCTTAACAAGTAAGTAGAAGAATAAATGTACTTTCTGTAAAAAGTAGCAAAGAAAACATTTTTTTTTTTTTCAGAGACAGAGAAAGAGAGAGAAAGAGCATGGTGGGGAGCGGCAGAGAGTAAGGGAGAGAGAGAATCTTAAGCAGACTCCACACCCAGCGCAGAGCCCAATGTGGGGCTCGATCTGAACCTGAGATCATGACCCGAGCTAAAATCAAGAGTCAGACCATTTAACCAAATGAGCCACCCAGGCACCGCAAGAAAACATTTTTTAAACAGGGAACAGACAAATGTTATTACATAAGTAAATAAATGTCAAGAATAAAGAAAATTGTCTGTCAATGCCCATGTTACTTTTCTGTCTCAAAAATGAAGATTGGATATTTTTATCCTTTAATAGTTTTACTTTTTATATGGCTTACTGTACAATAGAAGACCGTACCTATAGTAAGAATGGGGAAACAGGAAATGTAAAAATATACATCAAAATTAACTTTTAAAAAATCACATATAAATAGAATTTTTGTATCTCATTTTAAGACAATTATTGGAAATACCTATTGAAGTTATTTTCATTATTTTTAAGTAATAAATACAATAACTCTCAGTACTCAGCAAGAGATAAATGAAGGTAACTTTTACCCAGAGCCAAATTTCCTGTAAATAATAACATATCATAACTCAGAATGTTAGTACAGTCACTTGAATTGTAAGGAACTATATGTAATTTATTCTCTTTACTGTTATAGCATTTGAAAAAAAATTACTTTAAAAATTCAAAATAAGAGAAAGAAATAGGTACCCTAGCTATTTCTCACATGGCAAGAATTAGGAGTTCATTAACTGTTAAATCTTTGATGTGGAATTTATTTTTCCATTTCAGATCCTCAACTCAGTTCAAGCACACACTTTTAATTTTTGTTAATAATCGGGCAATATCTAAAAATGTTTAGCTTACATAACAAGAGAACAGAATTCATAATAGTTCAATAATCAAAGACAATCGAGTCCACCCGATTTCATGCTCCGTATTAAATATATCATCTAAGAACTTAACCAACCTATCACGGACTATGGAATGCCAGGTTTTGAATGTGACAAGTATCATTATTATTTGAGAATATTCATTTAACTCCATTGTAAAATATGTTACTAAGCAGTGAGAACCCATTTATTTATCAATAAGTATATTAAGGGATGCCTTAGTTGATTTCCTCTAAGAACAGAGAAAAAAATGGGGCAGAAGGAGATAAAGGTGGACCCAGCAATCTAGAGCAACCAGTCAGGGTGAGCAGGAGGGAGGGAGAAAAGGCAGCTTAGGAGAGTGTTCACTGTGTAGCTGCTGTTGGAAGCATATATTTGGGGCCTCCTGGACTTTCTGAGAAGCATGCAGAATGCCTCCTCGGATCGTTTGCCTATAATATTTATCCACTAGCTCCCTTCCCCAACTGTTTTGGAGTTGTCCTCTTAGACACTCACTCTTCCACAATCCAGAGGACACTTTTCTAGCTTAATGAGTTCCTGCTGCTTTGGAGAAGACCCCAGGCCAGACTGCAGAACGATTGGTAAGCCCCACAGCTGCAGAGGAAGCCAGAGGGGCTGGGCGACTGTAAACTCAGGACTCCAGAGCTGCGTACAAGGGAGCTACTGCATGTCGTGAACAGATTAGGACTTTGGAATTATTTGCATCACTGAATTGCAGTATATAAACCTACAGAGGTCTAGAGCTCAGTCCCTAACCTCAATGGGCTGATCATCAATAATAGCAATGCAAGACTGTTCAGTCTCAGTGCAAAATGAGTGACTCAGGTAAGGCTTGTAGGACTTAGTTTGTTTAAAAGTCCACCTCCTAAACAGACTACCACCTCCCTGTAGGCAGAGAACATCTACAACTTGGTTTTATAAAGCCCACAGCATGTACTGAGTATATAGATACATATTACAAATGAAAGAATAGAAAGAAAAAAAAAAAAGAAGAAAGAAACACAATAAAGTTTAGAATAGTTCAGAAAGAGACTCTTAGAAAAGGATCTATTTGTTGTATGCTTCACAACACAGAAGTAATTATACTGTGCAGTATGTTTATGACTATCTGTTAGGATGGTATATTATCATCTAGCATAACATTTTAGAAGAAGAAACTGTTCAAAATATTAATGAAGGGAAAGGAAACAATTTTAACCACCTCTAAATACAAGTCAATAAAATTACCTTAACTCTTTCACTATTATTTGCAAAGAGAATTGTAATAAATTGATTTCAGAACTAGATTTTTGATTGCTGAAAACTAAATTTAATTATAAAACATGGTTCAATGCTATTACAACCAGATGCAGGCTTTCCTTGTTTTCTTTTTCTTTGTTTTTTACATTTAAAATATTACATTGTACTTTCTCTGAGTTTTCTTTATGACATTGGTCCTGACAATTAGGAAATCCTACAATAAAGGTCAACAATGTTCATCTCTACAGACTGAACTGCATTTGGATAACCATTCTTGAAATATTTTATTTGGCAGAAAACCTGAAGACTTTTTTTCACTCAATAGACAAATACATTTGTGAAATCAAAGTCTGTGTCAGTGCTCTACTATTTCAAAAGAATAAACGTTTTATAAATACCCTCAAAAATCAAGAGCTATAAAAGTAAAACCTTACAAAATTCAAGCAAATAACATAAATGTGTGATATGTGCCAGGTTCACAACAATAGTATATGATCGACTCTTCTGTTAATTGAAAAATGCATGCCTTTCCAAGGACATTCATTCAGATCACATTTTTAAAAATTACGCTGGTCAGAAACAAAACAAACCGAAATAACCTATGCACATACATATCAGTTACTACCATAGTCATGCTGTGCAAAAAGCAATCACAAAACTTTCATGACATGTATTGTCAAACATTTATTTAACGCACACATCTGGAGTATTCCATTGATGTCAGTTGGGCTTGCTCATACATCTTTGGTCTACTGATCTATACTGATCTTACTCACATGCTTGCAGATTAGCTGGCTTTCAGATGATCTAAAATAGCCTTGCTTCAAGTAGACAAATGTGGGCATATCCTTATGTCATTCCAAGGAAATAAGAGAGAAAATGGAAACACACAAGCACTTTTTTCAAGCCTCTGCATGGATCAATATCCTAATGTCCTGTTGGCCTAAGTGAGTTATATAACTGAACTCAGTTCAGGACTAGGGAAACAGAGTCAGCCTCTTTGTGAAGCCATATGGCAAAAGCATGGATACAAGGGAGTAGGATGGAGAATGCTGCCTTTAATGCAATCAATCTCCTATGCCTTGCATGTCATCTCTAATGAAAGACCATCCATCCTCAACCTCTACTACAGACTGTAATTGTGTACTATGAAGAAACATTTCTGTCTGTGGTTAGTCCTGTGTAATCAAGCCCACTTGAAAAGCTATTAACACCACAGAAGCTGTGGCGGATCGACTTTTAAGGATCATTAAGATATGTGTTATAATGGAATCTGGTCCTTTTATTTATGAACTTATTCTTTGTATAATAACTCTTACGCCCCATTCTTTCTTTATATGTCTTTTTGACATGGATACATACAGTTTTCGTGATATACTTTATCTTTATAACAAGGTCTGCTTTTGTTTTAGGGCTAGGAATAAATGGGCTGGTTAGCTACATTTATTTGTTTTTCATAGGTAAATGGTCATGATATTCTTAGCTATGTTGCTGATAAACACAGACAAAAACAAACTGTAAGGTTAATTGACACATTAGCTCATCCAATAGTAATTTTTTGGACACCCACAGTGGATTTCTGTACAAGATTTGTCTCATTACCCCACCACCTGTGAACAATTGCATTGTCGTCCTGGTGTCCTCCACAAACACAACCTCACTACTTCCTCGATAAGTGTTTGCTGAACTGAATTGGATGAAATTACGACAACATAAATTAATCAGTAATTCTCTGGTGTTTTAAATTTTCGTAAACCCTTAGCTAAAAGAAGAGGACCACATACCTCATCCCTTCCTTTTAACCTGCTGTGATTCCGTTTGGAAATTCCTACTCTGATTTTGCCAAAGGTGATTGCAACAAGAAGATGCAATGAGATTAAAAGATTAAAACTAAGAAGATAAAATATTTTTTTTGGAATTCCAACATGGAATCTAAGTTAGAGCTAAATTTTAGGGATTTAAATGTGTGTTCCCACAAATGGTCTGGCTATTGTTCTTCTGTGTGTTTGTTTAATTCTTTTGTAAATCAAAACATTGACTGCCATATGAAGGTCCTGTATAATCTGAGGGTAGATGATTTCATTCCTCGGCTACCCTAGCATTCTCACAAGTCATATTCAACCCAAAAATATCTAAATTTCTTCTTATTCTGAATGCCTATTAAGATTAAATTGATTTCATTAATTTTATATTCTGGTTGCCATAAAATTGTCATCTTTAGCAACCTTAAAGGAGAAATTAGATATGTTTAAATGTGATAAAATGTACAACACACATAAATGATCAGTTATCATTTGAAAGGTATCTTGTTCATAAAATTCCTCAAGATTATCATTCAAAAAATTCTACATTAATTAGGTATAATAAAGTAAGCAAAGTATATATCACTACGGTCATATATGTTGTTAAATGCCTGTCAGATTAACCTCTATTATTTTATTTTTAAGAAATGTATTATCATCACATGCACCAGGAGTTTATATATAAAATTTGAAATATGAATTAAATCCACAAAGGGAAGAAAGTTTTATGAATGCTTTTTTTTTTGCAGTAATTGTATGTTTAAGAATAATATTTTATTAATAATTTAGCACATAAAACTGTTTGGTAGATCTTTTAAAGATGGTTAAATTTTGAGGTTTTCACTGTATATAAGATTCCGCGTCCAGCAAGCACAAATCTTATCACCATCTCAACAGAGGGAAGAAACTCTTTGCTTAAATAAATAATTCATACTGGGGAGAAAAAGCAAAGAGAAAGTGGCTAAATATTTTTCACTTTTGAGAGCTTCGACCTGTTACTATTGCTAATACGGATCAGCCAGTGCACACTTACCCTCCAGCACATTGATGCGTTGCTGACCGTATTTATATCTCTAGAACAAGTGAGTGCAGGCATCAAATTATTCAATTACATATTTTTATTTTTATATTTCTATTATTGTAATTGTAAAGCAAATAGCTTTAAAATACCATGAGATTACTGCAGAATTTAAACAAACCACTAACTAAATAATACACTAGTATGACATGACTTAATAGATATGCACAAAAGGAGTTCCTGACCTTCTGCTGGAAATTTTCTGGTATACCCACTAGAGAGTCAACAACCATTATTTTTCCAAACTATGTGACTAAACCTAAAGACCTTTTCAAGGACCTGTCTGCTTACTTACCCTGATTGCATTTACACTCTTAAGACCATTTGCTCTTGTGACGGCCACAAGTAACATTGAAATATTGAGGATGGTTAAGTTCTTCAAAAGAAAGGTATCTCTGTGGCATCCATTCAAATGCATTGTTTCACAGGGGATGTATTTTGAGAAAGGGCAGATGGTGGCATTTCCCAGAACATCTGTTACCCATCATTCTTTCACAGAGCAACCCAGATGCTGTTGACAACTTGTATGTAAATCATGCTGACAATTTGTTCAGCGGTTGTCCTGGTCATACCATTTATCAGATATAGGAGCTTCTCGGGTCCCACAAGAACAGCTCCGACAGTGTTTTGGCCAGGGAACAATAACAGCCATTAAATCAATGGAACAATTTATCTACCTTGAAGTTATCTCCATATTACAGCAAGGATTTCCTCCCTCACCATTCCTACTCTTATCTGAAAGTGTACATTAGATATTAAACGCTCCATAGAATAGGAAAATGCCAAATTGCTTCCTGATATTTGTCCTTAACTTCTATTATTATTTGTTAGGGGTAATCATTTCTTTGACCTTGCATTTTAAAATTACTTTCATCTCAGGGAAATGACATATAAGAGGAAAATTATGCATGCATTGCTATATAAATGTCAGATTTTCTAGTTTGCAAATGTCTGCTATAAAATATTCACAGTACAGAAGTTGATTTACAATCCATTTTGGCCTATAATCTATCTTATTCTAATTTTGCACCTTGTATCAGGATGCATTTTTCACATTGTAGAAAGGAAAACAAAGAAAAAAAACAATCATTTCTTTAATTAACCTACCTATGCAAAGGATAAACTAAAACCATTGGCATTTATTAAATGATTATAGCTTTTCTAAACAAACTTAATTAGACCATAATACAGGTTGTAGAAAGGGAAAATGCATAATTAAATTTTAAAATACCCAAGCCTGTGAAGGCATTATACCTAAGCTGAGCTTCCTGTTAAAATAATGAAGATAAAAAATTAGACATTTGGTTAAGTAACTTTAATACAAATTTGTACACCGAAATGCCCATTTAATTTGCAAAGTAAATAAATTTTACTTTGAGTGTGGATTAATCTGCATCTAATAGTAATTGATTTCATCTCAAGTATTTTTGTTACACAATTACAGGTTGAGACAACTGAGAAAACTATGAATTATTTTGAGTTATAAAATATAAATATGTTCCATATATAGTTTTTAAAACTATACATATTATATATAACATGTATAATATATTATATATATATTATAATGCACACATACAATTTTGAAATAAAAACAGTAACTGTTAGATTGACCCTCCACCTTATTAAAATGTGTTCTGAACAGAAATACATATTATACATATTAAAACTATACATATTATATATAACATGTATAATATATTATATATATATTATAATGCACACATACAATTTTGAAATAAAAACAGTAACTGTTAGATTGACCCTCCACCTTATTAAAATGTGTTCTGAACAGAAATGATAATTATTGCACTATAAGAGAAGGTAAAGATAGTTTTCAGTGGGTTTTTTTCCAGACAGCAAGCCTATTAAATTATAATTGCTTTAGACTAAAAGCAACGTTAAATTTCAAAAATATCTGAGAGTGAGTGAGCCTTCTGGCCTCATAATTCAAGAGCAGTCTATATAAAATGTCATAGAATTTTAACCAACTTCTTAGGTGAGGCTTTAAAAAAAAAAAGAAAGAAAGCTTTTGCAATAGGTGATAAAAGAGATTCATCTCTAATTTATGTTTAGTATGTACTAGAATTTGTACATGTGTGTAACATCTGGAAAGAATTTTCAAAATATATTATTTGTCCCTTGTTTAAATATAAATAGTATGATAAAATCAAGTTTACCAAACTGATATTCATTTTTATTTTTATATTACTTAATAAAATATTTGTAACAATATTAATTTTCTATCAAAACATCCCAAATATTAAGGCACCACAACAAACTATCTATGAAACAATTTTTAAATGTGTCTACATGTAAGTCCATTACATAAATTAGTGGATCATAGAATAAAGAAAAGCCAGGTCTGGGGTTTTATTTTCTTGTTAGTCAAGTAGCTTCAAAACAAGATAATCTCTGTGCATTATTGTCTAGGGATCTACTAATTGACATACACATGTATGAGCACACATATACACACACGCACACACTTTTTTTTATACTATTGGATCAAATCAAATAGATCCAAAGAAGAAATTAAGGAGTAGCGTGTGGTTATGTATATTCTGAGCAACCAACTTTTTCCAAGTTAATCTGTATTGAGGAGCTCCTGAAACCATCCTGTGGAAGATCAAATTGTGAAAAACAACTTTGACCTGAAACTCTTGATCTGAAGCGTATTTCTTCAAGACTTTATGGCTCTGTCTGTTGGAACACAAAACTCATCAGAACCCTCTTGCTACTGGCAGCATTCATGAAATCACAAACTGGGTGACCATACATTCTACCTTGCCCAAGACATTTCTGTTATGGCTGTTTTCCTGCACAATTAATAATGTCCCCATTCACTCCAAAATGTGCAGGTGTAGATGACAAATTATATGACCACACTACTTACTAACCACCCAAGTGCATCATGGTGCTGGAACAAATCTCAGTATCAATTCATATCTGGGAACCTTTTGAAGCTGCTTAGTTTCTGATTTATGAATTACACATCCAGAAGGTTTGCATCAATTTCCCCAAAACAGAGATCAGTGGCTCCTTGTTAGATGTCTTTAAAAGAAGCTAAAGTCCAGTTAATATTAACTTTGACATCATGATTCTAAAAGAAAACTCTAGTTGCCTCCTCACACACTGGCAAGCAGGGAGGTTTGCTATTTTTAGGACCATAGAAATCGTTATATAAAAGAAAGTCTGTTTATATCTGTGCCTGACGATTTGACTAGTCTCACACAGAAGGAAAGATAATAGATGTGAAAAGTGTTTAAGAGCAAGATGGTTCTCTGCTTCCCAATTTGTTAAGAGCTTTCATGAGTAAAGATGTAAGATTCCAGTAACCTGAGGGGGTAAGTTATTGTTCAAAGTTGACCTACAAATGTATTTTGACATAGTAGCAAATCACCTTCTTAAAACTCGGTCAGTGGCACGTCCTCTGCCTTAGGTGTATATTAGGACAACTGATTTTATTTCATTAGCTGCAGAAATTATTTTGTCTTGTTGGTTCAAAAGTACAAAATGTATTTGCTTTAAATCCAGCATGAAAGGTCATGATTCTCCAAAAAGCATTTATATCAATAATTAAGTCAATTAGCTATAAAAAGGATAAACTTCATAATCAGTAACTTCTCTCTGTGGTCCAAGGTGAAATCCACGGACATTAAGTGCTATACGACATTCAGGAGCGTCATTTTGTACTTTGAAACATACCTCCGCTGGGTCAACTTAGAGTGAGTGTATTTTGAAATACCAAGAGATGGAACTAGAGACGTGATGCCTCCGAAATGATAGGGTCAGGGAGTAGCTTAAAATTGGTTTTAATACATATGTATTGATTCCAGTCCAGGCAGTCAAAGTTTATACCTTTTATCAAATGCTAGAATTAAACCTTCCAAAAGATTACTAGTTTCAAATGCTGAGCTGAGTACATATCATCTCTTCTTTGTGCATCGAACCCAATACACTTATGAAATGATATTAAGAAATAATAAAAGTATAAGATATATACTTATACTCAAAAGCAAGAAGGAAAAAATTTAGTTGGATAGAAAGTGTGAAAAAATATATATATTTTTAAAGATTTTATTTATTTATTTGACAGAGAAAGAGAGAAAGAGCAGCAACGGGGCAGGGGCAGGCAGAGGGAGAGGGAGAAGTAGGCTCCCCACTGGTCAGGGAGCCCAACGCAGATCTCAGGACCCTGGGATCATGACTTGAGCTGAAAGCAGACATTTAACTGACTGAGCCACCCAGGTGCCCGTGAAAAAATAGCTTAAGGTTTAAATATAATGAGAAGCAGAATAAAGATAAAAATTGTAGTTTGAGAGACATGCAAGAGTGTGTCTTAGACTGCTAACACAAAATGGCAATCTATGCCAGGCAATGGAAGAATTTTCACCTATCTTAATGATAGCACTCCATCAAGGGTGACAGATTAATCTAATTGAAACTTCAAAAAAATAAAGATCAATATCTCTTCATTTTATTGGGTTTCCTGGACTTAAAGGTGTGATAGAAATTAATTCTTTCTTGGTATATCATAGTAAAGAGTTTCAGTTATTAAAAGTTTCAATTATTATAGCCATATATATCCTCTCCAATAATTTAGGTTCTTTTCTCTCTTACCGGGTCTAAATATGGTTTTGACTGAAGCAAAAAAAAGACAAATCATATCAATTACCTTGAATGTCAGAGAAATGATCTTAGAAAATGCTCATAAAATATGCAAGCTTATTTCTCAAAATCTTGGATAAGCTTCCTAATGAAATCAAGATCAATATGTTCTAACAATCATAGTTCCCTCAAAACTTGCCTGAAATCATTTTAGTTGCCTCAGTTTCAATTAGAAAACTTTCAATGTCTACAGAGCCTATACACCCAACAATGGATATGTCAGCAAAAGAACCTAAATGTATATGGCTTTTCCAGGGCTCCATCCATATATAACCCAAATTAACAGGATCTTTCCCCTAAGAGGCACTGCTATAGCACTTTGTGGGCAAATTAGTTTGTGATAAGACTTGTGAGTCAAATCTAGAGGTAAATTTTCTTTCATTTCCAAACAAAGGACGATGCTAAAAAATGACTTAGTATTTGGTGTCTTCTAACCTTTAGCATTCTTGACATAAAAATACTACAACAATTTGTGTTTGGGGATTTTTTTTTAAGATTTTATTTTTAAATAATCTCTACACCCAAAGTGGGACTTGAACTTACAACCCCAAGATCAAGAGTCACATGCTTTACCAACTGAGCCAGCCAGACACCCCTAGAATAACTTGAAGTTGATCAAGTTTTCCCTCTCCAACCATATAACTACAATGGTAAAATTAGAGGCAAACAAAATTAATAGGGTAAGGTCTTCTTTACATTTCAAGCTCTGTTCTATTACCTAAAAAACAAATAATACCTCTATCTGAATATTTTCTTTCTGTGTTTTATAAAAGCAAGCAGATATTGAACACAATATCATTACTACTTTTATTTTTTGTTTTACCTGAATTCATATTTTAATTCAATTATATATCAACAAACATTTAATAAGGGCCTAATAGGTAATAGGCAATTTTTTTAAAGGTTTCATTTATTTATTTGAGGGAAAGAGAGAGATATCAGAGAGCGCATGAGCAGGGGGCGGGGAGAGGGAGAACCAGGCTCCCCAATGAGCAGGGAGCCCAATGTGGGACTCGATTCCAGGACCCAGGGATCATGACCTGAGCCGAAGACAGACTCTTAACAGACTAAGCCACTCAGGTGCCCCAGTAATAGGCAATTTTATAGAAAATCAAGGAATACTACATTGAACAATTACTGGGTTTTGTTAATGGAAATACTTCATAAGTAGACCATTTCAGATGTAACTATTTAATTGATCTGCTCTTCACATCAATCTGAGAATTAGAGAAATGACTTCTTGACAAAGCATGTCACAATTTGAAACATTTTAATGAAGAGGGTGCTTTGTTTTTGTTCCTGTGATCTTTCCGTGTAAGAACATAAATTCAGGCATTTTAAAGACTAATTTAACACACAAACATCATAGAAAAAGGAAGACATGTATCCTATATTCCACTTATGTGCTTTTATTACTATGGAATAGGGACCAACAGGGAAAGCAATTTTTCTAATACAAGTAGCATAAAAGATAATACCTTAACATTGGTTTTAATTAAGTGAACATTTTCTTAGCCAGAAATATTAGTTTCCTAGGCTGCTATAATAATGTATCACAAACTAGAGTGGCTTAAAAAACATACATGTATTGTCTCACAGTTTGGGAGGCTAGATGCCTGGAATTATGGTATTGTATTAGAAGGGCCGTGCTCCCTCTGAAATCTGTAGGGACTCCTTCTTTGCCTCTTCTAACTTCCAGTGGTTTCCCAGCAATCTTTGTTATTCCTTGGCTTTGTAGCTGCATAACATCAATTTCTGAATTTATCACCACAGGACATATTCCCAGTGTTCCTCTTTCTTCACATGGCCATCTTCTTATAAGACACTAGCCGTCTTGGATTAAGGACCGACCTTATTGCAGTATAACCTCATTTTAGCCAACTACACCTGACGACCCTGTATCAAAATAAAATCACATTCTGAGAGGTGCTTGGATTAGGACTTCAACATCTTTTTTGAGGTAATACAATTCAGCCTGTAATACCTGATATCCCTTATTATTTAAAAAGTCAACATAAACTAACTCAGTTTATCAAAGAAAATGTGGATATATTTGCCCACAAACATTTTTGCTGTGATATCAACCAACTATCCATGCCACCCAGGGATATAACTGAATTGTTACAAGAGTAAAGAGGATGAATACTTTGAAAATTTTGCAAATTAAGTTGTTTTGCCATAGGTGATGATTTACAATTACAATATCTCAACCAAATATTTCCCCAAGTTTTGGGGTATGCGAAAGCTATTTCTCGAAGAAAACCCTGGTGATCGTTATTGCACTGGAGCTTTTCTCTGGGTAGAGGAGAGAAAACTCTCCAACTAGAAAAAAAGTGCTGCTTTCCTGTTCTAACTTCAAAATACAATGCTTTCTTCTAGACCTAGGACAACTCAATGGCTTCTATCACATAAAGCATGGAATTCCTTTATGCGTAAACTTGTCTTAGCTTACGTATACATTCTCTTTATGTCGTATCTATCTTCCTGCACTAGCGGAAGATGGAAACCTACACTGGAATTCAACATAAAATACGGATGGGGGACATCTGGGTGGTTCAGTTGGTTAAGCGTCTGCCTTCGCCTCAGGTCATGATCTTGGGGCCCTGGGATTGAGCCCCACGTTGGGCTCCCTGCTCAGTAGGAAGTCTGCTTCTCTCTCTCCTTCTGCCCCTCCCCTCTACTCACGCTCTCTCTCTCAAGTAAATAAATAAAATCTTTTAAAAAATACAGATGAAAACATCTCTACCATTTCATGGTAACAACCAAATTCAGCAGAGATATTCATAATATTTAACAACCATTGAAGCAGCATAGGCCAATCAGAATAGATAGTACCCTTAAATAAACAATATACCTTAACCTTGGCAGAGCAGTTGAGTGTCTTTCCTAGGCTACAATAACAAGTGTATTTAGTTAGTTATTTCTGTGGCTTTATATGACATTTTTCTGTAATAGAGATTTTCTAGGTAGATTAATAAACTAATAAGGAAATATAATCTATTAAAATTTTAATTTGAGACGTGATTAGTGATTCTCTTTCAAAAGTGTTGTATTTATATTAATTCTTTTAATTTATTAGAAGTTTTATAATATCTTAATAAAATAGAAACTGTGAGATACATGCAAAATTAATATATGAATCTCTATTACTAGCTTGAGCTTTTCCAAGATACAAGATAATAATGTTAGGATGTTGTTTCAAGTCAGCCATATCCAAATACATTCAATGAAATTTGCATTATTTTAAATTTAAATGTTAAATAAATTATTATTATATTTTATTTTAAAAGACCAATTGCACTGTAGTTTGCCAAGGTAGTGTTTTATTTTTTTCCTTGGATCGGTCCTTACTAAGTCCTTCAGTGTCCTATATAGAAGGTGTTAGCAACCACTCCGAGAGATTGGCAGCACTTCTTCCTAAATAAAGGAAAAGGTTTTACCCCATCCTTTTAACAGTCTTTTTCTTAAGTGAGTATTACTCAAAAATGAAAATACAATAATGCCATTGTTTGTTTCAAAATTAATTTAATGTATGTCTAGAGTAGAAAATGGAGATTTTTTTTCCACATCCTTGCAAAATTATTTATTTGGTCTATCTAGTTTGCTTACCTCTCTATGCCTAATTACATCACTTTTAGTAATACAATAGCCAAATAATTCTTGAGTACTTTTCTTATGAACTTATAAACACATTTTGTTATTATTGTTGTTATTGTTAAAAAGTAATTTTACTCCTTGCTTTGAAAGGAGAGTCAGAGTTTTAAATAAAAGTGGACATGTCAAGGAGTCTAGATCCTTCTTCCTAAAACACAAAATCACTATATATTCTCTAAGTTTGCATTTATGCAGTATTGCTGTGCTGAAGTATCTAGTGGAATTTGGAGCATTACAAAGTTCCTAAATCATGCCAGGCAATGGTTAGTTTTCAAAGTTTTAGACATGATTCGTACACGCTATTTAATCCCCTGCAGCAAGTAAGAAAAATTGGAGATTTATGCAAATATTTATAGAATGAGTTTTTATTGAATAATCCCAATGGGAGTGTTTTGCTGTGTTTTTCGCTCTAGTTGCTGCACTGCTTTTGTCCCAGGGAGATTTCCACGCAGTTCTTGCCCTTTAAAATGAGCTGCAGCAAGTTCACAGAGGGGAGTTGGGTCTTTCTAAGCAAGGTGAGCAGAACATCCTAGGCTGCATCCTCCTCCTTTCATCTCTGAGGATAGTCACACCCATAGAGGTGGATTTAAAAGAGATGATGAGATATTTTTCTAGGTCAATTTTTATAATATTTTGGTATTTGTGTTTAAAAACTTGCTGGCTAATACACATTGATATCTCCAAATACTTTGTTTTGTGTGTTTATTTTCAGTTCACTAGACATAAAATTTAAGTTGTCTATTCCTAAATGAGCTTCTAAAGGCCATGAGGCATATTCTTTTGTTTTCAAAAGATAACTCAAAGTACTTTTAGCATGTTTTTTCAAAGTGATAAGTAGCTGAGTTTATTGTCGCACTTAAGGCAACTATCAATTCTTACATGAGTTCAGATCAGCGCTGACTCCACCCATGATCTTGCCCCCGGAGTCTCAATGTCACCAAAATGCCCAGACTGACATTATCTTAGAAGAAATTCCCTCAGCAGCTTGGCCACCTGTCTTTGTGTTTTGTTAGCCACTTTACCATTCTACCATCTGTCACACCATGGAAGCGACCTGTAATTAAGAACTTTGAAGTAAATCCACTCTAAATTATGATTGGACATAGTCTTTCATGGCCCTCAAAATATCACGTTTCTGTTCTTGCTATTTGTCAAGAATTCCCTTGTATGGGGCATGGAGGAGACTGGCATATGTAGAAAATAACCTTAGTGTCTTAATGACCACTAATTATGCATTTTGTTTTTTAAACAGCACAGTTCTATGACAACCACACAGCTGCTTATCCAAGAAAGAGGAAATAGGTTTTATCGGGTGGGGAATATTTTGTATATTGTATTTCTCTCCTCAGAATATGATACATAGTTTGAGTTTTATTATATTTTTCTCCTTTGACTATGATGCCTATTTTGGTTTTCTCCAAACAATTTCCTCATACCATGAAGTTACTTTTAATTTTCTTTAAAAGCACACAACATAATTCACTTTTTAGTGTATTTTTAATGTAATATAAAATGTTTCGGTCATATAAAATACACATTTGGAAAGCAAACCAAGAGTGGCTAATTTTTAAAAATCTGCTAAAAAAAGATCAATTATACATTGTGAATAATATTGTAAAATTTCATGAATTTTATTTTAATATCTGTATTCCAAATGCCAGATGTTCCCATAATGATAAATCCTGTGAGAGGAGGAATTTTTCTCACTTTATTTTTAATGGTTTCAAAATTTATTCAACTCACAGATTTGTTAAAAACACTGCAGATATCTTCTTGAATTTCCATATCTTCTGCTTCTTAAGACAACACATTACCATTTGGAGTAATTTTTATGGCAAATTAAACTATATCACTTGGAAGTATAAAATCAAACATCACTAAGTGAAAGGGAAATGGAAAAAAATGAGTTTGGGAGATTTAAAAAACAATTGAGTGAACTCTCACTCTCTTAAATCTTCTTATCTTTAGAAATGACATGCTACGTATTTTTAATAAACTGTCCTCTAAACACATCGAGCTTCTTACGTACTGCTTGAAGCCCCAACACAGTCCCCAGCCATACTCTTAAATACCAGCTGAGCTCTACATCCCAAGCCTTTCTCTCTGCTTTAGATAGTTATCATTGCTAGAATGATCTTACTTAATAGTGAGTCAAAAGCTTCATCCAAACTCCCATTTTTTTTTATGTCAAAGTTTTAAATCCTTGGGAGATATGTCTCAAAGCAAACCCTGCTTCACCTCACAGTCCATTATAATGTGAACATAAGTTTTATTTTTCAAATTTGAGCTTTCTAATCATTTTGTCATTCCTAAAAAAAAAAAAAACAAGAATATTTTTAATCACTTGAATGTTTTTAATGTCTTTAACATCCCAATGGTACTCTAAGACACATAATTTTTATTTTAATACATTGACTGTCATCTTGCATAAAATAAATGGATCTTCATCTACTCTAAGCCATTATTGCTGACCATCTGAGTGAATGATGAAGAATCTTATGATGAATAAGGCATAAGGGGTATGGAGAGATAACCTTAGTGGATGCATCTAATTTCTCAGTGCTTTAAAATATATGTATAATTTATGCCATATATGTATATGGCATAAAAATGACACCTGACAGCCAGTTATAGTTATCTATCAGTATCTGTGCATATACTTAAGCTATATAGTTTTGGTATATATTCAAGTGAGATTGTAAATTATGCATTTAATACAGTATCTCTACTTTTCCAAATTATTGTAACTCCTTATGATATGTACTAATGTATGTATGTACACATGTGTGCATATACATACACATACATACATACATGCACACACGTAGTACATTAGTTATTCAGTTTGTTGTCTGACAACGTTTCTGAGATATGGTCCAAAATGTTCACTGTCATATTTAAATTTACCAATCCTTGAATGACAAGAAAGATAAAATGTGTTGACTCCAATTCAGTGAAAACAACATAAAGACACTTGTGCACTCTTCTCCTTATCATTTGTTCTTCCTCACTCATTTTAGATAAATCAATGAACAAAAATGAAATGAGCACGTGAGACTTTAAAAGGCCAGCTGCTGCTGTTGGCATGTATCTGAAACTAATGGCTAATCTTCAAGTACAGTGCCTGTTTTGCTAAAACCTGAATCCTCTTTCATCCTGACAGCCTGTTTCTGAGCCAAAATTAGGGGCCAGTTCTTGAATTTCTGAATCCCTTATTTGAGAGCAGTGTGGGATACACAGATGCAGTGTAGGGGAGAAGGGAAATGTGGTGTGTCCTCATTCAGTTCTCAGTGATGCTTTGTCTTCATTTGTGTTATTACTCTGAAGGAAAAATATGGAAAAATGTTTCCTGTGAATTATCAAAAATATGCTTTCTATTTAGATATTGTAGGTATTTTTACTTTCATTATTTTATACATGAACCGGAAACATTTGAAATTAAATATGCTAATATCACTCTAAAATAGTTCACTTACATGTATAGGATATTTGTTTATTGATATGATTTGGCATTTTGCATTTGGCTTATTGATGTTTGTGTTATTTTTCAATAATTTTCAAATGGCCAAGTTCACAGTCTATAACATGGAGCTTTATTTTAGTACAGTGCAAAAGATATTTTGCCAATTATAAAACTAATGTCTTTTATTTTGTCATAATGGTAATTAGACCTTGGTTTCCAATTTTCCTAAATTTTAGAAAATATCTACTTAACAATGTTCAAATGAATAAATTGAAATAAACACATTGGACAATTTAGTGATAATTTAGTGAAACAAATTGCTTAAAATGATGACTTTTTTAAATGACCAGCAATTAGTTTAGTGAATTATGTTACTATGTTAGACTGTTCATAGTTGACCTGCCATTTTGCTTATCTTGGGAATTGACACCAGTTGCCAAAACAGATTAAGAAATGTGGGTTTTGCATTAATGATGCATATATATGCATGTTTATGTACATTTAAGAGTCTCCATATATGTATATGCAAACATGTATATCTATGTAATTGCACCACATATAAAAATATAGCTGACAACCTTGGAGTAAAGGGGGAAGACATAATGTATAGGTCACATAGACAAATATATATAAATTTAAATATATATAATTTTATATTATGAACTTATGTAAAAATTAGTATCTTTTTAAAAAATTAAGTCCTTATTCTATCCCATTATAAATCTTTACAAAATATTCACTTCCTAGACATACTAATACATTATGAAATAAATCTGTATAAATAAGTCTGTATAAATCTTTCTCCTTATTAAAAATAATTTAAAAAATAATGAAATGGGATTGGAATACTCAAGCCTCATGAAACATTAGAGTAGAAGTATTTCTATTAAGAATACCAAGTATGTAATTATGATGATGATGATAATGATGATTTTATTTTAATTAGTTCAGAGAAATATAGAAAATCTAATGTAAATGAAAAGAAAGATGCAGAAACATGATTTTTTTTTCAAAAGATTTAATTTGATGTCAGTAAAACTGGTGAGAATAATATAGCAAAACAAGTTGAAACTTCATGAGACAGCCTTTTTCTTTCCCCCAAACCCTTCCATCATGCTTGGTAATATCATTGTTCACAGAGATGAATCAACCACTATCTTAAATAACCAAAACCCCAATCTGCTTACTGACCTTCACTCAACTTCTTACCCCCTCCGCTTGTTACACTCCAAAGTCTCTCCTGAAAGATATTAACTCCCTCCTTTTCCTCTAGATCAAGTACATTCACAGAAAGGTTTTTTACCTCTTTTGAGACCCAATCCACCCTCATGTTCTGGCTTCCTCCATCTTTGTATAAACTTAATCTTATTGTTCATAATTAAAACCTGTTGCTTTTTAATATTTTTTACGATTTATTTATTTATTTTAGAGAGAGAGAGAGAGAGAGAACATCAGGAGGAGCAGGGGGAAAGGGAGAGAGAATCTCAAGCAGACTAGTGCTGAACCTGGAGCCTGATGTGGGCTCGATCTTATGACTCTGAGATCATGACCTGAACCAAAACCAACAGTCAGACACTTAACCAACTGCACCACCCAGGTGCCCCTTTTCGATATTTTCTACTGCTTTTTCTCCTCTAACATACTCATTTAACAAATCACCAGCCTTGGATCTATCTTATGATCCAAGTTTACACACAAACTTTAGGACATTTTTAGAGTAAGTTACACAACTAAACTGAAGGGATATAGTAATTTTAAAAAATAAACACTAAATAGCAGTCAATACCAGCAATTCTTTTTTAGAAGAATGTAATGGAAAAAAATGACATTTATAATAACAATAATAAAGGAAGTGCCAAACTATACAAGATTATGTTAAATAATAAAAATAAACTGAAAATTAAAATAACAAAAACAGAATAAACTTCAAAGAATGAAAAACATTTTTTTCCTTGGGTAGAAATACTCAATGGTTTAAATATTATAAATAGAGAAATTTCTCCTATCTATAAATTTAAGCTCAACTAAAGCATCTACAAGGTGATAATTGAATTAGGAAAAAAATATAAATATTACACAAATAATAAATATAATTGGATACTGCAGAAATTCTGTCAAAATAAATAGCAAGATGATTAAAGGTGTAATAATTAAAAAAGCTTGACACACATATATAAATAGTGCAGGTTAATAGACTAATAGAGAGTACCAAATTGACATAAATATGATTGAAATTAAGTATACGAATAAGCACAAATTGAAAAGCAATGCAGAAAAAAATCTTAATTGATATTGTGGATACACACGGACAATGATTTAAAGAAAAAAATCTGAATTCTTTTCATGAATACGTGAAAAGAAAAGCAAGACTAACATAAAAAAAAATAAGATTGCAGGACAATTCCAAACATAATATTTAACAATTTATCATTATTATGAATAAATCAAATCACTTTAAAAAGTGAAAGCCTCAACATGAAGTCTTAAAATGTCAAACATTACCTATGTGCCATTCATTTTTAAAAGACCTTAAAATAATTATGCAGCCAAGATGCATCCAAGAAATTTTAATACAGGTGTCTCAGAAAGGCTGATTTTTGAGACTAAGAGACCAAGGAGTCAAATTAGAAGCGAAATGCAAAGGGTTTGAGTAAACTTATTAGTACAATACTCACATAAACAAATTTGCACTCCTGATTTTTTCAAGATACACAAACCACACAGAAAATTTGACAATGCACTTGGTCACAGAAGAAAGGCCAACAAATTTCAAAATCCACTTTCTTGCAGACTGTGCTCCCTGAAGATAGGGCAATAAAATCAGACATGTACAAAAAGAAGTATCAAAACTAATTTAAAATATAAATATATCTTCTCATAATACTAAAATGGAAGTGAAAGCATTGACATACTTTTATAAAGAAAACATATCTCCCCCCACAAAAAAACCCTGAAAAGTTGTTTTGCCAGAAAACATACAAAACTGAAAATATATCAAGAAAATTTTCTCCTTAGGAAGTTATTTTTTAAAAAATGGAAGAAATAAGTTATAAGTATTACAGCAAAAATTGAAAACAATAGTAAAATTTTTAAATAACATGCATAAAACTTGGGCAAACATAATTAAGAGAAATATGTGTAAGCATACATTCTAAACACAGGCATACAAGGAAAAAAGGCATACAAGAATATAACTAGATTAATAATAGTATACGTCCACCAGGAAATATTAAAACAAGGTGTTAAATTCCCCTAAAAAATTAGTTGCTACATTCTTTCAGAAATACAAAATACATGAATCACAAAACCCATAAAATAATTGTAAAAGTAGTAAAAGATGACTCCACACTAAGGAATTTGGCCAAGGTGGACTCTTAGAAACAAACTATATCATTTCTTCAAATAACAAAATTAACAATATTTTGAAATATTTTATTTTATAACCCTAAGATGAAATCTGGAAAATGACAGCTCAAAATAAGTAAAATAGTAGATAACTCAATTTATAAGTCGGATATACTGAGTTGATACTCAACATGATCAAATAGAGATTATCCCATGATTGCTAAGTGTGTAGAGCAATAGAAAATAACGCATCAAGTGTATCAAGCAATTATATGACAGCAACAACAAAATGATTGATCAGCAGATCCTATTTTTTAAAAAGACATAAAAATGTAACTATCTGTCAGGGAAAAATGAGATAAATCTTGGAAGAGAAGAGGAAAAAAGATAGTTTTTGTTGAATAATATAATTTACCTTAAATAATATTTAAAAATACAAGAAAATAGCCTGGAAAAATATTAAAACCAACAAGAAATTTCAACAAGTTCTTCAGAAAAAGATCAACATAGAGAATAGTTTTCTTACACAACTCTGGTGACAAATCAGAAAATGTAACAGGAAATATGTTAATGACCACTGGATCAAAATAGCAGCAAATATTACATGGGACTAACAATAAGCCATGAAAGATGTTTATAGGATATTTATGGGAAAAAAGAAAAACCCTCAGTAAACTGTAACAGGATGTTCATGCATAGAAGTATTTGACAATGGAAAACCACCAAACCCCACAGGTGTCTATAAATGCAATGCAGTATCAATCATAAGCAAATTATATTTTTGTGAATCTCGACATGCAAATTCTAAAATGTGTTATTTTAGAAGTCTTGGTTCAGTAAGATTTAATAAGCAAGAGAACACATACACAGCTTGTCTTGGGCAGCCACAAGATGAGAGAATCTCTGCATCCACCTGCCAGAATCCTAAACATATATTATAGGGGCACCTGGGTGGCTCAATTGTTAAGCGTCTGCCTTTGGCTCGGGTCATAATCCCAAGGTTCTGGGATCGAGCCCCATATTGGGCTCCCTGCTCAACAGGAGGCCTGCTTCTCTCTCTCCCACTCCCCCTGCTTGTGTTCCATCTCTCACTGTGTCTCTCTCTGTCAAATAAATAAAATCCTAAATATATATATATATATATAGAGGCTTTCACGTTGCAATCACATATTCAGGCCGATAGTCTCAACAATACCTTACTCTCTCAAGGCTACAACCTTGACACAGCTCTGAGTCTGGGAATGGTAGATGAAATGTACATTGCAAGGACAAGAAAGGGTGAGGAGTTTCTGATTACTTGTGTCCAGCTATTGAATTGAGGCGGTCACATCCTCCTGATTACCTCCTCTGAAACTTTACCCTTCAGGACCTGCTTTTGCAATCTTGTAAGTCTCCTTCATTTGCAGTGGTCAGCAAGTGGTTTCATTAGCTTGGAAATGGCTCATTTAGCAGCTATCTGGCTGCATTGGAGGCAGATACCACAGCAACAATATAGGTGCATGCACGAGAAAACACAGATCAAGATAACGATCCCCAAAATAAATAAAATTTTTTCTACCAAGACCCCTGTATCTAAACCACTGAATTATTAAGCCTCTAGACTGGGGGTAAAATGACATAAAATGTGATTTACTAAAGATGATACATTGGCAGACTCATCAGCTATGAACACACAACACTGGATAATGGCATAGGTGCTCCCTTGCAAGGCAGTAATAATGTACAAACATTCCTGTTTTGGAGGAAAACTTTTTTTCATTAGAGATATTCCAGTGGTCATTAAGGTCAGGCTTTGTTGACTATCATATCATTGGATGAACTTAGTGAGGGCTTCTTTGTGTACCAAAATGTTCTTCAGACAAATGGTGGGGAAAAAAAGATGGCAGCCAAATGGTCATACCAGTGGAAAACAGAACATGCCACTTAGTCTCGAGGAGATTGGCAGCTTTAGGAACTTGTCCAGGTTGTACATACGATACATGTTGGCTAGGAATGGGGTCATGGTCAGGAATAAGGAGATGGACTGAGAGCAAGATGTACTAGACCAGGCCCCCCATTTTCTCCCTTCTTTCAATGGTGCATGTTTCATTTCAGGCATAGAATATATCAACTGTCTGGCTTGCAGCAGGACAACAGGATCCTAGTAGAGATTGAGTAGTTTCCCCTCATCCAGGGTGCAAAGTAATTCACCCATCCTGGTGGGACATCCCATTACAAGTTCCAGTAGATAAAGCCTTTTCTATTTCCCTTTCTTTCTCTTTCTTTCTTTCTTTCTTTCTTTCTTTCTTTCTTTCTTTCTTTCTTTCTTTCTTTCTTCTTTCTTTTTGTAGTTTCAAGTTTTTATTTAAACTCCAGTTAGGTAACATACAATGTGATACTAGTTCCAGGTGTAGAATTTAGTGATTCATCACTTACATATAACACCCAGTGCTCATCACAAGTGCCCTCTTTAATACTCATCACCCATTTAACCCACCCCCCACCCCCCTCCTCTCCAGGAACCCTCGGTTTGTTCTCTATAGTTAAGAGTTTGTTTTATGGTTTGCTTTTTTCTTTTATCCCCATGTTCATTTGTTTTGTTTCTTGAATTCCACATATGAGTGAAATCATAAGGTATTTGTCTTTCTCTAACTGATTTATTTTCCTTATTATAATATTGTCTAGCTTCTTCCACATCATTGCTAATGGCAAGATTTCATTGTTTTTTTATGGTTGAGTAATATTGCATTATATATATAATATATATCGCATCTTCTGTATCCATTCCTCAGTCGATGGACTTTTGGGTTCTTTCCATAATCTGATTATTGCTGATAATGCTGCTATAAACATTGGAGAACATGTATCCCTTAGAATCAGGATAATGCCTTTTATTTTTTCTTCTTCTTTTAAAGATTTTATTTATTTATTTATTTTTAGAGAGAGGTAGTGTGAGCAGGAGGAGGGGCAGAAGGGGGAGAGAGAAAATTTCATGCAGACTCCACATTGAGCATGGAACCCAATGTGGGGCTCAATCCTATGACCTTGAGATCATGACCTGAGCCAAAGTCAAGAGTCAGATGCTTAACCAACTGAGCCACGCAGGCACTGCAAGATCATGCCTTTTCTACGTGTTAGGGAACTTGGTGTTTTCAGCAGCAGAGCACATTAATCCACAGTGAGAGTTGGGGCAATGGCTATTTCCTGAGACTTTTACACTTTACGGGTGTATCAGCAGTGTTCTACAGTCTGCCATATAAGGCACAGACCCTGCTGATTGATTATTCAAACTTATTAAAGCCTGGCATAGTACTTTCGTCTACCCAGTCAATGTGGTTTTATTGTTAGTAATTTAATCTCCAGTGCAAATACTCCATTCTTTATTTCTACCAACCCTGCTGCTTGTGGGTGATATGGGAGATCTATTCAAGGTCATATTCTTTTGCCCAGACTAGCCTATCATGACCTTTGAAATGGGATGCCCAATCTCTGTCTATTCAATGAGGGTAACTGTACATGACGCACAGCTTTTCTAATTCCCTGATGGTTGCAACCTGGTTTGGGCAGCAACAGGGCAGACTTTAGGCCAGATCCAATACCCACACAAAGCAAAACATATACAGAAACTTCATTTGGAGGGAGGGGCCGATGTAATCGATTTGATAATTCTTCGCCATTTGTGAACTCCAGTGGACGACCCAAGACTTCCTTGGCAATTGCCTTGGGCATTGTTTACAACATACAAGAAATGCTGTTAGTATATTAACCAAGTCACTGTATTTCAAGTGTAATCTAGCATCCTTGGCAATACTCCATCCCATCTAAGCACTGCAGTGGGCTCTTTTTCTATGCATCCAATTGGCTGTATCTACTGAGGGGTCAGTTGTTAGGGCTCATACCTGAGCTACGGCATTAACTTCACTTGATGACCTCTTCCAACAAGAAGATTTGAAAATGATGAATAAACTGAGGGAGTAAGAACTCTGGAAGGTAACATTTAAAATGAATAAAAGTAGTTTAAGAATGTGCTACTAGTGTGGAAATAAACCAAATATAGATGAAACAGAATCTAGAGCCCCAAACCAACATAATATTAATTAGTTCATCATTAATTTATATTCTCATTTAAAATGCCAGAGCTGTGCTCTTGTTTATAGCACATTATTATCAGTGGGCCAAAAATGGACAATTTATTTCTTTTATTTTTTTCTACTTTATTCTTAACTCCCAGTTATTTCCCTAACTCTAGTAGATGTTCTATTCAAAAAATGTTAAATGTCTTTGAGCACTTACCTTTAGTTTTGGTTTTTATTCTGGATATGTAATACTTAATTTACATTAATATTTTGCCATATATGTCTCTCACTTCTTGATCTTTCTCATGCATCATGTGTGTTAGTTCAATCTACATTGCTGAATAGACATCTAGTTTTTGTTCACTATATTCCACAGTGTTTGTCTGATATTGCCTTGCAATAAAAACTTATGTTGTTTCCAAATTCTCTTTCATACCCCAAAATACACTATAGTTACCAACTGTACAAGTCATTTATTTTCTTGCACATAGTTTGTCAGATTGCTTTAAACCAACTACTAAATATTCCACCCCTTCCTATATATTTCAGTTACCATCTTTGTCATATCTACCGATGCACTTATATTTTTGACCATTCTACTATGTTTCATTAGTCTTTTATTTTCCTGATTTTTTAGCAGAACAATTTTTTTTAAAAAATATGGGTTTGTAGTGTACTTTTTTACCTGCTATGTTGATTTCTACTGTTTTGCTTTTATAAATTAATTAGTAATGGACTTTTACACTTTAAAAATTATAAAATTACTTTGCACCCCGGATGAGAGGAAACTACTCAATGTCTACTAGGATCCTGTTGTCCTGCTGCAAGCCAGAGGACCTGTTTTATTTTCCTGAGGCAAGGGAAAGAAAAGCAAATATAAACTATTGGGACTACATTAAAATAAAAAGCTTCTGCACAGCAAAAGAAACAACCACCAAAACTAAAAGACATCCTACAAAATGGGAGAAGATATTTTTAAATAACATGCCCAAAAAAGGGTTAGTATCCAAAATCTTAAAAAAAACTGATACAACTCAACACCAAAAAAATACTACTAATAATAATTCAATTAAAAAGTGCACAAAAGACATGAACAGACATTTCTCCAAAGAAGAAAGACATATGGTCAACAGACACATGAAAAGAGGCTCATCATCACTTATAATCAGGGAAATGCAAATCAGAACTAGAAGGAGATATCACCTCACACCTGTCAGAATGGCTAAAATCAAAAACAAAAGAAACAGCAAGTGTTGGCAAGGATGTGGAGAAAAAGCAACCCTCTTGCACTGTTTATGGAAATGCAAACTGGAGCAGCCAGTGAGGAAAACAGTATGGAGTTTCCTCAAAAAGTTAAAAATAGAACTACTCTATGATCCAGTAATCACACTACTGCATATTTACCCAGGGAATACAAAAACACTAATTCAAAAGGGTACATGTGCCCTATGTTTATTGCAGCAGTATTTACAATAGCCAAATTATGGAAGCAGCGCAAGTGTCCTTGATAGATGAATGGATAAAGAAGAAGTGGTATATATATTCAACGGAATATTATGCAGCCATAAAAAGAATGAAATCTTGCCATTTGCAACAACATGACTGGAGCTAAAGAGTATAATGCTAAGTGAAATAAGTCAGTCAGAGAAAGACAAATACCATATGCATTCACTTATATGTAGAATTTAAAAAGCAAAACAAACAAGGAAAGGAAAAAAGAGAGAGAGAGAGAGAAGCCAAGAAACAGACTCTTAACTAAAGAACAAACTGATGGTTACCAGAGGGGAGGTAGGTGGGGGATGAGTGAAATAGGTGATGGGGATTAAGAAGTGCATTTGGTGTGATGAGCACTGGGTGTTGTATGGGAGTGCTGAATCACTATATTGTACACCTGAAACTAATACAACACTGTGTCTTAACTATACTGGAATTAAAATAAGAATTTAGTTTTATATATACTTCTTTTCTCTTACAAAATTAATTTTTAATGGACTTCTTTTAAAAAATATAAGTGTGTAGAATTGCTAAAAATACGTGATTGATTTTTTTTAACATATTTATCTGTTACTGGGAGGATGGGCAATTAAAAACTTTACAACGAAAAAATGTGTAACCCATGAGCTAGTTTGTATCTCTATTTTTTATTCAAATCTTCTTTATATTGCTTACCGACATCTGTTTTCTTATTGTCTTGTGACTTCTTTATGTATTAATTCTTAGATAATTTACTTTTTGGTTTCAAATAATATCGATCTTCATTTTGGCTTATATAATAAGTTCTATTCTACATAAAATTAAATTTTACGAGTTGACATATTTTACAATATGATGAACTCTCATCGATTTTCGTTTTCAGATTCTGATGTATTTTTTAAGACTTTATTATTTTTTTTTTTAGAAATCTTTGAGTTTACAACAAAATTGAGAGGAAGGTTCAGAGATTTCCCAATACCCTCTGCCCCCACACATGCATAGTCTTTCCCATCATCCATATCACTCACCAGAATGTTAAATTTTTTACCAAGGATAAACCTACATTGACACATCATAATCACCCTAAGAACATTAGGGTTCAATGTTGGTTTTGTACATTCTATAGGCTTAGGTAAATGTATAAGGACATGTACCCATTATTATAATACCATACAGAGTATTTTCCTTGCCCTAAATTTCCTCTGTGTTCTGTCTAATCATTCCCCCCTGTCTCCAACTCTGGTAATCATGGATTATTTTATTATCTTCATAGTTTTGCCTTTTCCAGAATGTCTTATAGTTGGAAGCACACAATAAAGGCTTTTCAGATTGGATTCTTTCACTTAGTAATATGTATATAAATTCCCTCCCTGTCTTTACGTGACTTGATAGCTCATTTATTTTTGGGCTAAATATTATTCCATTATCTGGATATACTATAATTTACTTATTCATTCACCTACTGAAGGACATATTGGCATCTTCCAAGTTTGGGCAATTATGAATAAAGCTGCTATAACATCTATGTGTAACTTTTTGTATGGACATAAATTTTTACTTCCTTTCTGTACATATCAAGGAAAATGCTCAATTCTTTGACAAGTCTGTTTAATTTTGCAAGAATCCACCCACCTGTTTTCTAAAGTGGCTATGCCATTTTGCATTCCCACCAGCAAAATACAGGAGTTCCCGTTGTTTCTCCTCATTACCAGAGTTGGTGTTCTCGATGTTCTGTATTTAGACTATTCTAATAGGTATGCAGTGATTTCTTACTGTTTTAATGTACATTTCCCTCATGATATATAATGTGGAGCATCTTTTCATGTACTTATTTGCCACCTGTATATCCTCTCTGATGAGAGGTTTGTTGATATTTAGCCTATTTTTAAACCACTTTGTTTTCATATTGTTGATTTTAAGATTTCTTAGTATATTTTGGGTAACAGTCCTTTATCAGATGTGTCTTTTACAAATAATTTCTCCCACTCTGTGGCTTGTCTTCTTACTTTTTTGATATTGTCTTTCACAGAGCAGAAGTTTTCGATTTTAATGAAGTCCAGTCTTTCACGGGTGGTGCCTTTGATATTGTATCTAAAAATGCATCATACCCAAGTCATACCAGTTTTCTCCTATGTTATTATCTTCTAAGGTTTTATAGCTTTGTGTTTACATTTAGGTCTGTGATCCATTTTGAGTTAACGTGGAGGATGTAAGCTCTGTATAGATTCATTTCTTTGCATGTGGACGTCCAGTTATTCCAGCACCGTTTGTTGAAGAGAGTATATTTGTTCTATTGCATTGCCTTTGCTACATTGTCAAAAATCAGTTGACTATATTTGTGGAGGTCTAATTCTGGGCTCTGTATTCCCTTACTTTGATCTATTTGTCTATTCCTTCACCCATGAAACACTGTCTTGATTATTTCAGCTTTATAGTAAGCCTTAAAGTTGAGTAGCCTCTGTCCTCCTCTTTCATTCTTCTCCTTCAATATTATGTTGGTTATTCTGGGTCTTTTGCTTTTCCATGTAAACTTTGGAATCAATTTGTCAATATCCATAAAATAACTTTGACTTGGAATGACAGATTTTTTTAATGTGCCTGATAAAATCTGCAAATAATAAAAAAATTAACCTTTTTCACCTTAATAGATATCACACATTTTCTCACATTATTTCTTGTTTAAAAAGATTTTCAAGGTTCAACTTGAATGATAACAGTAATGGCAGACATGCTTTTATAAATTCTTTATCCAAGTTAAAAAAAAAATGTATTTCAGTTACTCCACAGATTTTAATGCTTGTTTTAAAGATTTTATTTATTTGTTTGTTTATTTGAGAGCTGGAGAGAGAGAGAACATGAGCAGGGCGAAGGGCAGAGGGAGAAGCAGACACCCTGCTGAGCAGGGAGCCTGATGTGGCACTCAACCCAGGACTCCAGGATCATGACCCAAGTTGAAGACAAATGTTTAACCGACTGAGCTATCCAGGTGCCCCTAATGATTGTTTTAAGTGAATGTAATATAGGCATCATAAGTTCAGAATGTTCCCTTTTATTCCTTCATATGGAGTGTGTTTTTTAAAATCATACATGTAAAATGAATTTATCAAAATATTTTTCTGTATCTATTGATGTTATCACTTCACTATTTCTTTAATATAACAAAATACAAAGTAGATTACAAATGAAACATTGGCAATAAAACAGTCCAAGATTTAAACAAAGCAGTGCAGTGCATAGAAAGATTTTCCATTGACTATTACACTTTTCTGATAATCCCCCAAAGACACACACTATATCCTGATGACATTTTTTTCTTAAATGTCTTCTATTTCTAAAGGATTTTCACACAGATTTTTATGTCAGTTTTCCAGATCCACATACTTCTCTCTCTCCTCTCACTTCTGAAGAAGCATCCCCATTTTTGGAAGAAAGCCAGCAGCTCATGCTCTTTATCCTTTTTTTTCTCCCATATGGAAATTTATTATATCATAAATTTGACATTTCAAATCTGTGAGGTAAATACTAGGTATTCAAAATTTGATGTTGGATCATGGCTTCTGTATATAGGAAATTAAATTTAGGTTTATAGTTTACATATACAAAAATTAATGGAAATTAGAGACTAATCATAAATACAAAAACTCAAAAAGTATTGGAAAAAATGTGTTTATAACTAAGAAAGAGCTTTTATAAACAACATCCAAAAGTTAACTATATCAATATTAAAAATAGTAGTATAAAACAAAATGCCTGCATAGACAATGATTTAAAAATAACATTTTTAAAGAAATAATTTGTAGCTATATAAAATTCACAAGGTGTTAATATATAGGCCAAAGGAAAAAAGAAAATATATCACAAGTGAAATGTTAGTAAAATAATTAAACTCCTAAGAACTAAAGATCATAGAAATATTTAATAGACTTTTAAGTAACAACATTCACTTGATTTAAATTAAAGAAATTAAATAAACATATAGGAAATTCAGACATACAAAAATCCAAAGAGATAAGATGATTTTTAAATTATTTAAATGGGATCTCTAAGAATGTTATTAAGTTTGAATCATAGAAGCTTATTGAATTTTAACCAGCAAATTCAACTCGGCTGAAAAAATAGAAAGACCTGAAATTGAGATACACATTATAGTATAAACAGAAAGAAGGAAGACTGTAAAAGGGAGTATAATGAACTAGGAGGCTGTTTAGCATGCCTAGTAGGAATTGCTGTGGCAGGAAATAAAAGGAATGAAGAGATGACAAAGGAATAATTTTATGAAAGAAATGACTTCTCAGATTCAAAAAGCAGTTTAAGTAGGATAAATGTGAATGTAAGAGTATCTCATTAAAACTTTAGGGAACTAAATGCGATGAGAAGTTTTTAAAACAATTAGATCCTGGCATATCAATATGTAGAGTAAGTTATTGATACTTTAATATAGTATCTTAGGGATTGTTGAGGAAAGAAATGAGTCACCAGTTGTATCATATCCAAATCTGTGCTACCCCAGAGCAGATTATTTTACGATTGTACATATTATTTTTTAAAACTTCAGTCTAATAAATAAATAAATAAATAAATAAAATGTGTTAAGTCTAGGATACATTACAACATTTCAAAAGAAGCCTTTTAAGGAAAAGAATAACAATGTATAAATTTTAAACCAGTTTGTGGAGAGGTGAGAAAATAAAGAAACATCCAAAGTCCAAAGATATCAGATTTTTTAAAAAAAGCATAAAAAGATTGAGTAAAGGACACCCAAATTATAATGGCGGAAATTAGTCCTAACATATTGAAATTTACCATCAAAATGGTCTAAATTACAGCATACAAGGTAGATTTGTTTTAAGAATATTATAGCAGGAAAATTCTAAGTAAAGGAAAATTGTCATTGCTATAATTCATTAGAAGGAATAACTTTAAAGCAAAAGTCTGTTAAAAGATATACTGAGGCACATTACATTTACAAGAATTTATTTGAACAAACATCAATTTCAATGAGATAGAGCCAAAACCAAAACTGGTTAGGAGCACTCCACGGAAAAAAAGGTACTGGAAAGGCTTTTATGGAGAAGATGTGGAAGCAGAGCAATATACATATACATATACATATACATATACATATACATATACATATACATATACATATACATGTATATATTAGTTGTCTATTGTATATATACATATATATACAATTTGCTAGTCTATTGCTTCAGCAATTGCCTTATTTGGGAAAGCCTATTTGGATGTTTGTGATTAGTTGTTCTTATTTATTTAAGATTTTATTTTTTCAAATAAATAAATAAAATATTTAATAAGACTTTATTTATTTGAGACAGAGAGAGAGCACGAGTGGGGGGAAGGGCAGAGGGAGAAGCAGACTCCCCGCTAAGTGAGGAGTTGAGCTTGAGACTCCACATGGAGCTGGATCCCAGGACCCTGAGATCATGACCTGAGCTGAAGTCAGACACTTAACTGACTGAGCCACCCAGGCATCCCTGTGATTAGATGTTCTTAAGTTTCATCTCCTCATATTTGAGTGTATTGACTTTGGCTTAGGTTTCATTTGCTTATGTAGGCAACCAAGGCTTTAGAGCCACTTCAGTCTAATGGTCTCCTTGTTTAATTACTTTAAAAAGCCTTATTAGGCATCAAGAGTGTTT
Source organism: Ursus maritimus (assembly GCF_017311325.1). Taxonomy (NCBI): domain Eukaryota; kingdom Metazoa; phylum Chordata; class Mammalia; order Carnivora; family Ursidae; genus Ursus; species Ursus maritimus. Next base: position 44,662,109 of record NW_024423897.1, on the reverse strand, counting down.
TTATTCTATCAATAAACTGGACTAGAACAGGAATGGTAGAGAAAAATAATGATTTACTCTCACTTTTGAATTTTGATACGAAACTCTTAAGTAAAATAGCAATAGGTAAAAAGCAAACAGGATCTTATTGTATTTATTTGCAGAAATGCAGGAAAAATTTAACACTAAACAAGCTAGTAATGCAAATTGCCACATTAATAGACCACCAGAAAAAAAATAAGATCATTTCAAAATATGTAGAGATGTCATTGAAGATATTCAATCAGATTTAAATTAAAATATCTTATTAACTAGAAATAGAAGGGAAATTAATTACCTTAATAAGGAGAATCTACCAAACCCTGCAGCAGCCAGTTAATAGTGAACATTTGTAAGCTTTTCACTTTTTAGAATAATCAACACCACTTTTCAGGTGCCCTCTCTCACCACTTGTGTTTGCTACTGTGCTGAGCGTCCTGGCGGTGGAGGCAGAGAGCCCCCTGCGGTCACCTGCGCCTGCACCTCCTTACAAGCCCTCCCCCCATGCTCCCATAGAGGCTTACCTCAGATATAAGGTGGCTCAGTTCCAGACCACTGCAATAATGTGAAGATCACAATAAAGTAAGTCAAATGAAGTTTTTTGGCTTCCCGGTGGATGTAAAAGTTATGCTTTCACTCCACAGTAGTCCACTAAGTGTGCAATGGCACCATGTCTAAAAAAATGTACACACCTTAATTTAAAAATACTTTATTGCTAAAAAATGCTAACCATCATCTGAGCTTTCAGGGAGTTGTAATCACTGATCACAAATCACCATAAAAATTAAATAATAATGAAAAGGTTTGGAATATTCTGAGAGTTAACAAAATGTGCTACAGAGACATGAAGTGAGCAAATGCTATTGGGGAAATTGTGCCAATAGACTTGCCGTATGCTGAGTTGCCACAGACCCTCAATTTGTGAACAGTGAGATATCTCGAAGTGTAATAAAATGAAGTCTGCCTGTATACTCTAATGGTACACCTGAGGATTAGAAGAAATAAGCAAAGCTGACTTCTTTGTAGATTATGTCATCAGCATGTTGGATACAATCTGCAAACCATAAAATATAACCAAAGAGTCCCATATATATTTATTGTAGAAAAATCAATTGTTTCTATACCTAAGCAATACACAATTAAAACCTGTGCTGGAAAAAATTAGCACTTCAAATAGTACTTAGAAAGTACTTCTAACATACGCTTATTGGAGAGAGAAGCCAGGAATAGGATGTTAACAAGTCATGTAATTTGAACAGGTTCAAAGCACATAGAGGGACTTTTTTAAGTTTAGGCTATCATTGACAGCTTAGGAGAAGAGATATGTAATAAGGGTTTATGCATGGTAAGTAAATAAAATTGTTCAAGAAAGAAACAACGTGGGGTTGAACAGAAAAATATATGTGAGAGTCAGGTCATGAATGGCTTATTATCTCAGTTTACAGAAATGGCCTTTATTCTCCTGTCAGTGATGATGGCAATGAAACTGGTGTAACTTGGAAAACTGATTTAACAAAAGCAAAGTTATGTTTTAGGAAGAAGACAGCTCTAATAGATGGACTGAAGCAGGGAGAGACTGAAGACAAGAAGATCCTTTATGTGTATCTTCTCCATATCATTTTAACTTTACATTTAATAGACATTAAAACTTTCCAGTGAAATTACTTTTGTAATCCATAACCATTCAAGCAGTGCTACTCTTGGAATATGCATTATGACAGTGTTTTCCTTCAGCATATTTATTTTTTGTAGCCTATAAACTTCCTCATATATCTTCTTAAAATTGCAATCACCACTACAAAAATTCTCTTTCATATCTTATTAATATTGCAATAACCATTAAGACTATGCAACATATATCTCAGTAATATGGCAATACCCATTAGCTTATTTTAATGCTAATAAAATATATAAACATGTCACTCTACTATATACTGCTAAGTTTATATGCATTCATTGGTTGATGACTTTAATAGTATAATGAAAGTGGAGTTAGGTCGTAGAGTGGAAAGTCATGGCCTTTGGAGTTAGGCCTGAACTTAATTCCTGGCTCTAAAATTTTCCAGTGGAGAACCTGAACAAGTTTTTTCTTCCCAGATTTAGCTTTTAAGCTCTTTACAAATATGAATGGTAATGCTAACCACAGAGTGTGTGTTAATATCATTTTAAAAATATATAACTGAGATAACATATATGAGGAGACATGTGAGATTTCTAGGCTAGTTACTGGCATATCATAGGTCCCAAATAAATTGAGTTCCTGCAAGTTTCCCCTAACACTACATAAAATAGTAAAAGGGAAAAGAAAGTATAATAGAAATGGCTTTACTCCTGTGTGTGTGTGTGTGTGTGTGCACACGTGCGCATGTGTGTGTATGTGTGTCATGGGTGAAGTTGGGGAACTTCTGTAGGCTCAATAATGAAAAATATTAAAATGAGAACTGAAAAAATTAATTATTCATGCCCAATATATTCAAATAATTGAAAGCATACCAGTGATTAACTAAAGGTTTAGCAGTTCATGTAAGCCATTATTAATATCATAGTAGGTTAAATGAAGTTCTTAAAAATAAAATTTACAAAATGATATAAATATTGAGAGAAGTTATAATTTTTCATGCCTGTATTACTCACATGGTAATATATAATCCACAAAGTATATATCCAGTTTTGTGTACCATCTATCTTTTATGGTAAATACAACATTTATCTTTAGAATCACCTTTGTTTAAATCCAATAAAATTTTAAAGGAGTACATAGAGTGATTGTTTTAAAAGAGGAAGTTTGTGCCCATGTGAGGGGTGTGTGTGTGTGTGTTTGTGTGTGTGTGTGTGTGTGTTTATTCAGAAGACAAGAAGAATGAAGTTGGAAGATAAGACCACTGCAATGGACAAGATCACATAGTAGTGTGGACTAGTGGCAACCCAGGTAACTGTAAGAGCCAACGTTAATGACTTTTGTTCTCATCACAGGATCCATGATCAGGGGACTCCAAGGCCCTTACAGAACTCAAACACCCTAAAAATAGAGGTCCCTTCCCTCCCTTTTCTTTAGAAAACATGTCTTTGTAATTTCTGTTTGCTCTTTTGAGATGTAAATCTTTTTAATAGCTTCTTGCCTGTTTTACAACCCTAGCCTGTCTTTCTCAAGGACCTGGGAGCCACCACTTTGAAATGTAATCATGAAGGAAGATAATGCCGCTCTCCATCTGAGGGAGGAGAGAAGCCTAACCTCCACAGACACCTTGCTTCAACTTGTTAAAGTATGTACTACTGTCATAAATTGGAAAAAGTTTGCTTCTCTTTTTGGGTAAGACTTAATAGCAAATATAGATGTACTATTAGTCCCCTGCAAAGTTGCCCATTAAAGTTACCCTGCTTCTCTAATAGACTGACCTTAATATTTTTGCCATTCTTGGCCATGGTGGTCTACAGGAAATGTGGCCATGGCCCAAACATAGTTGTGGAAACAGAGAGTCAGCACTAAGGTCACTTAGGATCCTCTAACGTGACAGTTGAGCAGTGCATTTTCATGGTTTCCATTGTGCCTACTGCTTACTTCTCTATACAAGTTCAGAGAGCAGCTCTATGATGGTTCCTATGGGTTTTTTGTTTTCTTGTTTATTTATTTATTTTTTTCTGGCTGGTTGGACTTGTAAGGAATAGTTCCATGTCAAGGGCCATGTGTTGGCCTCTTTTATTTTAAAAAAGTATGATTTTTTATTTTTGGAGTTTTTGTTTATACCCTCAAATAATATTTTACTAAATTAATTTAACATGGTAGTTAAATCCAGCAGAGCTAAAAAAATTTAATAAACATTATTTGAAGGTATATGTCCATATCAGCACTATGGTATGAATAAAGATTTCAAACATAAAAGTGCTGCCTTTTTGAAATAAACTACTTTAAAAGTGTTAGTCTTTTCTCTCATTTTTTGCTCAATATTTTATCTACATCAAATTATCCTTCATACTTGGGTTTATTTTAGCACAAAAGTGTCTTTGTTATGTTTCTTCAATAAAGAACTGTGCTCTACCGTATGAAATCATAGTAAGATCTTCATATTACGTCACTCTTAAATGTTGTGCTCTTATTCTAGAGGCTATATCACCACTTCAAAGACAAAACAGGCATATTCAGAAAATTTAATACTATGGGTTCCAACTGAGTATGAATACTATATGTTTACAGTGGAGTACATATACAAATATTGCACTAAATGTGATTGATTTATATTTTTAGTAAATGTATTAAGTGATAAAATGTCTACAGAAAAGTGCACATGATATTTTTCTCCAAGTTTCACAAAGTGCAACTACCATTATTACCGGCACTTGCCAGTCTTCCAGGGAAAGCTGTTTTACTTTCTCCTCAGGGTCGATCTCTAGCTCAATGAGGTTTACCACTATTTTTCCTTGAACAATAGGGTTTAGTTTTATGTGGTGTTTCAACTTCAGATAAATAAAATAATCCATGCTGCTTCCCTTTGGGTTGAGTTGTTTCCTCAACATTAGATCAGTAAGATCCATCCAAGTTGTTGTGTGGACTTATATGTTATTTATTCTCATTTCTGGAAGATATTAAATTATATAAAAATACTACAGTTTATCTATTCTATGGTTAATAGACATTTGTCAATTTCCAGTTTGGAGCTACTAAGAACAAGCTCTTATGAACTTTAAGGTTCAAGTCTTTTGGTGAACATACATTTACATTTGCAGAGGCACATATAAGCCTAGAATTAGAATTGCTGAAAAACTAGGCTCAGCGTTAGTAGATTGAGCTGACAGCAGTATGTGAGGTTTATCAAGTGTTTTAATCTTTTCAGAGAATGGATTTTGGTTTTGATTTTTCTCTACCGTATATCTGGTTTTTGTTGTTGTGATTTGATTATTTTTATTTTAATTATTTCTTTCTATTTTGACTTTGATTTAATTGTTTTCTACTTTCATAAAAGAATGTTAAATCATTGGATTTTAGTCTTTCTCCTTTTTTTTGTATATGCATTTATGGCTATAAGCTTCTAGTTAAACACCATGTTACCTATATCCCCTGTCATTTGTTTCTAATCAGGAAGCTCAAATTATTTTCAGTTTCTGTGATTTCTTCTTTGGTCCAAAACTTCATTTTCAAACAGAAAAATATCTAATAATTATTAAATCCACAGTGATTAGAGAGTATCTTCTAAGTGATTTTACATCTTTGAAATATATTGACTCTCAAAAACGAATGTATAGTAATCTATCATATGATCAATTTTGGGAAATATTCCATTTTTACATGAACATAATGTACTTTCTGTTGATTTGGGGCACAATGTTTTACACCTGAATTGTAGCTCAAGTTTATTAGCTGTATTGTGAAAGTCTATGTTATTTCTGATTATTTTTGTCTCCTGGATCTACCAGTTAAAGTGAATTAATGTCTCCTGTTATTATTATGGATCAGGTTATTTTCTTTTTAGCTATATCAATTAATGCTTTATAATTTTGAAGTATTGTTATTATTACATATTGATTTAAAATCAATGTATCTTTCTGGTAGATTCTTTCACTCCATAGCAAACCCTAATGAAGTCAGTGCCCTCTCAAAGCATCCTTTCCTCTGCATTTTTCTATCAATTCATGTGTTCAGATGCCTCTTCCTTTCTTACCTGGACTCCTACAATAGTTTCTTTTACTCCTCTAGCCTTCCTTTATTCTCTTCAGTCCATCACAAACACTACTTCCTAAGGTATAGCTCTACTTAAATCACGATGATGCTCACAACCTCATTTCCTTTAGGGCTGTTGCAGGTCAACTAATTTAAGATTAAGAAGCAGAGTCTTAACTGAACAGGTGAGCTGAGAATAACTTCTGTGAATTTTACTGATGAAAACAATGCATGCCTGGAAGAAAGGAGTACAGAAGCAAGTTCACTAACTTGCTTAGTGAACTTGCCCTAACCATATCTGGTGGGCACTTGCAGATCCACCTTAATCCCCAATTTAGGACTAAAGACTCATACATTGGCCTCTCCTGAACTCAAGGAGTGGGGCACTGGAGGGAGGTTTCTCAACCTTCCCTGGGAGTAAAAGGCCGAACTGCTCCTAGGCTTGCACAGGTGACTCCTAGAGTCACTGGATTTCCCTCCTCCCCTCATGCCACTGCCAGTGTGTCCTGGGCCTGCTACCTTGAGGATAAAAGATATTGTTGTATTTAACAAAGAAATACCAGGATATGGCTTAATGATAGTTTGGTAATAGATCATGTTTGGAAATAGTTCAACATAACAGTAAATGCTACCTTACTTGGAAGATTTGGTGACATATGTCTACACTCAATTCAGTCATATAAAAGTAAATTCAAAGGATGAAACTTATAAAGAACTTTCCTACTTTGAAATTAACTAGTACTTGGTTTGCTGTAATGGATATTAAGCTAATCCAATTCTTGTCAAAACAACAATTCTATAAGTATGACATTATTTTGTATAGTCTTTTTAAGCTATTAGGCAACCTTTTCATAGAGGAGTACTGGAATTTATTGAGGAAAAGAGTAAACAATTTTTTAAAGAACCCATTTTGCTTATTTCTACTTTGAATCAAAATCTATAATTATTCTGTAAACCACTCAAAGTATTATGAAATTTTTATGTATAAGGAGAAATTTGACAAGTTTACATTTGGTATGATTACATTAGACAAAAACACTCCCAGATTACTGTGACAATGTTAATTCGTAATACCATTAAGGTGAAAACTATTTTTGACATTCATATTTTAATTTCACATATTAAAATCGATGTTATTCTAAGAGGACTTTGATCATTATTTATTTTGTTCATCTCACCATCTTGTATTTTCACAGATAAAAGTTAAGTGTGTAAATTATATTGGATCTTCTGTGGTTGAAGAACAAGAAAGGTGATTAGTGGACAAGGAAAAAATATTTTAATAGTTAAGAGAATAAACTGCTCAAAGGTTATTTTTTTCTTTCAAAGTGCATATTAGCTTTCATTCATAAAACAAATGCTCAATATTTCATTATTCTTTTCCTAAATCTTCAATTTTGACACTTGACTATAATTTCTCCATCTAGTCTTGTAAGGGAAAGGCAGTGGGGTTAGGTTAATACAGTGATTCAAGACAAGTGCCAAGTGCACATCTCATGAGACTTATATTCTCCGCAGAGAGAATCACAGAAGCATGGGGCATGGTGATATATATGAGTGTGGCACCGAAGTTCTACAGATGGATGGAGATATATTGAGTTAGGCACTTTAAGCAATTGCTTTCAGTCATCTCAATGATAAGCAGTCACAGATGAGATGTGTGCCTTTGAGATGAAAGAGGTTGGTGTAAATTTAAATCAAATCCAAAGTCTGACATTTATCTCATTTTGGTTGGAGAGGAAAGAAATATATTTAAGGCTGAGAAACAAATTTAAATACTCAAGATGAGTTAAAAAGAGTTAGAAATTCTGTCACAGAATCTTAACTTAGCTTCACTGTACGAAAATGAGTTGTCGACTGCCTCGTACATTTGTATTTAGGTAAATAAAAGAGTTCTTTGATTATGGGCTGAAATCAGATTAATGTGTGAAGATAAGTTATAGGGCAATCATCTGATTGTTCAATTATGAAAAACAATCAAGAAGGGGAACCATGATCATAAGGAAATATACATAGTGTTCTAGGTCCATTCAATATAAATCATGCTGCACATAGACTAGAGAAGACAAGGTGATATATAAAATAATAAAAATCACTGTGTCCTACTTACTACAAGATACAACAAAGCATAAGTGCTGCTCATCATAAACTACTTTGAATGTAGACTTTGCAAGAGAATTTCTGTATTTTTAATTATACATATGACCCTTTCATATAAAACGTCCCCAGTATATTTTAATAGGTGAATCAGAAAAAAAGGAGGCAAATAAGACAGAAGGAATACTCAGAAACTTTCATGAAATATTTTGGTTTATCTAATATTTATTAGATACAGAATCATCTTGAGGAATTTTCCCCAATGGCCAAAATATGCCAATAGGAATGATCCCTCAATACCAGGTTCAGAAAAAATGGAGGGGCTGGAATTTTTTTATATCTCATTCCCATTTTTTTTTTATTATGTTCAGTTAGCCAACATATAGTATACCATTAGTTTTTGGTGTAATGTTCAATGATTCATTAGTTGTGTATAACATCCAGTGCTCATCACAACATGTGCCCTCCTTAATACCCATCACCCAGCTACCCCATCACCCCACCCCTTCCTTTCTATAACCCTCAGTTTGGTTTCAGGAGTCCAGAGTCCCTCATGGTTTGTCTCCCTCTCTGATTTCTTCCCATTCACGTTTCTCTCCCTTCCCCTGTGGTCCTCCGTGCTATTCCTTATATTCCACATATGAGTGAACCCATATGATGTGGCTGGAATTTTTTACTGTGTGCAGCACGTAAAGGGGGAATTAAAGCTAACATCCAACTAAATGATCATGAGCTTCTGCATGAAGGGGTTGCTAGCAAACCTGACCCGGCTTTGCCCCAGATGGAGACGTCATTTTTATCAGACTCACCAGGAAACACAGCTGCCCTCTACCCTCAAACAGACATGATTTCTATCACCCAAGGCTTTCTGCTCTACAAACATCCTTGAAAATAGAGTTAGCAACAAAAGCTATCACAAGACATATAAAAATACCTTGGAAGGTAGCCTTCAGAAACAAACATAAATGAAAATATTTGAGACTCAACTAGGAGAAAGCAGAAGGTGAGGTGACATCCTGAATAAAAAATACAAATCAAATAGAATAGGAAGTCTAATCCCTCTTTAATTACATGTGCTCATTAATTAAAAGTTAATGATAATCATCATCTTCTCTGTGGCAGCCTCTTTCTACAGTGCCATTTTTTTTTTTTTTTTTTTTTTTTTTTTTTTGGTAAGTGCTCTTGCTTTTTCTCCATTGCCAGAATATTCAAGGGAGGTTTCTTCTGCAATGTTGACCTTTCATTTAATTTAGTAATCATATTTTTTCAATAGATGTCACTTATCACCATTGAGATATTTTGTGACCACTACATACAAACTACTGGTATAGATTTTATAAACCAAGGAAACACTAAGCTGAATCATTTTTCAAAGGGTCTTTATTTTCCTTAAAAAAATAAAACACAGTTACAGGTAGATAAACATAAACATTAAAGAATCTACACAGAATAGAAGGGATCCAGATACAATAAATGCAAAAGAAAATGAATTCTTATTATGTAAACATTTCATCATTTTTTAAAAAGATTTTATCTTTTACAATAACCCTAGACAGGTTTTTGTATTTTTTTTCTTTCCAGCTGGAGACATTACCTGTTTTTATTGGCTGGAGCCTACTATAGATTTGTAGCCTCAACTAAAATATATGGTCTGTTTAACCTTCATCAGCCTTATTGTAACTTTTCCCCATGGTGCCAGAGAATAGATTTCCTGAAATTTACAGCCACTCTGCTCTTAGTGTATTGGAATTGGCAAAGTGTACAATATCTCAAACAGTAATTCCTATTACCTAACAGTACAGACCTAAAGTGAAACAAATCCATTGTTCCAATCAAGCAAGACTTCTCAGGCAGTTCATGACTAATTGATATGAAAGTTCCTCTGGTTTCAAGTTTCTCATCACCACCGGGCAACATTCATTAACAATATTCTACTCACCTGTTGTTGTTGTTTTTTTTTATTGACTATACAGTTAGAAAAAGAAAAATATTTGCTTTGTATTTCTTAGTAGGTTCTTATGAATAATTTATAGTACTTCATTTATTTTAATATTAAGTACAAGCTATTTTTTGGCCTTATCTTTTTAAGATTTATTTAAATTCCAATTAGTTAACATACAGTGTAATATTAGTTTCAAGTGTACAATTTAGTGATTCAGCACTTCCATACAACACAGTGCTCATCACAAGTACCCTCCTTAATCCCCCATCACCTATTTCACCATCACCGACCTCCCCTCCAGTAATCATCAGTTTGTCCTCTTTAGTTAAGACACTGTTTCCTGGTTTGCTTCTCTCTTTTTTTCCCTTATACTCATTTGTGTTTTGTTTTTCAATTCCACATATGAGTGAAGTCATATGGTATCTGTTTTTCTCTGATCGACTTATTTTTCTTAGCATAATACTTTGTAGCTCCACCCATGTAGTTGCAAATGGCAAGATTTCACTTTTTTCATGGCTGAGTAATACACACACACACACACACACACACTCACACACACCACTTCTTCTTTATCCATTCATTCATTAGTCAATGGACATTTGTGGACATATGAGCTGTTTCCATAATTTGGCTACTGTAGATAATGCTGTTATAAACATTGGGGTACATATATTCCTTTGAATTAGTGTTTTTGTATTCTTTGGGTAAATACCTAGCAGTGTAATTGCTGGATCATAGGGTAGTTCTATTTTTTTTTTAAAGATTTTATTTATTTATTTGACAGAGACAGAGACAGCCAGCGAGAGAGGGAACACAAGCAGGGGGAGTGGGAGAGGAAGAAGCAGACTCATAGCGGAGGAGCCTGATGTGGGACTCGATCCCAGAACGCCGGGATCACGCCCTGAGCCGAAGGCAGACGCCTAACCGCTGTGCCACCCAGGCGCCCCGGGTAGTTCTATTTTCAACATTTTCAGGAACCTCCATACTGTGTCCCAGAGTGGCTACACCAGTTTGCATTCCCACCAACAGTGCAGGAGGGTTCCCATGTCTCCACATGCTTGCCAATACTTGCTGTTTCTTGTGTTGTTGATTTTAGCCATCCTGACAAGTGTGAGGTGATATCACAGTTTTGATTTGTATTTCTCTGATGATGAGTGATGTTGATCATCTTTTCATTTGACTGTTGGCCATCTGCATGTCTCCTTTGAAAAAATATCTATTCATGTCCTCTGCCCATTTTTTAATTGATAAACCTCTAGCCAGAAAGAAAGAAAGAAAGAAAGAAAGAAAGAAAGAAAGAAAGAAGACCCAAATAAAGAAAAACACAAATGAGAGGTGAGAAATAACAACCAAGACTGCAGAAATACAAAAAATTATAAGAGAATATTATGAAAAACTATGTGCCAACAAATTGGACAACTTGGAAGAAAGAGAGAAATTCCTAGAAACATGTGAACTACCAAAACTGAAGCAATAAAAAATAAAAAACTTGAACAGACCAATAACCAGCAAAGAAATTGAATCAGTATAAAAAAATCTCCCAACAAACAGAAGTCCAGGGCCAGATGACTTCACAAGCAAATTCTACCAAACATTTAAAGAAGAGTTAATACTTATTCTTTTCAAACTATTTCAAAAAATTGAAAAGAAAGAAAAACTTCCAAATTCATTCTATGAGACCAGCATTGCCCTGATACCAAAACTAAATAAAAACTCCACTAAAAAAGAGAACTATAGGACAATATACCTGATCAAGATAGATGCAAAAATTTTCAATAAAATACTAGCAAACTGAATCCAAAAATGCATTAAGAAATTCATTCACCAAGATCAAATAGGATTTATTCCTGGGTTGCAAGGGTGATTTAATATTTGTAATTCAATCAACATGGTATACCATATTAACAAAAGAGGGGATAAAAACCATACGATCATTTTAATAGATGCAGAAAAAGCACTTGACAAAGTATGATATCCATTCATGATAAAAACCCTCAACAAAGTAGATTTAGAGGGAACATGCCTCAACATAATAAAGGCCATATATGAAAAACCCACTATAATATAACCCTCAATGGGGAAAAGCTGAGAATTTTTCCCCTACAACTGGACACAAGACAGGGATGTCCACCATCACCAGTTATTTAACATAGTACTGGAAGTCCTAGCCTCAGCAATCAGACAACAAAAAGAAATAAAATGCATCCAAATTGTCAAGGAAGAAGTCAAACTTTCACTATTTGCAGATGACATGATACTCTATCTAGGAAACCCAAAAGACCCCACAAAAACACTGCTAGAACTGATAAACATATGCAGTAAAGTTGCAGGATACAAAATTGACATAGAGCTCTGTTACATTTGTATACACCAATAATGAAGCAGATAAAAGAGAAGTTAAGAATCAATCCCATTAACAGTTACATCAAAAACAATAAGATACCTGGGAATAAACCTAACCAAAGAGGTGAAAGACCTATACTCTGAAAACTTTAATAAACTGATGAAAGAAATTGAAGATGACACAAAGAAATAGAATGACATTCCATGCTCATAGACTGGAAGAACAAATATTGTTAAAATGTCTATAGTACCCAAAACAATCTACACATTTTATGCAATCCCTATCAAAATACTACCAGCATTTTTCACAGAGTTAGAACAAACAATCCTAAAATTTGTATGGAACCACAAAAGACCCCAAATAGCCAAAACAACCTTGAAAAAGAAAAGAAAAGCTGGAGGCATCACAATTCCAGACTTCAACTTATATTACAAAGCTGTACTGATGAAGAGGGGGGCAAGATGTTGGTAGAGTAGGGGACCTCACTTTTTCTGGTCCCTCAAGTTTAGCTGGATATCTATCAAAGCATTCTGAACACACACACAAATTCAACCTGAGTTGTAAGCAGATTTATCTGGATCTCTAAAAGCAGAAAACAACTACTTTTTATAAGGTAGGAGGTACAGAACTTTGAATCCTTGGGGGGAAATATCTGAAGATAAATGGAGAGGGGAAGGAGCCTCCATAAGCCAGCCACCAGAAAGTGATATAACACTGGAAAAAAAATCAGGACCCCTGGAAATCTGCTCTAGTGAGAGACACCCCTTTCAGAAAAGGGCACAGGGAATGAATAGGACAGAATTCTAGGTGAATCATTGTGGTCTCAGGAATCCAGGAGACTCAGAAAGACCAGGGGAGCCTCAACTGATAGAGTTCCCAAGCAGTGGAGTGGGAAGACTGGTTATTGTCAGTGAGCACAGAAGGGACTCTCAGCTCCGGTCACCATAAACCTCGAGCTGGGCCAGTAGGGAAACCACTCTCTGACCATCCTGAAAAGGACTAGAATGTGTGGGCTGTTTAACATCCTAGGGGAGATATAAAACAGCCTGTGCCCATGACAGGGCAACAGCTCTCAGGGCAGTGTGGCCCACGAAAGGACCCTGGGGCAGCACCTAGCAATGAGCCGGGAGCCACGGAAGAGGTGCATGTGTGAGCCTACTGTCACAAGCAATTGCAAAGTCACAAAGCACAGGGACCCTCATTGGTCCCTGTAATACCGTGGAGGGGCTGCGGTGGGTATGAATAGCATGAGTCTGTGGAGTTTGTTACACATGGAAGTGGAGACTGTTTGATCTGGAGGGTTTATTGAAGAAAGGGGACCTTGACCTTATGGCTCTGGTCCGGAGATCCCCACATGGCCATATTTGCTCTGACCCTCTGAGGAGGCACTGAAAGCCTCCAGGGAACAAAAGCCACACAAATGACCAGCTCACATTAAGCCCCTCCCCCTGACAAGGGGTGGGACAACTCCACCCAGGCAAAGACCCCTGAGAAGTGGAGCAGCCGGCCCTTCCCCCAGAAGACAGACTAGAAGAACAGGTGAATAAGTTAATTTCCCACAGGACTGTAAAACTCTAGCACAGGGTAAAATAATATAGGGAGTTCCCAGTGTTCCCTCATGACTTGTTTATACCTCTGGCTAAAATTTTACATTTCTTTTTTGTTCTTTTCTTATTCTTTTTTTTTTCTTTTACCCTGTTCCCATTTCAAATGGATTATGTTCCAACTTATGTTTTTAAGTCACTTTTTAACTTTTTTCACATCTACATTTTATAGATTTATGCTCCAAAATAGCCTGTTTTTCACTCTATTCAAATTTATCTTGATACATATACATAAGTTCTGATTTCTTTGAAATTTTGGGATATAGTGTCTTCTAACACAGAGACCAAAAATCAGTCAGGAATACACAGATCACCCTGCCTTGTCACCCTGAGAGATTATAATCTCTCCCCCCCACTTTTTTTTTTATTGTTTTGGATCATCTTGGTTGATTGCGTATCTGTGGTAGCTTCTGACCACTTTGGGTTTTTTCTAAGGTGCATTTTGTTTGGGTTGTGGTTGATATTTTGGACTCTGTTCATTCACTCAACCATCACTCGACAGAATGACTAGGAGGAGGAGCTCTCAACAAAGAAAAGAACCAGAGACAATGCCCTCTGCCACAGTACTAATGGATATGGATATAAGCAAGATGTCAGAAAGAGAATTCAGGATAGCAACCACAAAGTCAATAGCTAGGCTTCAAAAAAGCATTAGTGACAATATAGAATCTCTAAGGGCAGAAATGAGATCTAATCAGGCCAAACTTAAAAATGCTATGAATGAGATACAATCTAAACCAGATACTCTAACAGCCAGAGTAAATGAACCAGAAGAGTGAATCAGTGATCTAGAAGATAAACTGACAGAAAGGAAGGGAGGTGAGGAAAATAGGGATAGGCAGCTAATAGCCCATGAAAATGGACTTAGATCAATTGTGCCATGAAACATCCAATGTCAGAATTATTGGGATCCCCAAGAGAGTGGAAATCGAGGACTAGAAGGTATAGTTGAGTAAATCATAGCTGAGAACTTCCCTAATCTGGGGAAGGAAACAAGCATTCATGTCTGAGACAGAGAGGACCCCTCCCAGAATCAATAAAAATAGATTAACACCCAGACATATAATAGTGAAGCTTGAAAATCTTAGCGTCAAGGAGGCTATCCTGAGAGCAGCTAGGAGGAAGAGATTTCTTACATACAGTGGAGAAACATCAGAATAACATCAGACCTATCCACAGAGACCTGGCAAGCCAGAACGGTCTGGCAAGACATATTCAGGCACTAAATGAGAAGAACATGCAGCCAAGAATACTTTGCTCAACAAAGCTGTCATTCAGAATGGACAGAGAGATAAAGAGCTTCTAGGACAGGCAGAAACTGAAAGAATATGTGACCACCAAGCCAGCCCTGCAAGAAATATTGAAAGGGATTCTATAAACGAAGAAAGACCCCAAGAGTAGTATAGATCAGAGATTAACAGAGACAATCTATAGAAACAGGGACTTTACAGGCAATACAATGACACTAAATTCATATCTTTCAATAGTTACCCTCAATGTGAATGGGCTGAATGCTCCCATCAAAAGACACAGGGTTTCAGATTGGATAAAAAAACAGGACCCATCATATGCTATCTACAAGAACCTAAAGACACCTCCAGATTGAAAGTGAGTGGATGGAGAACAATTTACCATGCCAGCAGACCTCAAAAAAGCTGGGGTAACAACCCTCATATCAGACAAATTAGATTTTAAAACAAAGACTGTAGTAAGAGATGTACAGGGACACTATTTCATACTTAAAGGGTCTATCCAACAAGAAAATCTAACAATCGTAAATATGCCCCCAACATGGGAGCAGCCAACTACATAAAGCAACTAATAACCAAAAAAAAGAAACATATTGATAATAATACATTAATAGTAGGAGACTTCAACATTCTACTCACAGCAATGGACAAATCATCTAAACAGCAGATCAACAAAGAAACAAGAGCTTTCAATGACAATTGGATGATATGGACTTCATAGATATATACAAAGATATATTCCATCCTAGAACAACAGAGTACTTGTTCTTCTCGAGCACACATGGAACTTTCTCCAGAATAGATAACATACTGGGTCACAAATCAGGTCTCAACTGATACCAAAAGATTAAGATTATTCCCTGCATATTTTTAGACCACAAGGCTTCACCTTCAAAAAACAGGTCTGTGCTTTAAGAACTTGAAGGAAAATGTCAGGGAAAGCAGTTTCTCAGCGCCTTCTTTCTTCAGCTTTATTCAAGAACTATCTTGGACAGCAAACTCAATCCATCTCTTGTCCCTCAAGTTGGTGAGAAGGCTTGAATTCAGATCTTGACTTTCTCTAGCACAAATGGTTTGCACTCCGTCTCTAAGTCTTACTCCCTTATCAGATGCCTTTAAAATGTATTGTGTCAGCTTCAACTTTCTGCAGAGTCATTTAGTGATGGTTGGACAACATCAGCTAATCTGAGAAATTTCTGACATTCTCTTTTCAAAAAAATTTTTCCCTCCAAGTGTACTTTTCACAATACCATTCTAAAATTTTAGCATGGGTTATACTCCTAAGTCCAAGTTTAAAAATATGTTTTCCAGGAACATGCATGAAATGTTCTTTTTTCCCTTATTTTCCCATCCCAATACTTTGCTTTATACTCTGGGATCATATCACATTTCTTTTGGTCAAAAATCATAGAAACAGAAATAGCAATGTTAATAATAGCAATATGAATATTATATTTTACTATTGTCAAAGTACTTTCATAGGAATTAATATATTTGACATTTATGTCAGCTCTGTGAAATCTGAAAATAATTCTCATCTTCATATTACAGATGAGAAAACTAAGGCATATTAAGGACGTGGTATGTCCTTAAGCCTAACAATACTAAAGGAGAAGGTCAGAGACTGAACCTGGGATTTTTTTTTTAATTAATTAAAACTTAAAAAAAAAAAAAAAGCTTACTCTTGACAACACCTCACAGAGCTTTCCTTTATTATTAGTTGTTCCATGCATTTATGTTTTGACTAATCATTTGGAGTTAAAAGGAAATTAGAAGTTTATTTGCCTGAATAATCTCAAATCATTATGCACATTCACACTAAAAAATTCTTTTTTTTTTTTTTTTTTGCATGTGAGAGTTCCTTAATTTGTATCACATGAAGAAGTCACTGAAGCTGTCAGACTTCACATGCTGATGTTCTGTTTGATAACAAGCTATGTTTGTACTTTCTTATTTAACTGCTATGGAGTCCTTCTATTTGTGCAAATCCATTTCTATTTGTGGAATCATTTGGCATACATAACCTAGTTCATTACTATTAGAATTTCATGCTTATATAATTGACTCATAGTAATTAGTGGGGTGCTTATTTTTGCCTGAAGTTAAAAATTTTCCTTTTTCTCCCTTTTTGACTCTTGGGTCAGAGATATAAAGCTAAGTAGAAATTTGTATAATTATCCTGTGGATTTCAAAAGTTCTAGAATGTCTAACCAATTTAAGTGATTAAATAGTTTTTTCTCTTTTTTTTCAAAATCCATAAATTCAGGAAAATATAAAACCCTTCAGATGTAATTAAATTAAGAAATCATATTTTATTTCACTTTGCCTAGCCTACTTCTTATTATCAACATTCCTAGCCCATATACTAAAAGATAATTAAAATTTTATTTTAATCACTACATTGCTGGCATTTAAAAAAGTAAGACTTTTTTTTTTTTAATTTAGGCCATTTGTTCCCAAACTCACTTAAGTCATGCATTTGTTTATCACCTATGCATTTTATGTGTCAGATGCTCAGATAGGTAATTGAATAGAAAAATAAATAGGGCATATCCTTGTTTTGACTTTACATATTACATATTCTAAAGGAGTAGGCAAAAATTGTCAAAGTAGAATGTAATAAATACTCTAACAGAGGTGTGTATGTGTTACTTTGGTAACACAGAGGAAGAGGAAGACACACTCGGTATGCCTGTAGGTTGGTTGTTAGGGGACCTTTCCCAGAGAAGGCTGCTTTTAATCAGAATCCTACAGAGTCTGGAGCAGTTTGCCAGGTGTACCAGGTAGGATATAGGGAAAAGGCATGCACACACAAAAACACAGGTATCTTAAAGTGCATGGATTTTTCAAGCAGAGTGAGCAAAATAGAGGTAGAGAGAGATTTATATTAAGGAGTTGGCTCCCGTGATTGTGGGGGCTAGAAACTCTGAAATCTGCAAGGTAGGTGGCAGGCTAGAAATGCAGACAGAATTTCTATGTTACAGTCTCCTGTCAGAATTCCTTCTCCTTCCAGAAACCTCAGGTTTTGCCCTTAATGGCTTAACTGGTTGGCCTTCACATTAGGGAGGTTAATCTGCTTTACTCAATTCTACTGATTGTAAATGTTAATCACATCTAAATATATATATGACTTCACAGCAATATCTAGATTGGTGTTTGACCAAACAACTGGACACCCAAGCCTAGCCAAGGTGACACATAAGATTATCCTTCACAATAGGGATGATGAAACCAAGGTTTAGTACCCTTAACTGATAACATGTGAGATGTCTGAGAGACAGTGGCTGAGCCCCTGGCTATCTGACTTCATACTCAGAATGTGTTCCATTTGCCATCTCGTCTCCTAATAGGAGTAGATACAGAGAAGAGGGGATCCATGTGACAGCTATGTCTACATGAGGCAAATGAAAAAGCAGAGGGAGCATAAAATTGTTTCCTATAGTTCATTTTTAATAATTAGGTGACTGGTAGAGAGAGTCTGAAAAGGAGCGATTGTGGAGGATGAAGAAATGGTGTGTTTTGCATCGCAGAAGTTTGAGTCCTGCAAAGATCAACCTGTTACCTCCCTGAGTAAAAAACTTGGATGAAGAAAAACAAAATCATTGTTCCTTGCCTCCTTCCTTTCCAAATATCATCCCTGCTGCGTGAAATGTCTTTCCACATTTATCCACACACGGCACCCAACTCCTCCTTCAAGTTTTAGTTAGACTAGTGTCTTCCTTGTGAAGTCTTCTGTGAGTTTCCAGGCACACTTAGTCATCTTTCTCTTGCCTGTATAGGCACAGCTTTGTCAATGCTATCGCACTCCCCAGCAACCTGCAGATGGAGACCCACGTCTGACCCAGCCTTGTATGCTCAGCAGCTCATAGAGTGCTTGGTCCCCAGCACTGGGCAACAAGCCACTCCTGAACGAATAAAGATTAATCTCCTCATTTTATTAACTTTAAATTTAAGTACGCATATGGTTGGTCAGAATTCTAAAACATTATGACAGATTTATGGATCCTTTTAAATATCTGGCCTAAGGGGCACCTGGGTGGCACAGCGGTTAAGCGTCTGCCTTCGGCTCAGGGCGTGATCCCGGTGTTATGGGATCAAGCCCCGCATCAGGCTCCTCCACTATGAGCCTGCTTCTTCCTCTCCCACTCCCCCTGCTTGTGTTCCCTCTCTCGCTGGCTGTCTCTATCTCTGTCGAATAAATAAATAAAATCTTAAAAAAAAAATATCTGGCTTAAGTATGAAATAATAGGTTGACTGTCCTATAAAGTGGAACTATAACTGTAAAGTAAAATGTTGCCCCTGAACTCATTCATATCTCTCTATGTTGGGTTTGTCTCAATGTTGACCCTAAATTATATATCATTCTTATGCCTGTATGTTCATGTGATTAGATGTGCTAGAAAAAATACCATTGATACATGTCACCGCTTATTATGGTGTAATTTGAACTAAGTCTAAAAATACATAATTAAAAGGGGAAGAAATTAGAAATACATTGCATTACTGAATAAATTCAGCTTTAGAAAAAAGGCTTTATTTCCTCTCACATTGAAATGGACAAATTAGTCTTTTGTATTTTCCTTTTTTTTTTTTTTTTTTTTTTTGGCATCTCACCCAGGTATTTCTTTGGCTCTTTAATATTTTTATATGGTTATATAACATTGTACTACAACTTAAAATTTTATAATCGAATAATTGATTCCAATTCTAATGACTAACATTTAGTCACAAATAGCAACTTTAGAAATACGGACTCTGCTTAAATGATAATGCATATCAATTTATTTGGAGGTAAGATCCAGTGTGGATTTATATATTTATATTTCTATATTGTGGTTTATATTCTGTTTTATATTCCGATCTATAGATTCACTTTTAAGGTCCTGAAATTCTGTCTGTCTTTGCCGCATTAGACCACAGCAGAAGAGGGTCAGAGTCTTTCAGGGGCACACAGGTGCCTAGTGAAATTGTGCCCGGCGGCTTGCATAACTGGTGAACACATCAGGAACTGAGCACAAGAGCTCCCCTCTCAGCTGGAGCCATTTTCTGATTCACTTTTGCATCTGATATGGTTTTAGGCCAAAAATGAATGGATTAGCAGCAACTTTGAGCAGTACATTGGATAAATACAGGGGACTTTCTTTTATAAAGGCCTAAAATTTGAATAATATCTGCATATAAAATTCCAGAAAGACAAACAGAATGCTCACTAACTTTCATTAAAAAATAATTCCATTGTAAATAATGGAGATGCACAAATAATTATAACTATCAACATTAAAGAAGCATAAAAAGTATATTTTTTTTAGATTAAATGGTGTTTTTAGTATGCAGCATATTCTAATGTTAGAATCTTTATTGACCTAGTTACACTGGACCTAGTCTGTTCTGGATGAAATGTTTATTTCTTTATTCTCCTATTCTTTAACTGATTGCTTGTGCAGTCTTAAGTATTCACAATTTTAAGCTTCTAAGTAAACATAGAATTGCTAACTCAATAATAGTCTGTGAAATACAAAATATATCCTATTCAGATCAAAACTTTGTTTCCTTTATTACTAATTATTAAATTATGTGGGTAAATAAGTTGTAATTAGGTTATCTTACTCAATACTAAATATATGTTTCTTTTATAAATGTATCCTACTCTCAAAATGAATGTGCATATTTAGATTAGCGTGTCTTATTTTGAATCTCCCCTTAGTTTAAACATTCAGGAGAATTATATTAGCCTCTAGACCATTCTCAGAGTGCCCCCAGGAAGCTTTTCAGATGCCAGCCCCTTCTTCCTATCTCACCTATAGTTTAAGGCATTTTAAGACGCTTTACATAATGACATTGCCCTCATTTCTTTCTCTCTTGTATTTTCAACTTTTTTTCTTGTAATAACTCAACAAACATTTAGTGAATGCCCACTAGGTGTCAGACAATCTCCTGGTAATTAAAAAAAAAAAAAAAAAGCAGAAAAAGAAAGAAAGAAGAAATCTTTTCTTGATATCTTTACATATGTAGAAAAAATAAGAAAAGAAACAGCACAGTGTGAGAAAGAAGTAATTTTCTGCTATTTTCACTTTGAAAATGAAGAAGTAGCCTGCTTCCTGAACATTTTCCAACTGGAGCTGCTGTTACAATTGACTGGATTATAACACTATTTCTTTAAAAAATGTCTTTGGGTAACAAATTAGCACAATAACGTAATTATTCTCTTAAAAACTCATTTGTAGAAGATGTTGCATTGTTCATGCAGAAAATATTTTAAAGAAGTTTGTAAAGAATATATTTTTTCATTTATTCACAAACCATTGTTGGAATGTCTACTATATGGAGGTCTTATTCACAATTTCTGTGAAGAAAACATAAATAAAAAATAGTACCTATTCTCGAGGAACTTACACCTAGCAAGAGAGAAATTAATATCATATTCAGAAACGCCAGTTGGAAAGTGAGCTTTACATGCTTAATCGACAAAGACAGAATTTAGGTGCCAATATAAAACGTACTTCCATTCTTACACCTTTGGGCAATTTCACATTAAAAAATCTATGGCATGAACTATAAGACTTTATTCATTTTAACTAAAGATATGCAGTCTTGCAAGAAAATAAAAGTTAAAATTCAAAAAAACCTTGTTGCATGTCTTGATATTGTATTGCAAAAGAGGTCCATCTCTTTTTCTTTTTTTTTTTTTAAAGATTTTTTATTTATTTATTTGACAGAGACAGAGACAGCCAGCGAGAGAGGGAACACAAGCAGGGGGAGTGAGAGAGGAAGAAGCAGGCTCATAGCGGAGGAGCCTGATGTGGGGCTCGATCCCATAACGCCGGGATCACGCCCTGAGCCGAAGGCAGACGCTCAACCGCTGTGCCACCCAGGCGCCCCCCATCTCTTTTTCTTATGCAGTGAACACTACTTTGAAAATACTTAGGCCTGCTCCTAACTAAAAAGAGGCTTCAAGAAACTATAAGGTAAAGGCATCCACATTATAAAGGAATTTACAATTAAAAGAAGATAATTATTTTAAACTGTATTTTATTTTATTTTTATTTTTTTTCAAGATTTTATTTATTTATGTGACAGAGAGACAGCCAGCGAGAGAGGGAACACAAGCAGGGGGAGTGGGAGAGGAAGAAGCAGGCTCCCAGCGGAGGAGCCAGATGTGGGACTCAATCCCCCAACGCCGGGATCACGCCCTGAGCCGAAGGCAGACGCTTATCGACTGCACTACCCAGGCACCCCTAAACTGTATTTTAAATGCAATATCCTATACATAATGATAATTTACAGTATTTTGAAGTAAAAATGTAATCTACAAGTTCATTGGTTGATTCTTATTTTTTTTTAATGTATGTGTTTTAGAGAGAGAGCATGCATACATGAAGGGGGAGGGGCTAAGAGAGAGGGAGAGAGAGAGGGAGAGAGAGAGAGTGAATCCCAAGCAGATTCCCCACTGAGCTTGGAGCCCTCTTGGGGGCTCTATCTCATGACCCTGAGATTGTGACCTGAGCTGAAATCAAGAGCTCAACATTTAACCATCTGAGCCACTCAGGGGCCCCAGCTGATTCTTTTTTATATATGCAATATCCAAAGACATATCTCTGAAGATTTTTTATTATATCTATTCTAAAATCTTCTATTTCCTATGTTTATTGTTTAATTCTATTGTTTTAATTCATTGCTTTAGTCTCACTGTAAAAGTTTTTTTCCCCCAATATTGGGTGACTCTTACTTAATTTATAATAATAATATAACTGTTTATATATTATATTGTATAATTATTAATAATAACATTAGTATTTGGAAATCTTATTCCAGTTCTAATTTGCTGTGGTCTGTTCCTAGATGTTGCATAAGACGGACAGAATGTACTGCTCCAACTGAAAGGTATGTGCCAGGGTCATTTTCTTTGGATATGAGCTGTTCCCTCCCTTCAGGGTGTAATTAGCTTCTAAGAACATTTCTCTATCTCTTCATTCTCAGGGCTAACACTGCTCCAGCTCATGATCAAGTGCCCCTACGGTGAGTTCTGAGCAAAATGGGAAGAACTCAAATGGTCTCCCCATTCCAAATCTATTTCCCCCATTAGTCTCCTTGACAACAGATGTTTTCTAAGTTCTTCGCTGCATCTTGCATGCATTGAGTCAGTTTGGCACTCTCTGAGGCTGCTCCTACGTTTGCAGTAATTATCTGCTCTACTTGTTCTGGGAAGTGGTTTCTTCAGGTTTGAGATGTGAACATGTCTTCTTTCTAAATGTTAGGGTTCCCCTCAGTATTTCTGTAAAGTGACATCGCTTTTTGTTTTTTTGTTAGACATCCATAGGTTTAGTCCTACTTGTGAAATACTTTTTTGATTCATTTCATGGAATGTTAAGTGAGAGGTAGAGTGTATATATTTCTTACTTTATTATTTTGTTCCATGTTACAAACTCATATTTATCTTTCAATACCCTGAACACTGTACTCTTCCTAACACAATTCGTTGCTTTAATAAAGAGGTTGTTATTTGAAAAAGGGCTTCTTTGATTCTTTGTTTCCTTTCCTCAGGGAATGAAAACAATATTCCCTCACTACCCCTACACAAAACTTTAAAATCTTGTTTCCTCTGTAATCCTATCCCCTCCATTTAAACTACCCAGTGAGTTTTTCTTAATTTTTTAGTTGTAACTGGGTTCTCTCTCTCTCTCTCTCCTTAGTACTTTACATTAAATGTTTTCAAAATTTCCTTCACTGTCCATTTTTCATTACCATTGTTTGGTTCCACAACTACTGTTTCTTGACTGGTCTACTGCATTCATCTTGGTGGTAATTGCTTTCTTTAATGTGCCCAACTAATTTATCTTACAGCAGTTAAAATTATTCCTAAAGTGTAAATCAGATCTCATTTTCCCATAATCTCCAGTGCCTCTGGAGAATGACCTATCATCCTAAATGGAGCACAAAACCCTTCATGATTGTCAGCTCATATCTCTCTGACTGATTCCTGGCATCCATTACATTTGGAGTTCTTTTCTCTGATTCTCCAAGCTCTTTCTAATATCCTTGATTGTGCATAAATGTCAACCAAGACTGCTAGTCACACTAGTGTACCAAAGGATGCCTCTTCAGAAAAATAGTCTCTTAATTTCTTGAATACCTATTGATTACAGACACTAAAGGTTTAGCAGGTAGACTCTTGTTATGATTATTAAAACTCTTCCTTTCTCTTGTTTTCTAAGTATTTCACTTCTGGCTTTGGTTTTCCTTACACTTCTCAGTAACCAAAGAAAAGAAAAGACAACAACAACAACAAAAACTCTCTCAGAAAAGCACAAATAGTCCACTGGACTTACCTTTTTTTAACTCATTTTATTCACCACCAACCTAAGAAATGGCATTGGTGCCTTACCCTCCTATAGAAAACACAAAACAGAGTTAACTTTTCAGTATCAGATTAAACCATATAAAATTAACAGCTTTTTCTCAGTCAAAAATGTCAGATTTTGCCAATGTTATGTGATTTAACCTAGTATGCGCAGTATTACATTCTACAAAATACTAGCAAAAATTACTGTCTCTACCTTGTCTCTACCAGTGATGATATGGTCCTGCTCAGAGTTTGATCTATCAGACACCTCACACGCTAATCTACCTCTTAATGGGTATTTAATTCAGATAAGATATTTTTTTCTGGCTTAAATGGCTCTAGAACTTCTTTAAAAAATAGGCTTTACTTCTTAGAACTTCATTTCTTAGACTTTATTTATAGAGTTTGAAGTTCACAACAAAACTGAGTGGAAAGTACAGAGTTTCCATTTACCCCTCTGTCCCACATAGGACAGCCTCCCCCACTATCAATACTCCCTGACTAGAGTGGGACATTTGTTGCAATCAATAATGCTGCATTGGTACGTTATAATTGCCCCAAATCCTCAGCTTACATTGAGTTAACTGTTGGTCTTGTACATTCTGTGGGTTATAATGAATGCATAATGACATGTATTCACCACTGTAGGGTCATACAGAATAGTTTCACCACATATGCTCCACCTGTTCATCCTTTCCTCCCTTATCCCAATTCCTGGCATCCACTGATCTTTTTACATCTCCATGGTTTTGCCTTTTCCAGAATGTCATATAGTTGGAATCATACGGTATGCAGTCTTTTCAGATTGGCTTCTTTCACTTAGTAGGATCCATTTAAAACTTGTCTATGTTTTTTCATGACTCATTTCTTTTTAGTGCTGAACCACACTTATTTATACATTCATCTACTGAAAGACATCCTAGTTGTTTACAAGTTTTGGCAATTTTGAATAAAGCTTCTATAAACATCCATGTGCAGGTTTTTGCACGGACATGTGTTTCAGCTTGCTTGGCTAAATACCAAAGGCATCATTGCAGGATGCTAAGGGTATATTTAGTTTTATAAGAAAAGACCAAACTGTCTTCTAAAATAGTGATGCCATAAGGGATTCTCATCAGGCTTTACCACTTTTGATAGCTAGGAGGATTTTCATACACTAGTCAGGTGGAGCCCAGCTCTCGTTATGTTTTTATGAAACTTTCACAATCTCCAGATAAAACCAAGCATTTTGTTCTCTATTCCACCAGAAATCTTATTTTTTTTAAAGCATATGTTAAGTAGACCCTAAATGAAGCCAAATCTAGGAAGAGGACAAGTGTCCTTGCAGGGGTCGACTCACCTGAGAAAGGTTGTGGTATAGGATTAGGTAACTCATGTCAAATATCAGAACTGAGTTATCGAAGAAGACATGTTTTCAGGAGGAATATATATATATATATATATATATATTGTATTGAGTATATATAATATATGGGTATTGCCGGTATCTTTCTACACTCCACCACACTAGTCTATGGCTGCATACCAATGAATTAAATTACAGGTTGCTTACAGCTTCTCATGTGGGAGCCCTGATCTATTTTGGCATGAAGCTCTTGTCTGAGCACCACATGGAAAAAGAGACTTCCTACCCTCGACATTGAAGTGGTACTTGGCAGATTGGGACCAGCACAGTGCCCTCACCCAAGGTGCTTCCTATTGGGAACAGCTGCAGGATGGCAGAATTCAGCAGGAGAATTTGACTAGAGGAAGGGACTGCCTGGTCTCAGTTTTATCGTGTCTCTGAAACCATGATATTTGAACAAAATTCTTAAGGAAATTGAGACCTGCACTTAGTGATGTCCGGAAGTCAGTTGATTTGTAATTCATCCTTAAGGGTTAAGGACTGATAAAAATTACTCAGGAAAGGGAATCACTAGGGGAATAAAACCTCAAAATCAGCAGAAGGCAGATGCCTTTGAAATACGGCTAACAAAATAAGTACGCAACAGAATCTACCAGTTACAGGAATGATCAGAGATCAAATAAAATAATGCATATTATTGTACTTTGAAATAACATTCTATACAAGATAAAGTATTATTTATTATAAAAATAAATAGATTTTAATTGTACTTTAAAAAACATTAAAAATAACTGCATTTTACTGCAGTTAATATCCCTTAATGGGTAAGATTAATATAGGAAAAAGTCTTAAAATTTATTCATTTGATATGAAAATACAAGTATAACTATTTGTTTCAGCTTTATATTTTTTATAATCTTCTGGCATTTTCGACATTACTATTATCAAAGTAAAAAAAGTGAGTTCACATAATGCAGTAGATAAGTGGCCCGAGGAACTAAAAAATTCAATGCAAATCCTCAGGAGGGCTAACCTGTTACAATTTTTAACTTTCCACATTAAAAAATGATCATAATTAGGTTTTAAAAATGTATTCACATTTTTAAATGCTTGCCAAAACGACAGTGAATCTTTAAATATTATTGTTTTTCTCATCATTAAACCAAGTGACATTGACAGAAACAAGGATATCTGCCAAGAAGAAACATTTGTTATTTCTTGTTCAAGAAGGTAATAGAGATTAGACACTTTAATTCACCAAATACGCAAACTTAGATATTTTAGACAAAAAGTTGTTCTATCATTTGAAAGTTTCAAAATGCTTATACAAATGTATAAGTAATATAGATTTGAATTGTATATATTTTTTGTGAGAGTAATAAATGATGGTATGCATTTGACTGGTTAGAAAAGATTGCTAAATACAGTAGTGGTTAAGAGCATAAAATCAGGTGTTAAACTTACAGTGTCAAATCTTATTTTGACCAATTATTATTATCTCAGTGACCTTGGGTAAATTAACAGTACCCTTTTCACTGAGATGGTGTGGGGATTGAATGAGTTGACATCTGTAAATGACTTAGAATAATGTGTTCAATATTTAAAATCAATCAGTGTAATTTATCACATTTACAGAATAAAGAATAAAATCAATATGATCATCTTTTTTTTTTTTAAAGATTTTATTTATTTATTCGACAGGACAGAGACAGCCAGCGAGAGAGGGAACACAAGCAGGGGGAGTGGGAGAGGAAGAAGCAGGCTCATAGCGGAAGAGCCTGATGTGGGGCTCGATCCCATAACGCCAGGATCACTCCCTGAGCCGAAGGCAGACGCTTAACCGCTGTGCCACCCAGGCGCCCCGATATGATCATCTTAATAGATGTAGAAAAGGTAGTTAACAAAATTCAAAACCCAGTCATAATAAACACCTTCAGTGACGTAATTATGAAGGAAACATCTTTAACGTGATAAACTATTCCATGAAAAATCTATAGCTAGCATAATACTTAGAAAACAGACTACAAATTCCTTAAACTGACTGAGAACAAAGCAAGGATGTCTGCTCTCACTTCTATTCCATATTGTGCTGGAGTTCCTGGCCAATACAAAAAGGAAAGAAAAAAATAGTCTGATAAGAATGAAAGAATAAAAAAATTGGCAGGAAGCATGATTATATTTATATAAAATACCAGTTCATCTGGGGGAAAAACTAAGATTACTAACAAATGAATTTATCAAGATCATTGGGTTCAAAACAATATGAAAGAATTAATTATATTTTATTATACTAGTAAACTATTGGAAATTATCATTTTAAAAACACCACCATTCACAATTTAATCTTAATTTATTTTTTTAAACCAGAAAACATATATATTTGCAATAAATACAATAAGCCTGCTATAATGAAAACTACAAAATAGAGCAGAGAGAAATTAAAGAAACTTTAAATAAATGGAGAGATAGTTTATGTCATAAATTTAAAGGATTTAAATACTATTAATACATAAGTCTTCTTAAAAATAATACACAAATTCAAGGTCCATCCCTGCAAATAACCCAAGCCTTTCTTGTAGAATTGACAAATTGATTCTAAAATGAACACACAAATGCAAAGGACCAAAAGAGAAGACTTATACTGCTTAACTTTAATACCGTAGTTAATATAAATAATTAGGAGAATGTAGTGGTAGGCAAATAGATCAGTAGAACAGAATAGAGAGTCCAGAAATAAACATAAACAGATATAATCAATTAAATTTTAATCCAAGTACTAAAGTAATTAACTGGGGAAATGTTTTTCTCTTCAACAAATGTTCTGAAACAACTGAAAATACATATGAGGGAAAATAAATCAATATCCCTACTTCAAATGATTCATAAAAATTAAATTGAAATGGATAATTGAACTGAATATGAAAGTTTCAGAAGCAAACTTAGGATGGTATCTTTGCAACCTCTAAGCAGGTGAAAGATTTCTTATAAAAATACCAAAATCATTAAATATAGAAGAAAAAATGGATAAAAAATGGACTTTATCAAAATTATACATTCTTACTCCTCAAAATACATATTGATAAAATGAAAGGGCAATCCACAAATTAGCAAGAAACACTTAATAGATGTGAAGCTGTCAAAAGACTTGCATCCAGAATTATCTATGTCTGTGTTTGCTTGCATGTGTGTACATGTCTATAATTCAATAATAAGAAGTAACAGTTTATTAAATGTGCAAAAAACTTCTGAATCCCATGAAGGGATGCTCAAAATATCAGTCATCAGGAATGCAAATTAAAACCACCATGAAAAAGCACTTCACATTCACTTTAATGATAAAAAATAAAGTCTGATGCTATCATGTTAGTGAGAGTGAGTGCTATCAAATCCCATACACATTTCTGCTGGGAGTATAAGATATAACAGTCCCTTCAGAACATAGCTTGGCAGTTTCTTGTAAACAAGACCTATAATATGACGCATCAGTTCCAATTCACTCAACGTATGACTCAGCAATTACTCCCAAGAGAATATTCACAAAAGCTTCTTTCATAGTAACCAAAAGGGAAAATGACACTAATATCCATTAATGTCTTCATCTACTAATGGATAAAGAAATTGAGGCATTCAAACAATTCATATCCAGTAATAAAATGGACAAACAACTGATGCATGCAGTGATATCGATGAATTTCAAAGCTTTGTGGTAAGTGAAAGAAGCCAGTTACAACACAGCACAAATTGCATGATTCCATTTATATTAAGTGCTAGCCAGGCAGAACTAAGTAATGGTGAAAAGTCAGAAATTTGTCTTGCACTGGAGGACTTGGGAGTGTGAATTTACTGACATAGGACCTGAGAAACATACAGTAGTGATGAAAATGTTCTAAGGTTAATTGAGATGGAGATTGCATATTGCACATATTTGCCAAAACCCCCCAAATTCTATATGCTTAAAACACATCTTATAAAAAAACAAAAACCAAAAAACAAAAAACAAACAAACAAAAAAAACCAAAACTGTCCACCTGAAAGCAAAAAATGTAATCTATGACTACTGAACTATAACAAAAAACAGCTACAAGGAAGTATTATAT
The DNA here is from genome assembly GCF_017311325.1 of Ursus maritimus. Taxonomy (NCBI): domain Eukaryota; kingdom Metazoa; phylum Chordata; class Mammalia; order Carnivora; family Ursidae; genus Ursus; species Ursus maritimus. The sequence goes on along the minus strand of NW_024423897.1, from coordinate 44,632,419 downwards.
ACAAAACACATAATATCATCTATAGACTTATATAAATATGTAATTACAGGTAGTTATATGACAGTTTTATTGTATGTATACATATAACAGTTTTATAAGGGGATATGCATATATATGTATATTTGTGTGAATGTGTATACACATATGCAGGTGTGTGTATGTATGTAACATATGTGATAGGTCTCCCAAGATAAACCAGTAAAAGTTAAAAAGATGGTTGAGAATAAACAAGAAAATTCAACATATATTCAAATACATTTTAAATCTTGATCTCTTCAGTTATTCAACCATATGTTGGAAAGTTCATTTGAATATCAATATATTCAACTCTATCTTAAAAAGCATGTTTACATACTCAGGTATTATTGTCATTATTTCTCCACACCAAGGTAAAGCTTATTTTTAATATGTTGACGATTCATGCAGATCATTTTAAAGAGATAAATTTTGTTTGTATACTTAACATATTATTATTTTTTAAAAAGCAGGGATTTTTTTGCTCTTTATTATAAAAGAATAATGTAGGGTTTTTTTTTCCTTCCTAGTGAGACAACCCTAAAATATTCTTAATAATTACAGTCTTAAATATAAACATACTTAAAGTCTTAGTAAGTAAATATAAGTCTGCTTCCTTTTTCTCTTCTTTGGCAAAAAAACCAAAAAAGAAATAAAGTATTAACTAATATTTCCTTTAATCTTATTCTTTTCCTATAATTTCAAATCCTCTTTTCTCAAATAATTGAGAAGATATAAACCAAGACATAAGATGGTAGAATGTTAAGAAAGACTTGAGCCAACAACCAAGCTTTTGATCAAGGGAAAAACACACCTTGGCTCCCAGACCCACCTTGAACCCACGAGAGGGACTGAGATTGATGGAACTGACTTTAGTAATACCACCAAATGTTGAAAACTTTGTGGGAATATATGAGGAGCCTACATGGGAGGAATGGGAAGAATGGAACCCAACATTGGAGAGACCACTACCTTTGTGTGAGAGAAGACAAGAGGACACACATTATGATAGAACAGGTTGGGGAAATTATATTACTTGTGTTGTTGTTCCTTTGCAAATTGACCAAGAGGTATCTTATCCTACTGTTGGCTCACTAAGGCAAACAAGTTCAGCCTATGCCATATAGCAAAGAATGGGAGAGTCCTGGAGCCCATATGGAGAATTAGGTACCAGCAATGTGTAAAGCAAAGTATATCAGTGTGTTCCTTCTTGTTTTTCCAAATCGACTTCCCAGTATCATATTCAAAATGCTTGTCAATTACAACAGATAATTGCAAGCTAAAGATAGTGTGTGTCTAAAACAGAGGTGATTGAGAAATTATTTGAGATTATAGGAAAACCCGTATACACCCAACACACACACACACACACACACACACACACACACACACACCAGAAGTAAATTTTATTAATACTAATATCCAAATAAAGCATCTAAATAAATATCCAAAATAAGCATTGAGTTTTTAAAAAGTAACAAAAATCCCCCAAAATGAGATAACCAAATTAAGAATAATACACAAAAAGAGGGATAAATGCAAAGAGATTTGATTGGATTCAGGTAAGTCAAGAAAAAGGAAAAATATATGTCAGACAAAAATAGTATGCAAAGTTGTCAAATTAAAATAGATTATGATGATACCTAATAAACAAATTTATGAAAGGAAATGAAGAGAAATGAAAAGGAAATAGAGAAGTGGAAGTGTCAGAAGTAAAAGCGATCAAAATAGAAGACAGGCAAAGAAAGTCCACTATTCACGTAGTTGAAGTTCTTGACGAAGAAAGCAAAACAAACAAGGAATATGTAAAACTATAACACCAAAAAATATTGTGGAAATGATTTTTAAAACCAAATCTATTGGAATTTTCCACCATATACCTTGGAAAAATAGGGCTGCAAAAACTCAATCTTGAGATATATTTTAGTTCAAGTTTTAGATCTTAAGACAAAGAAAAATGATCTTGGAAACCCTAAGAAAAAGACCAAACAATTTAGAAGTCAGTGAAATTCCACTGGTGTTATGTATCTTAAATGGTACATATAAAACTGGGCAATGGGATAGTAGACTTCCAAGAAACTCAGGGAAAAAATGCCAAGGATTTTATATTCCATCAAAAATGGATTCAGAAGCTATATTTTGAAAAGACGAAAACTCAGGGACTGCCCATGGTTGAGAGTTTAACTGGATGACTCCATAATATTGCTGCCTTGGCATCCAGTTGGTATGATCAAGCAGCGTGCAGGGGCCTGTAACTGACACCAGCCCCACCAATGAACCACAGGTGTGTGCAAGTTCCTGATATGATTCTCCCAACTACCTTGTGATAAGCACTTTTTCCTGCGTCCCAGTATCTTCCCCTTGGGTACCTTCTGAATGGGACCTCCAAGAAGCTCACCAAAACCTGATTCTTTTGATCTGAATTGACCAAACTGGACTTAGCCCAGGAGCCACAAAGCACCTCCCCTGTGGAATTTAATAAAAGCATATGTCCCAGATCCTGCCCCACTCCTTCTGTCCATACCCGGTCTTGACCTTTTATGGCCCCTCAAGGCATGCTGTGTACCTTCTCCAGAACCTGTGAATTAAACTTCTTTATCTCACTTTCCCTTGTTATACCCTGACTCACCATTGGACACTTCAAGATTTTACTTAACAAATGTTAATTTAACAAAGTCACAATAATTGGCTTCACCAAAAGAACTGGAGAGATGGAGTGACACTTGCAATAGACCACAGGGGATGCCTTTAGCTGAAAATGGTTTTCTGACTGGCTCTCCCAGGGGGGTAATTCTATCTGAGAGGGGTCCACTACTTGCTGGCCTTCGGTTGTGCTATTTTTTTGCTACATTGTTCCAGCTGTGTGGGGTTTTACCTTGGTCTCTCATCCCAAAATACAAGCTGTGAAAAAAGGAACCAGAGTTCTCCTGAACCTCAGAGTGCTGTTCATTGGAGCTGGTTAGAGGTGCCACGGATGTGTTTTCCACCTATTAACACCTCATGGGGTAAAATCACCCAGTGGGTGTTAGGCTTTGGGTATATCCCTGATTATAAGCAGAAACCCAGCTGCTGACTGTTAATGAGAATTGACGAAGATTTTTGCAATCCCATTGCATTGGTTAAAGGCCTGGACATGAGAGTGGCAACCCCAGCTCAAGTGTGGGCTATTGTATAAAGGTGCCAGGCATTGCCCTTAAAAGGAGGAGAGGGAGATTCCCCTCCCCTGACCACTGTGCTTGGGAGCAGCACCAGGACTCCGAGTTGTAACCACTACATGTGGGGCACCCTCACTCAGGAAGTCATGGCCCCTGGCAAAGGCGAGACTGGTTGGGGCATGTGGTCCCTCTGTCGCTGTGCACCTTGCTACTGTCACAACTTATCTCTCGACCCCATGGATATCCCTGGTACCTGGTGTCACAAGGTCTAATGACTGGATACAAATGGCTGAAACACCTAGTGCCAGGTCCCCCTAAAGCTCTCAAGGAATTAAAAAGCTCCTTAATAAATCTAAAATGGAAGCCTGGGCACTCCCCCGTGCCACACCAGAACAATGTGCCAAAACTCTGGTTCTATATGCTTAAGGCCTAGGGTCCAGTCGTCAAGATCCTGCCACCATTGCACTAGGACCCCAGTCCCAATGAGGTCCGCTGGGACACCCTGGAGAGGAAATCAGCTGAGTATGAGTCAAGCCAATGTCTTGAGACATTCCACTCCATCTCTGAGGATGCTGTCCAAAATTTACAGGAGTAACCACAAATTTATAGCAGAGAGGATGGGCCATTTTTGCATAAGATCAAAGGACTGACCACTGAGGTCAGCTGACTTCAAGGGACTGTCATTCAGCTCAGGGCCTCAAAATTTCTCTCCCTGTAAAGTATCAGCTCACCATCAAACTGTGAAGTAGGCACAACACATATTAGGTCTCTTCACTTTTCAGAGGCAGCATGTTCTACACTTGTCCATTCCATTTAAGTCTACTTCCGCTCTTACGTGCAAATCACTGTCTTCCCATTGGAGAGAACTTCCACAAACTGCCTTGCAGCTGGCCCAGCAAGCAATACACCAGGCCCTGCCTTTAAGCCCCTGGGGCTCAGATTTCTGATTTGTCACAGATGACATCTCGTGGAGATAAGCCTGATTCTCTCTGGTGGGGTTCTGGATCAAATGTCTGCCCCAGACAGCAGCCAGGTACATGCCACTCAAGCAGCAAAGGCTGGCAGCCTGCTGGACCCTTTTAGAGACAGAGGCAGTATCAGGCTCACAGCTCTACTCTTCACACAAGTCTCCATCCCGCCTTGGCAGTCTTTGCATGGCGACTAAGGTCTCACTGTTAAAAGGGGAAGGGGTACCTTCAGGAAAGGTCTAAATTTGATATCAGGGGTGCCTGGGTGGCTCAGTCGTTAAGCGTCTGCCTTCGGCCTAGGGCGTGATCCCAGGGTTCTGGGATTGAGCCCCATATCAGGCTCCTCTGCTGGGAGCCTGCTTCTTCCTCTCCCACTCCCCCTGCTTGTGTTCCCTCTCTCGCCGGCTGTCTCTCTCTCTGTCAAATAAATAAAAAATCTTAAAAAAAAATAAATAAAATAAATTTGATATCAAGGGCCTTTCTAGATAATAGGAGCATGTAGCATCCCCCGTGCTCAGCCTCTTGCCCCCTGACATTGAGGTGCAGCTACTGGTACCCCCAGGAACGGCCCCACTAGCAGTCAGGAGAACTCCTGGGGACCAACTCACTGACATGGGAAGGGAGTCAGTGTTCTTCGACAACGGAGCACTGCCATTGCACACAAAACAGCCTCTAGGAAGCTGCATCATTTCATCCCACTAGTGGCATGTCCCTAGTCGACGAGGCCTCTCCTGGCTTGGTCCATCTGATAGAATTAGTGACAGTGTGCTTGGCTCTATAACAGGCCATAAAAATAAAGCTGCAAAGGGCAGGCATTTTTACCGATTCCTGGGTGGTAGCCAATAGGCTCACAGTTTGGTCTGGACAATGATAAAATAGTAATGTCATGATTTAAGGAAAGTCTTTTCTGGGGTGCCTCCGTTTGCAAAGAGATAGCCAACTCACATATATTAATTATGATCACTCGTGTTTGCGCACACATGCCAACAAACACCAGAAGCACATTATAATAACATTGCAGACTCCTTACCCAAACTGCATGCCTGTTCCAATGCCCCACATGAGCCATCTCCTAGGGTACCAGTCACAACTCTAGATACAACTATTCCTCCCACAGATGCCATTATCTATTAGCAGAGTGGACCCACGTTGCATCAGGTAATGTGGGAGTAACAGCACTCACTGATTGGGCATACAGGTGCATATCAACCCTTCACCCTGGCACTAGTCAAAGTAGTGGTAAATAATCGCCCTTTTTGGTCCCAAATAAAACTCCAGGAGGATACTAGGTGAGAACATGTGCCCCTGGGCAACAGAACTTACTCTAGAAGGTTAATTGATTTTATTGGACCACTGCCCCCTCCAATGGAGCAAGTAGGTATGCAGCTACCATCATTGATACTTTCACGGGATTCCTGGGACTGCTTCCTCCAGAAATCTGCTTCCCATCATGTACACTGCTCCTTAATCAGATATGTGCTCTTCTCTTTAGGTTCACCAGATGTTATAGATTCAGTTTAAGGTTCTTATTTCACCTCCAAGCCGTTCCATCATGGGCTGTAGAACATGGAATCTCATAGAATTTCCATCTAGTATACTAGCCCCAAGCAGCTGGATTTACAGAGAGGCATAACAGTCTACTCGAAGATATGCTCCTTAAGCTTTTAAACAATAAATGGTCCCCCAAATGGACAGATATTTTACCCCAAGTTCTAATACTGCTTAATTCCTGGTCCTCAGATTTTCCAACCCCCCACACCAACTAGCAGTCTCCTGCAAGGACTCCCTTGTTGGTACTTACAGGGGACCTTAACACCTTTGACATTAGAGAGGACATCATTCACATTCACTCACCAAATATGCTCCCCTCACCATTTTGATTTTTTCCACACACTGGCCACAAAATCAAAGGTGTATTGTACAACATGACTCTCACATTAGAGAGCCCAAGGGGACAAAGTCCTACCAAATTGCTCAGAGAACATGATTATATAGATTTTACGGGCCCAGACAATGGCCCACTATCAGCAGTGAAGTTCAGGCCAAATGTGTATGGTTAAAAACTACTACTTTTTTCTTGTATTAGAAGGTTTATTCTGCATAACACTGCTGAAAGAAATCTCACTATCATCACTAGGGATTGATTATTTTATCTTCACTAATAGTAGGCTTGGGCTTAAGAGGACTACCTTAGAGTTGAGTCACATGCATCCCCCAGCTCTACTATGTAAAAAGAGTAGAACCTGGGGGAACTTTATGTAATTCTCACTTATATTTTTCTAATATGTCAAATGGAGATACTAACAGTAATTACCTCACAGAGTCATTGTGACAGATGTATTAGTATATGTTAGACACTTGGAATAGTTCTTGACATATTAATGGGCACATAAATGTTATCATCATCATCTCTATCATCTTAATCATTATTATTATGGTAAATAGGACTCTGCCTTACAATTCTATGTACAAGTTTTCCAAGCACACACATTAAAGAAACTGTTAATCATTGACATTTTATGTACTTAATTTACCATTTTAAAAATGCACCATTGCATTATAAGTGATTTGGAGAATAACCTTTCTGTTTGTCCTTATTTTTCCTACTTTTCAACAAAATTTTAAAGTGTTTACTAAAGAATGTATCAAGATACAAAATTAATTGTTTCTAATATTCTATATTAGTAATGCACTGAGATTTTAGCTTTACAGATAGGGAAACTGAGACAAAATATGATTATCTTTAAATAACTTAAGTTATTCACTTTGCCAACAAATAAACCAAGAATTGAATTTCACTTTTTTTCCATTCCTGTCTCAAAAATAAAGTTTATGAAAGAGCGCATGGGTTTCCTTCCATCCAGCTGTCTGCTCAAGCTATCACTTTTGGGAAGATGATGTAAGAACGTTTCAATATATAGTTGGCATAATTGTGCATAGCTGCTGTCAAGAATTCCTAGGCAGAGACTGTCATCTGAAAAGGTTACTGTGACATTTCTAGAATATGCTTTTTCAAATATGAATGAAACATGTTGCTTTTTTGGTTGAGGGTAGGGAAGGCATGGAACCTGACATTTTCCACAGTGCCAAAATTAGAAAACAAAGTATTAGACTGCCAAGATTAATCAATCACTCAACAAGTATTTGTGTAGTAGCTGCTTAGGGGTTCTGTGCCATGTTCAGGGCTAGCATTTTATCAGGTGTAAGTGTTTAATCAAATGAAACCTAAAAATCAAGGAGTTGCTTTAACCTAAATTATATAGATCTGCCAAGAGAATGTCTCATATGTTGGTACTGAAGTACCTACACACTTTTTTTTTTTTTAAGATTTTTTTATTTATTTGACAGAGACAGAGACAGCCAGCGAGAGAGGGAACACAAGCAGGGGGAGTGGGAGAGGAAGAAGCAGGCTCATAGCGGAGGAGCCTGATGTGGGGCTCGATCCCATAACGCCGGGATCACGCCCTGAGCCGAAGGCAGACGCTTAACCACTGTGCCACCCAGGTGCCCCTGAAGTACCTACACACTTTTGAATGAATGTTTTCTATGCTCAGAATTATTACAAATGCAGAATCAAATTCTGCCTATAATAAAATTTCACTCTTTGAAGAAATAGAAATATGAAATTTATGCAGTTAATATGTGTGTGTGTGCATGTATGTATCAAATCATTACATTGTACACCTTAAACTTATACAATGTTATATATCAATTATATTCCAAAAAAGCGGGAGAAAATAAATAATAATTTCAAACAAATAACTTGCAATACTGAAGACTTGCTCTTCTAAAAGAAAAGTATGCCAGAAGTAAAATCAATCACTAAGCTTGGCTGTTCTTTACAAAGATGTATTGACATTAACAAAACTATTTAGGAAAGACTTATTTTAGGCTATATTCGTAATGTGGATAATGGAAATATAAACTGTAACACAATGGCATGGATTTCGCACATTGGTTTAACAAACTCATTTAAAATCTTCTTGATTGTGAAAGGAGAGAGGCAAAGATCATGGCAAGAGTCTTAGGAATGCTTCTAAATATTTCACATTGTGTAGGAGGTTTATTGAGAGAAATTTGGGAACGAACTTGCTGTGCAGTCCTTCCTGTGGAGTTGTAAATGTCATGTTCCAAATTCAGGATAATTCCACAGCTGGAAAAGAGTTTTCACAAACTGTCTACCAGTTTTCTATTACGCCCTTATTAATCGTTAATCCTTTCTTATACAAATCCTTTAATTTAATAAAGACTGCTCATTGTGCTACTTTATGCATACCTTAAAATAATCCCATTTATAATATAGTAGAAAATAAGGTTGAACAAATTATCTTTATTTGCCTTTTTTTGGTTTTGCTCCTACTAATTAGAATCGTGGAAAGTGCCTTTTTTTTTCTTTTCTTTTGCTTAGTTGATTTCCATATCCAAAAATGAAATAGCTCGTTCAGCATAGAGGTAAATACTATATTTGTAGCCTTAAAGAAATAGTGAGATTATCAGGGAAATTGGATGCAAACTATAATATGTATAATAAATGTTTGAGTGGACTAAAATTTTATATGTATATGAGTGTGTGCGTGTGTTTTATATATGTATGTTCTATATAAATTACATATTACATATTACATATATTGTTTTGCTGACTTTGGTTTAGGATATTGTATAAAAAGGTATATATGTACATATACTTAATTTTTTTTTTTCTCTCGGCTCATTTCCTTGGTTTTGTTGTGGGTTCCTGATTCAAAGTTGTCACTAGAGTCCCTACTCACATAAGTTTGAAGGCTGCCCTCGTTGTGTATCAGTAACTTGGTATGTTTTTGGCAATTGCAGAAAGTGTTCCACTTCAACATCCTTTTTCATCTTAATCTTCCTCAAAATCTTCCCTGACCAACAGTCCCTTTATTTGGCCTTTTGCAACACTATTAAAGTCCCCCAAGTTGTGACACAGACCCCAATGACACCAAAACAAACCTGAAAAAAGTAGTAATGTATGTTTCTAGCACTTATTTTATTTTATGTCAATTCCCACTATCATAATTTTTGGTATTTCACAGATGTTCTAAACACATTTGCAATGTAACCTCATTTGAAACAATGTTTTGACTTTCTCAGATTTGTGTGTCCTTTAAGATTTATCTCTGCTTTTCTAAAGTAATTAACCAAAATAATCATTGACTAATTAACATTTATCTTTAAAATGATGGCCCAGTATAGAACCCGTCTGGAAGCAAAAATTTTCTATTAATGACCAAAAAGTCACTGAGATTCCTCCTATAATTTTCAGTAGTTCACCATCTAAAGAAGGAGGCAGAAATATCATATGCAAAGAATATGTATATCTACACACATACATGTAAAATTAAGCATAATATATGATAAATCCAATAGTACAATATTTATTAATTCTTCCAACAAATATTTATTGAGCACCTAAACAGACATAATTCTGTTTATTGGGCATCACAATGAACAAAACACAAAATCCATGCTCTCATGAATTTTACATTCTATTTGAGAGAGACAGAAAATAATCATAATAAACAAGTAAGTGATACAACATGTTAAAAGGTAGTAGTGTTAGGGAGAAAACATATGCAGTAAAAGAGCAACAGGACAGTCTTTAACTTTCAAATAGTTTGGACAGGGTAAGACCTCAATTTAAAAATAACATTTAATAAAGTTTTTTTTTTTTATTTGATGAAGAATTTGAACAAGGTAGGGACACAAGCTAGGGAAGAGAAATGGTCAGTATAAACTCATCAAGTCAAGGAGAAAGAGCAAAGAGTCAGTTGCTGGAACACAGTAAATAAATGGGGGAAGAAATCAAAGGGCTTTGCAGAGGCTTTAAGGATATTATAAGGATTTTGCCTTTGAGTAAAATGAGGGAAGAGTAGAGTTTAGAGCCAGGGAAAAACCAAATGGGAAATTTATTTTGAAAGTATTTTTTTAGACCTAGTGCTGACAGAAGAGTATAAGTGGGGAAGGTGACAACAAAGAGACCATGTAGGAAGTTAATTGCTCCTCATAATTGAGAAAAGGGGTGTTGGAGGTTTAGGGCAGAGTAATGGAAATGGTGAGAAGTGGTGGGATCCTGTAAATATGGTTTAAAGATAAAACGAATTCAACTTCTTGAACGTGGGATTTACAAGAAAAAGTAGGGTCCAGAATGATTGCAAAGTCTTGAGCTTGGGCATAACATTGGAGTAAAAGGGGAAAGACAGCCTTTGCAACTAGATGCTATTGTCTTACACTATTTACAACCAGCAGGATAACTTGGTAACCAAGTGGAAGTCCTGAGTCCTTCTCCGTGAGCCAATTCAGCACTCTTTCAAAGCAATGGGCGCGTCGCAGCAGCTGGAGAGATGATAAAAGGAGACCAACGGTCCACTTTATTTCAAACTTGGTAACAGGCTTCATTTCTGGCAGATCTGAGTCAGGGAGATTCCTTTATGGCTCCCAGGGAGCTTGCCCAGGCATTCCTGCAGCGCCACCTAGGGGTGCCGTCCAGGCGCAAGTTCCTGGGACAAGGGAGCTGCAGCCTGTGGTCAGCGGGTGTCAGGCAACAGATGGCCAGTAGAGAGGGGGTGTAGCTGGTGAAGGCATAATGAAGGCATTATATATAGATACTTCGGTAGATGTATTGATCACTGAACCCAGATATTCCTAATCCTCAATCCTAAATCTTAGGGGCTTTTAAAATTTTTATTTTAGACTATTTTAGACATCTAATTACTCATAATTAATATGTTTAACTCTACCAATAAATGTCTGGAACTCTTGCACGTGTGTGACAGTTTCTACTTGACATATAAAAGGAAACCTCAGCCTAAGAGCATTAATTTATCTTTCCCTAAACTTTCTTTGATATTTTGTTGAAAATAAAACCAATGAGAATTGATCGACTTAATCACCATTTCTAATGACCAAAGGTTAGAAATCACTTTATTTTACTTATCTGAATATTTAAAACATAAAAAAGGATGACAGAATAATTTTTCTCTGTGTTTAAAAAGAATTGACAGTAAAACGTATTTTATTACAAATTCTGAGTGTTTTTATAACTATTATACAATTTTTTTCATTTTCACTACTAGAGGATTTATTAACATATATAAAACTTATCTACAATTTATTATTACATCTCTAGGGTCTAGAACACCCTTTGATTTTTATAATAGGTGTTCAAAATAGTTGATGAATAAATGGATGAATAACTGAAAGGCCCACAGTTGTCTGATGTAATCAATGACGTGATATTGAGAGGTATTTTCCCCATTTCCAATAAAAAAAAAATTTGGACATAGAATAATCTGTGTATTGGGCATTTTTTGGGAAAGCATCATATAAGGGAGACTGCTAAGAGAGTTTGAGCAAGTCATTGTAGAGACACTTTTTAATTTCAGGATCTCTAAGAAATTTAACATATCACCTTCATTATCAAAAAATAGTAGGATATCTGTTATGAAGGACTGTTTCAGAACTTTGAAAAAATGATTTCTGTACAACATAGTTCCTCTATTGCTGAAGAAACTTGCTAATCAATCTCCTTCAGGATAATTTTTGGAAACCTGATTTGATGATATGAGAGACGACTGTTACAAATTTTAAATTTATTAAAAGTGGGTGATAAAATAAGTGACAGAGTGAGTTAATATCAGTTTGAAATTATCTGAATGAGGATAATTAAAAATATTCAAATAAGAATTCCAATTACTGATATGCAATATTAATAAAAATAGCTAATGTTGGAAATTTTTAAACTAATTTTCAATCAAATGAATATTATATTTTGAATCATAATTAATGTGAAATGTTCATAAGATATACCTTCTTTTAACTTTTCCATTTTTTGTTGATTTTATTTGAATGAATAATCCTAGGGTATTGAGGATTATCTCCTCCTTCACTTCAGTTTTTTTTCCCCTTAAACTCTGTCCTTTTAACAGTCAGCCTTCTGGTTCTATGAATGGGTTCTTGGAATACAAGAAGTCAAACAAGTTAAATTTTACTATGATTTGATGTGTCAGCCTTGCAACGTGACTAATTTTAACTAGACCACATGGGTTGTTTTTCTTTTATAATTACATTACCATGCAAACTAAAGTGTCTGTAGTCAGAGAAATGTGTGCCTTTTCACCCTGGAAGTTGGGGGAAAAAAGACTGAAATAAATACTTCTGCATTAAGGATATATCAATATTGTACTTTCGCTCCAAAAGCACAGCATTTTCATTAATTGGAAAGCACACAAATCTTTGGTATTGTTTATGATATACTCAGCAGGGAACGTGACTTCCTAGTGTAGGCCCAACAGAGTGCTCCATTTATAAATAAATCATATTTGGAGCTTGAGAAATAAGAGATCAGTTGGTGGCAGTTGGCCTTTGTGAATCTCAGGAACTCCAGAAAATTAACTACCAGTGGTTTTTTTTTTCCTTTCTGTTGAATCATTCATTGACAGAAAAACAGACTTAATTACAAATAAATATGTAATGCATTTTTGAAAACTTGACATAAGCACAATGCTGTATCTTAATGGAATATTCAGATTATTACTGTCATTACTAGGCATTTTCAAAGTCACCATGGGAGATAAGTATATTTTCCATTAAAGGATTATTTCAGTCTGAAATCTGTCTAAACTATTATTACCTATAACCCCCAGTAGCACAAATGTCATAGAAAAATAAGAAAATGTTATATTCTTTCAGATATTATTTAAATGAGTAGACAAAACAAAATTACTATATTGCTGATGTTTTGGGATAGTTAGCATAAAGATGGCCATGTTTTAGATTGGCTTAAGTGATAAATTTTTAAGTGGTCTATACATGACTATTACTTTTAATATGACAAGTTTTTCACATGTCAAAGCATAACAAACTCACTGGAAAAATAATTCTTACCTAAATCATGTTAATTTGGCTAGAGGTCTCAATAGTAATTATAATGATTTTGTGCCCTTCTCTGCATTCAATGTCATTTTGTACCAAGATAGTGAATCCATGGAGAAACTTTTTCTTCCTAGTGAAAAAATGAAGCTGGAGACAAGGTAGTTGTAAAAACTTGTTTATTTTTTTTAAAAATAAATACAAAAATATAAATATAAAACATTAGCAGATAGAATTTGATGAAATGAAATTGCACAAACGTTTGTATACCAGGTTGCAAATCACACCTACTAACACCACATGTACGTTTTTTTTTTTCTTTTTAACTTAATGTACAGAACAGGATATACCTTAAATTTTTTCTTCACCTTTTTAAAAGCTTCATTTGCAAGGGCAGGACGTGTATCTAACAGAAGCGGCTTGTTTGTGAGGTTGCTTAAGGGAGAACTATCCTGTTCATGTTTCTGAAATTATCTTTTATTTCTAAGATGGACAACACTGAATTTCCATAGCTTTGGCTCTTGGAAGTGATTAAATAAAATTTCATATATATTCCATGAGACATCCTACAGGAGAAAATTAATGTAATTAATGGACAAATTAAAAAGGAAATGGGAAAAAATTGTGCTGAGTGGCAGGAAAATTCTCCTGAATATCAAATATTGTGAAGTGGAGACGGTGTCCGTCAAGTTACTTCCTCTTGTTTGAATAGAATATATATCCTAGGTTAAGAGTCTTTGTCACTTTCCCCGCCACCGTACATTTCCGCCAGCTTATTAAACCGAGGGCCCCATTCTCGGAGGTAATCGTAGTTTTGGTCTCCGTCAGTAGTTCCTGATTCTAAGGAGCTCAGAGATTCTGCAATGGAATCATTTCCTTCGTACGCATAGGTTGCAAGGGAGTCGTACGGAGGTGCGGTGGGGTCGAGATCATGCTCTTTTAGCCTTTCATTAATGAAATCCCGGACATCCGTGTTATCTGGCGCAGTGGGAGTCCTCCGAGGTATAAATAAAGTTTCCGGAATAATATCTCGCCGGAGCTTCTTCTCCTCAATCGCTGCGGGATTCCTCAGGGTGCCGATATCAAAGGCCTGGGTGTCCTCCTCTCCACCACCTTCGTCGTTATAGCTCACAATGTTGTCTCTGATGTCTTCTTTAGACAAGATCAGAGGCTCCTTTTTTCGCTGTCTTTTCAGGGCTGCAAACAGTACTACTATAACTTCAAAAAAGAAAAGAAGATTCATTAGCGGTCTGTCTGAAACACTATATAAATAACGAGCGGAAGTACTGTGGAGGAATTTCAGTTATTTAGGTTTTCCGGCACAGGCTAGGATTCCAGATTAATTTTGTACTTCCATCAGTTTGTGGGGGAGGGGGAGAGGAGAGAGGCCGTTGAGGATTTAACCAGGATGGGTGGGGTATACAAGCAGTGTTTCTAATGTATTTTTGAAGCTATCTAGGATATTTCTCAAATACAGTGAGATATTTTGTCTATTTTTCTAAGAACTGTTTAAAGTTAGTTCCTGATTGTACAGAAATTATTTATACTTTGCATTGAATAGTGACATAAGGTGTTACATAAAAAAATAGACACAAATTGAATTTAGCTTCAAATAAAACAATTAAGGAGGACAAAAATATGCCCATATTTTGCACATCCTTATATAGTATTAAAAAGGCAGGATTCTTCACAAAATACGGTGTTGGTTTTGGTTAAATAACTTTGCTGATGGATTTACATAGATTTTTTTCTTACGTTGTTAAAAGAAGAGAAGGGGGAATGACCTCCTGATTAGACACTATTGGTTTAGTTAATCTTTGAGGTATTACATGGAAATATATATCATACATGAGACCAAAGAGAAAGTTATCAGATCACATGACAGCCAAGAGTGAATTTCAATTTTTACGTTGAATTACCTATAGAAAGCCTGTAGGAACCTTAGCTAGATAGATCTCAAACAACTGGAGATCTACTACAAATAGCAATGTATATCTTTCAGAAAGGACATTTCCCTACTTCCCTGAGAAGGTATCAATAATAATATGATAATAATTTTACTAAACATGATGGTAATAGCATAAAAGATAGGAGAATGTTAAATTCTCTCTAGCTGTTTTAGTTTCCCACCCTCATTCACTATCCCCAAACATTTTGGACATGATCCTTGAAAATGGTGATCTGGGGAAACAGATCTGAATTCAATTAAATAAGGAAAGAGAGGGAAAATATTTTACCAGGTATATGTATGATAAAATATCTATATTTATTTAGCTTCTTTAGAAGAAACATTTGAAAGATAATGGGGTTTATTATCATTATGAACTGAATGTGTCCTCTCAAAATTCACGTTGAAGCCTAAATCCCCAAAGTGATAGTATTTGGAAGTGAGGTCTTTAGGAGGTAATTAAGTCATAGGGTGGCGTCCTCATGAATTGGATTAGTGCTTTTATGAAAAGAAACAAGAGAAGTGATTACTGTCTGCCATGTCGGGAAACAGCATGGACAGCTGCCTTGAAACTAGAAAGTACGCCCTCACCAAATTTGGAATCTGACAGTGCCTTGATTTTGGACTTCCCAGCCTCCTAAACTATAAGAAATACATTTCTGTGGTTTAAGCCATCCGGTCTATCTTATAGCAGATAGAATTAAGAGAATTACGTTAGTATGGGGAGGACTTAAACTTTTGTTTTCTCTTTTATTAACATAGGACAGTCAGACTACCTGCCTTCAAGCTTGTGTGAAAGGGCAAACAAGGGACTTTTTAATGCAACAAAAAATAAAGTTTTAATCCATTGGTAAGTATTCTTGAGCTTTAAATTGGTTAAAAAAATAAATAGGCCACCACTAAGAGAGAAAAAAAAATGTTTATTGTTCAAGTCTTTGAGAAAAATAGGACATTCTATTTTGCTTAAATTCATATATTCATGCACACATATAAACTTGTGAGGTAAAGATTTTAAACCTTAGATTGTTTATTGTCAGCCAAATGATCTTACCCAGTAAAAAATGTTCTAATAATGAGGGTAATGAAACTTACTAAGATTAGCTACAAAATCCAAGTTCATTTTACTGCATCTTAAAATGTCAGATACAATGTTTTTTGATTCGGGTCAAAGGAATATGCACAATAGTTTTAAGATAATGCAGCTGGAGAGTAAACTTAATCTGATTTTTCATTCAAAAGCAGTTAAAAAGCAATTTGCTCTAGGTTATAAAATCAAGTATTATTGTTGCAGGGAAAAGTGAACCAGGTAGAGGGCTATTTTAACATGATTTCAGTGGAAAGGCTCCATCCAGCCATCATACGAATAAAAAACTGGAAATAAACTTGAGATTTCCTGAAAAACTAGCTATAACGGACAGCAAAGCACCTTGCCTTGGTTGAGGCACTCAGAAATTGTGTAACCTTGAAAAATATTTTGAATATCTCTTTCAGTCTTATGATTTAAGAAAGAAAGGTAATAACTATCTGATCGGATAAAATATTCTAATATAAACAACATCCGTTCATTAGGTCTATCTTAGATGTTGGAGTTAATGGGGGAGGAGTTATTTTAATAACAGAATTTCTTATCTACAAATACACTAATGTAAACAGTTCAGGACATAATCACATTTTCCTTCTTCTTCTTCTTTTTTTTTTTTAAAGGTCTTATTTATTTGTCAGAGAGAGAACCAGAGAACCAGAGCACAAGCAGAGGGAGCAGCAGGCAACGGAAGAGGCCAGCTGCCCCACCAAGCACGGAGCCCAATGCAGGACTCGATTCCAGGACCCTGGGATCATTACCTGAGGCCAAGGCAGACACTTAACTGACTGAGCCACCAGGCGTCCTTGTAATCACATTTTCTTTGAGGTTTCTTACCCAGCAGAATAATGATGCAGAGGAGAATGGCCACGAGGGCGCCCGTGCTGAGGCCGGCAGGGAGCAGCAAGGCTTCGGCGCTGCAGGACTGCATGTTGCCTTGGCTGTCACAGGCGCACACCCTGATGGTCAGCGTGCCCGTGCTGCTCTGAATCGGGTAATCGTTGTCTGATATCACCACAGGCAAGAGATAGGTACTTATTTCATGTCTATTGAATCCATTTTTTCTGGTTAAAATTCTGGCAGTATTATCTAGAATAGATTTTAAAATATTACAGATGGCTCGGGACCATAAATTTCTCTCATCCTGATCACCATGCTTTGACATACAAGTAAAGAGATGTTTATGTAAAATGTAAAATGAATATCAGTTTTCCTGTAACATGCGTACAATGTAGCATTTTAAAATACAGATAAGATAAATTAGATAATTTGAGGAGTCTCAGACTATGATTGCTTATTTATTAGACTTCCAGTTTTGCAGATAATGCTTTTAAGATGGTGAATTTTTATAAGTGAACATTTTATCAAGACTGCAAGGATAATGGGATATTGTTTTTCAGAGTTTTCAGAAAACATAAATAAGCATATCAAGAAAAAATCATAGTAAATGTTTTTTATTTATATATGCATGTATGTTTATACATACACACGCACATACACACAGAAAACACACATTGATCCAATACTCATGAAGAAAAATATGAATTAGTAAATTTTACAAATAGTTGCACTTTTAAAATGTAAAATTAATCATGCACTCAAAACCCTTTAAGAGTCACAATATATGAACAATGGTGAACAAGTTCTTTCTTTCTTTTTTACTTTCTTTCTTTTCAATATTTTATTTATTTATTTATTCATTTTTTTCAGAGAGAGAGAGAGAAAGAGAGAGAGAGAATGAACAGGGAGAGGGGCACAGGAAGAGGGGGAGAGAATCCCAAGCAGACTCCACGCTGAGCACAGAGCCCAATGCAGGGCTCACTGCCACGACCCTGAGATCAGGACCTGAGCCTAAATCAGGAGTGGAATGCTCAACCAACGGAGCCACCCAGGAGCCCCAGCAAGTTATTTAATGTTTCTGAACTTTGATGATGAGCTTTGATTTCTACCCATTAAAATGAAGACAATCTATAACTCAAAGTGTTGGTGGATGACCACTGATAGGGAGTACCTAATAAATGCACAGGCAGATGTAAGGCTTTAATAAACCCAAACATCCTACGAACTAGTATATAGCTACAGATATTTTCTTTATCTGATAACACCCAGTATCCTTAAATGGAGGTTGTGCTTTTAATAAAAAATATTTCACCTAACACTCTATAATCAATATTTTTTAAAAAATCAATATGTCCTTGGATGATAATTTCCTATTCTGTTTGTCCAATGCACTTAATCTTCTTTAGCCAATCCCATAAGCCTGTTCAAAATGCTAGCATAGGGAAGGGAGTGAGCCAGCCAACTGATAAATCAAATACAACAGGGGGAAAAAAAAGGTGAAAATTTCTTGTAGGTATAGTGGTTGAACATAAAGCAGTCATTTCCTAAATTATTAATAAGAAGTTATTTCTACTACATCAGTTAACTATAAAAGCTAGGAAAGAAGATTAGCAAAACAGAAGATGTACATAAGCAAATTTAAAAAATAAATTTAATCCCAATAATTTTGCAAAGTTGACTTATCTTCCAAAAAGTATTAGGATATAATTCTTCCATTCTCAAACCTACACTACAATAAATATTTATATGCATATGGGTATATATTTTTTCCTATTTTCTTTTTTAAAGTTTTTATTTAGGTTTTAGTTAGTTAACATACAGTGTAATATTAATTTCAGGTGTAGAATTTAGGAATTCATCACTTCCATACAAGAGCTGGTGCTCATCATAAGTGCACTCCTTAATCCCCATTACCTATTTCACCTGTCTGTCGGCCACCTCCCCTCTGATAACCATCAGTTTGTTCTCTATAGTTAAGAGTATTTCTTGGTTTGACTCTTTTTCTCTTTTTCCCTTTACTCCTTTGTTTTGTTTCTTGAATTCCACATATGAACGAAATCATATGGTATTTGCCTTTCTCTGACTGACTTATTTAGCTTAGCATTATACTCTGGAGCTCCACCCATGTCATTGCAAATAGCCAAGATTTCATTCTTTTTTTGTGGCTGAGTAATATTCCATTTCATATACATAACACTTCTTCTTTACCCATTCATCAGTTGATGGGCATTAGGGCTGTTTCCATAATTTGGCTATTGTACATAATGCTGCTGCAAACACTAGGGTGCACCCCTTTGAATTAGTATTTTTGTATTCTTTCAGTAAATTCCTAGTAGTGCAGTTGCTATATCATAAGATACTTCTATTTTTAACTTTTTAAGAAACCTCCATACTGTTTTCCAGAGTGGCTGCATCAACTTCCATTCCCACCAATAGTGCAAGAGGGTTCGCCTGTCTCCACATCCTCGGTCAACACTCATTCATGATAAAAACCCTCAGTGAAGTAAGCTTAGAGGGATATACCTCAACACCGTAAAGGCCATATACAAAAAACCCACAACTAATATCATCCTTAATGGGGAAAAACAGAAAGCTTTTCTTCTACGGTCAAGAACAAGACAGGTATGTACCCTTTCACCATTGTTATTTAATATAGTACCAGAGGTCCTAGCCTTAACAATAGGACAACTAAAAGAAATAAAAAAACACCCAAATTGGCAAGGAAGAAGTAAAATTTTCACTATTTGCAGATGACATAATAGTCTATATGGATAACCAGAAAGGCTCCACCAAAAAAACCACTAGAACTGATCATGGAATTCAGTAAAGTTGCAGGATACAAAATCAATGCACAGAATCTTTTGCATTTCTATATACCAATAATGAAAAAGAAATTAAAGAATCAATCCTCAAAAACCATAAGATACTTGAGAATAAGCCTAACCAAAGAGGTGAAAGACCTGTACTATGAAAAGTATAAAACACTGATGAAAGAAATTGAAGATGACACAAAGAAATGGAAAGACACTCCATGCTCCTGGACTGGAAGAGCAAATATTGTTAAAATGTCTATAGTACCCAAAACAATCTGCACATTTAATACAATCCCTATCAAAATACCACCAGCATTTTCCCACAACTAGAACAAAACTCTTGAAATTTGTGTGGGACCACAAAAGACCCCAAATAGCTAAAGCAACCTTGAAAAAGCAAAGCTGAATGCATCAAAATTCTGGACTAAATTACAAAGCTATAATGATCAAAACAGTATGGCACAAAAACAGACACATAGATCAATATAACAGAACAGAAAAAGAAAATCCAGAAATGAACCCACAACTATATGCTCAACTAATGTTCAACAAAGCAGTAAAGAATATCCAGTGGGAAAAAGACAGTCTCTTCAACAAACAGTGTTGGAAAAACTGGACAGCAACATGCAAAAGAATGAAACTGGACCACTTTTTTTTTTTTTTACGTCAAGCACGCCAAAAAAATTCAAAAAGGACTAAAGACCTAAATGACCTAAATGTTAGTTAGACCTGAAACCATAGAAATCCTTGAGGAGAATACAGGCAGTAACCTCTTTGACTCTGGCCAAAGCAACTTCTTTCTAGATATGTCTCCTGAAGCAAGGGAAACAAAAGCAAAGATAAACTATTGGGACTTCATCAAAATGAAAAGAAACAGTGAAAAGAAACAGTCAACAAAACTAAAAGGGTATCTAAGGAATGGGAAGAGATATTTGCAAATGACATATATGATAAAGGGTTAGTATCTAAAATATATAAAGAATTTATAAAACTCGACACCCAAGAAACAACCCCTCAAAACAAAAACAAAAAACTCTAATAATCCAATTCAAAAGTGGGCAGAAGATATGAATAGACATTTTTCCAAAGAAAACATACAGATGGGCAACAGACACATGAAAAGATGCTCAATATCACTGATCATCAGGAAAATACAATCACAACTATTATGGGATATCACCTCACACCTGTCAGAATGACTAAAATCAACAACACAAGAAACAACAGATGTTGGCATATGGGTATATTTAGAATCTTCTTGCCTTATTCTTTTTAAACTTTTCAAAAGGTTCTAAATCTAATCTTGCCTATAATGCTTTCAAAATATTGAAGAATAAAATGAAGTTTTACCTAAATTAATCATCCTAATCAAATCATTTTATTAAATATTCAGAATGTCATCATACAGTTATGCTTTTGACCTATAAGTTAGTGAAAAGCATGGGAATCTTAAGAATCAAAAGCTCGAAGTGTGGTATCACAGAAGCAGGAAATTAATTTTTTTTAAAAATGATACCATAAAATTGAAGTTTTCTAAGATGAACACATAGATAAATACAAGGGCATTTTCTCAAAAGCAGTAAGATGATATCTACGTCATTGGCATTTCTTTCAAAAGGCACCCAATAACAAAATAGTGAGTTTATGCACTCTGGAACGGTGAGCTTTGGAATAGTGAGTTCATTCCATCCGACTTTAGTGGTATTCTATATAGTGACATGTTCAAATGTATATTCATAAGGCTTCAACTCTTGCCATGAGTAACTCATATAAGATCAGGAACTCTCCTGAATATAGGAAGATGGTACTACTTATCAACAATTACTTAAGATTAGCCTTGAGATGCTTACCTAGTAACTGTGAAATGCTGTGATAAGATAACACTATTTCGAGTCTCTATTACTTTTTAAAATTGAGAGGTGGTTTGTTGGGATTCATGGCTCAGTTTAACAAAAACATAAAACAAATTAAAATGCACTTAGAAAGAGGTATAATATTGTCAAATCAGTACTAGGGATGTCTAATCTAAGTTCTATATTTAGGATGCCAGATTCAGCAAGTAAAATGATGGGTGTTTTGCTGATATGCAGATGAAACTAGACATCTTGTATCTTATCTGCCAACTCTATGAGAATTTTTTGCATCGCAATTATTTTAGACGTTCAGAGGGATGGAAAAGAGACATTCCAGAAACTACGATTTAGTAAACAGATGTTACCAGTGGTTGCCCTCTTTTCAACTGATTTGTGCAGTTTCTGCCATATCAAATACCTCAAACAATGATTGGGTTAATGTAAAACTATCCATTATCTTAAACTTTTTTCTGATATTCTGAAAGCCGCCGAGAGTTGATATAGCAATCTGGCTCTGACGGTGGATATACATTGTTATGAAGGTATTATAAATACGCCAATGTAGTTATTAAATTTATTTTAAGAATAACTGTATCTACACTCTAAGACAAGTATGTCTTTTTAAAGAAAGATCAATGGATATAATTAGTTTAACATAAATTTATTAAAGGGAAATAAGCTCTAACTATACACTTTTATTTAGACAAGAATAATTAACATATATTTTTCAAAGAATAAAGCTGTTCAGCTTTTTAAAAATAGTAAGCATTTTCATATTTTTTTCCTCTAAAATATATTTTTGTCTTCTTTGGGAATGCAAGAAATATCATTTCAGTATTTTTTATCACAGGGATATTATAAAATGTACATATTGCACGGAAGAATAGTGTATCTTGCCCTTGCTTCTGCTTTTGCACTTAAACCCCTCAGAGACTAATACGGAAACTTCTCCTTCTTCTCACGCGTATTCCATGCCTTTTTGGCTGTGGTGAATCTGTTGATGCTAAATCTCATTGAAATTGTCACAAGGGTCTCACTGACTCATTCATTTCTCTACCCTGTGTGTCTGATTATTTCCAGGCTTTCTAATGTTTTTAAGATTCAATCTTTTCATTAGTACTCATATTGAAACTTCTTTCACATCTTTATTATTTTGAAATTTAAGAAAATGAACACTGTCAAGCAAGAAATTAATATCTCATTAAATATCTGATGAAAATAACATTTTGTAACACAGATCAATAAATTAATACATACAGCAATTGTTACGTTGGAGAAAAGCTCTTGTTAATGTCACCTGAAATCATAATGACAACGTTCTAAAATTTACCTTCGTTATCCTGTACTGTGAAGTTTGGATTGACAGCAGCTAAACTGAAGAAAAATTTCTGTCCACCTAAAGGGTCATCTTTGTCTACTGCACTTATAGTCTGTATTAGCTGCAGAAAAGAAAAAAACGCATAGTTATCAAACTTCTATGGGTATAATCTGCTTTACAATATGTAATTTTTTAACATTCAGTTTTGTCTAAATTTAAAGGCAGTTGATTTTTTTCCTTGTGCATGTCTTTATTTTATTCCATTTTTTACTATTACTTTGACTTTAACAAAGTATCTCTCTCCCTCCCTCTCTGCTTCTGTTTCTGTTTCTTTCTTTCCCTCCTTCTCAATTTCTCCTAAATACTATCCATTTCTTCAAAATAATAAATGACAATATTATATTCTTTACAGTGTTATTAATTTAGATATAGCATTTGATGTGAGTACGTTATTTCATATATATTTAAACATTGATCTGGAAAAGTTTATCTAATGGAGGGAAAATTTAGAAAACTAGTGTGATTATGGCTTTTCTCCTTATCAAAAGTGAAAACCATTCAGAGAATCTATAGATTTTATAGATAATATTATGCAAAACTTTTTAAAGGAAAGACTTAAAGATAATGATCTACTCTAATAGTAGTGGTTCACTTTATTTGCATCGTCAATAAAATTACGTTTTTTTAATTCAATATATGTATACCATGGGAAATGATTATTTTATAAAGACCATCTCTGATTTATTTTAGGGTAAAAGACAATATAAGAAGCTATCTGGTAACAAAGCAGAAGATGTAACACCTTTTACTATATATTCAGATCACTTCTTTGAACATATATAATTAATATACAAATATATATTTAACATATGGCTAAGTCTTTTTTTTTTCATATATATCCAATTTGTCCTTAACTTATATGTATAACAACATTTCATATGATTTTTTGAATATCTTAATTTTGGAAGAGAGCTTCAGAAGTTGTTAAATTTGTATGCTGATGCCTATATAAATGGTCAAATTTATGCTTAACTGAAAGGAATATGCTTTACTGCATTGACGTATTTAACAGGGTGTCGATATTTGGTGAAAATATTTCTTACTGATGTTTTTGTTGATGT
Source organism: Ursus maritimus (assembly GCF_017311325.1). Lineage (NCBI taxonomy): Eukaryota > Metazoa > Chordata > Mammalia > Carnivora > Ursidae > Ursus > Ursus maritimus. The sequence continues at coordinate 44,608,418 of NW_024423897.1, read as the reverse complement.
AAAAAGAGATTTCAAGTTTAAAATATTATATAATTATTTAAAAAATTAAGGAATTATTTTAACTCTTCCATATTCAATTAGTTTTCTTTTAAATTACCTTATAAAAATAAAAAAGTGATAAATTTTTGCTACTCCCTATTTAATTATAACCCTAACACTTATTTCAAAATAATACAAGAAATATAATTGGATCAAACAAAGATTAATGTTTATCATCCAGGAATAAGCAGCCCAAAAAGTCATTTAAACTTTGAATAATTTTAAAATATATTTTAAAACATAACATAACTATTTAATGAAATTTTAGTGGTAATTTAAGATTAAATAGATTAAATAGAAAGCAAAGTTCAGTTACAAAATCATTTCTTGACTGACTTGTTTGTTGAACAGTCCAAAAGATTTTATTTTTAAATAGTGATTTATAAGAATAAGTTAAAGGGAAAAAAATTACATAAAACAACACCAAGAAAGATGATAGAACTTAATAAAACGTCTATGTTTATATATATGTATATATTATTAAGATTAATATGTTAAGCACAAATATAGATACAAAATGATAGAAATTTAAAAGTAGAGCTAACAGTCTTTTAAAATAAAAAATACAATGTTTCATAATAAATATGCATTTTCAACTGTGATTACAAATTACAATTTCAGTTTATTTTTAGAAATCAAAATAATACGTTTCAGAGAACAAAATGGCCATATCTTTACATATATCTATAAGAAGGTACAATGGCTTACACAAAAATTCTTAATTAAAATGTTATTTGAATAAAAGATGATAGCATTCTTGGTTTCAAAATTAGTGATTCACTGATATATTTTCTTTATATGTTATAAAGGAAATAACCTCTGCGTTGTTCAAGGGTCAACTATATTTTGTTTTGGTGTGTGTTTATTTGTTTTGGTATATGTACCATATACATATGGATATGTACATATACCTATGGATATGTGCCATATACACATAAGTATGTGTCAGAATAGAAATCAGAAGTTGACAAGATGGAGATAAAACTACTTCCCCAGTCTCTCTATATAAGCACTTGCTATTTTATTCCTACTGGAGACAAGTTCGTTTTGACTCATTTCCAATAAAATAGGTTGCCACAATTATGGGGAAAAAAACACTGGTGATGTCCAGTATTCAATTTGAGCATATGAAGAATAGACCCAGATAAGTCATTTGTATTTTATCTTCTTAGCTGTTACATAATCGGTTTGTATTTTTATTAGACTATTCTAAAATAATCTCAAATCAACTTGAGGGCTTTTTCAGTGATCATACCATAATGGAGTGTGGGATGACAAATGGATTTTAAGATATTTAAGCAGGAAAACTGGTCACTAAGTTTTAATGTTTTAGCTTTTGCAGTGGGAAGAGTAGTAGTTAGGGAAGGAACTAAACACTGTTCTGTGGAAATATATAATGGGATATTTGGGGTCTGACAAAGGCCTAGAGCTTAGATACCATCTGAGGGTAAATACAAGCAGCAGTCCTCCCTGGGGAGACTCTCTGGGAAATCTCTGAGACTGAAATACTATTTCCTTCCCATAAAGATGAAAACTTATTAAAATATACTTTATTGACTGAAGGAGAGGGATGCATGAGGGAAAATGAAAGAAAAAGAAACAGCCAGTCTTCTCTCCTCTCCTTTCCCAAGAGACTTTTTCTGAGGTGGAAAAAATGGGGAGTCAAGTAGCCTAGATCAGGACTAGGGGACTGAGTCCCCCCTAGAGGGGACTTTAATTTACATCAATTTTAAGTTGCATCTTTTCCAAGGGGGAAAGTCTTCTACTGCTAGAGAAGGGACTAGGCAGAAAAGGAAGAGGGAATGGCAACTAACTTTATCTGTCTTCTCATTTTGTTCACACAGCAAAGAGATGGAATCATTTCCTCTGTCATTTTTCGAAGTGTTACTTTGTTTTTTTTAATTAATTAATTTTTGTATTGCATTCAGTGCCACTTTAAAACAGTACTTAATTCAGAGGAGAGCTGGGTGGATTGAAATACTCTATAAATAACGAAAGTACACCCGAAGTCCTAACAAGCTCCTACTTCCCTAGCAGGAGGGAAGACAGAGTTAACAAATAAATGTCAAGGAAGGTTCAGTGAAGGACTTTTCCAAATAACCAGCTTGGTTTTGCCTGCTAGGCTGTTGTAACCTAGAATTCCATCACTGAGTACATGACGGTTTAGTTTAAACAACCATTCATCAGCCAAGAGACCAAAATGACATTTAACAAACTGATCTTATTAAAAATAACTACTATGGGGGCACCTGGGTGGCACAGCGGTTAAGCGTCTGCCTTCGGCTCAGGGCGTGATCCTGGCATTATGGGATCGAGCCCCACATCAGGCTCCTCCGCTATGAGCCTGCTTCTTCCTCTCCCACTCCCCCTGCTTGTGTTCCCTCTCTCGCTGGCTGTCTCTATCTCTGTCAAATAAATAAATAAAATCTTAAAAAAAAAAAAAAAAACTACTATGGGAAGCTATTGCACATTCAGCCAATGAGACAAAAATTACTAATCCTGTTATTCCTATCAAGTTTGTCCAAACAGGCTACTTTTTAAATTAAAATGGCCTTTGATTTTATTGTTTTCCTGCAACATGCCAATTGGTTTTTAAAGTCCAAAAAATATAAAGTTACTGAACCAGATTTAGTTTTTTTTTTCTTAAGAGGCATAAGGGGGAAAAAAACCCCACAATCCCTTATTTTGTATATTTTGAATACATTTGGAAATCAGTATTTAAAATGACTCAAATGCTCTGAAAAGGTATCTCTTGAAAATCAAATAGAATAACCATAGAGGAAGCAATGCACGCGGCAGTTGTAAAGTGGGTAATTTATCTCTTAGAGAAAAGGCTTCAACTTATATCATGCTGAGCCTGCCAAGCAGAGGACTATTTAGAGCAGTATTTTCAGGGCAAACACTGTTTCATTACGAAGTAGGTCGGAAGTAGCTTTGTCATTTAAATATTCCAAATTAAACATTCCCATAACATTTTCAAATAAAAAAAATGAACCCAATTGCAGCAATTTCACCATTTCAAACAATAGACAGGCTATTGAATTCCTGTTAGAATCTTCAGAAGGAAGAATTTGTGTTATCCCACAACGTAATTTGCATAAAAATGTAACAATGACATTGATGTTTATAAAGAGCATCAAATGATGTCAAAACACAATGCAGTTTTGTGATGGCTCCTCTTTCTTTAATAAAACACATTTGATTCCCAATTATTATTTATCACATGCAGCTTCCTTCTGTGAAGATAGCACTCAAACCAATTAAGAGCACTTCTTTCAGCCATATACACTGGAGCTTTTCAAACAACAAAATGAGTCCACTGAGGAAAAGACTTAAAGAGTTATAAACAAAGCTGACGTAGGAAGAATGTTTTAAAGGACGAAAACTAAGTCATTAAGCACTCTAAGTGTTGCTATAATGATGAAATACAAGTATAAATTTAAGGAGTGAATCCTGCGGCCCTGTTTTGAAATCATTTGCATACATTGGAATATTGATGCAAAGTTTCGCTGATCCCACGTATCTGTCTCCGTGTTTCTCCTAACTTCCATCACCATCTCTTCTAGCAGTTATCAATATTTCCCTAGAGAAACAGCAGAGGGTTTCCCCCCCCCCCGGTTTTGTTTGTGAGAATTTAAAAAGTGATAGCTGTTTCTTCCTACACCTTAATTGTTGTGGCAACAATAAAATCTTATATTTTCATTAGAACTTCACAAAAGAAATGTGAAACACGTTAGAGTGTCATTTAGAACCCCCAAAATACCAGCCTTTTTTTAAAAAAAAAAAAAAATTTGTGTTCCTGGGACTTATATGAGCATTTTTACCTCATTCTTCTTAAGATTGGGAAAAGAAAACATTTAACAAGCCATTAAAATCTTCCGAAGCTTTGAAGTCTCATGAGTGCTCACCTGCCCTGGTCTGGCATTTTCACATACAAAAGTGTCATAGAACACAGCAAATTGTGGGGCATTGTCGTTAACATCCAAAATTCTCACAAAAACAGCCACGCGCGTCATCTCTTTGGGATTGTCTGGAAAAGGGAAAGGACAAATTTGTTTAGGAAGATACATTTGTGCACCAGATTTAATTTATATAAGCATCTTGTGGATATTAAGTGCTCACATAAAAATAAGCACCGTGTTCATTCTGCCAACATAATGAGCAAATACAATAAAGAAAATTACTACAGAGTCTAATTAAGTCGTCATAAATTCAGTTATTATTGGCCTCAAGAGAACTACTATTATTTTGCAAAATCTTTTCAAAAGCACAATCCAGTGTAATTGCGTTCATGTTGTATTTGTGTCCATACTGTCCAAATATGTAAAATAAGAACAAATATTTATTAAATCTTTGTCATGCAGTATTATATTAAGCTTTACTGAGTTTGGATGAAGAAATAATTTTCAACAAACTATTAACTTGCCCATGGTCATTAGCTCCTAAGTAGTAGTTGTTATATTACAACTTACCATCCTGACTACTTTAATCACAAAAATGTATTCCAATAGCTACTCCAAACTCCTCTTTTGGAAATTTTAATATATAGCTACTAATTTTACAAGCTGGATGGAAATTTACAGGAAAATTTAAGCACCTGAATGTTTCATTAATTGTTACTGGTACCATTTCAACAATCCAGGCTCCATTTTGTATAACAAAATTAGCTCAGTAGTAACATATAGTATAATAATCATGATTTTTTTTTTTTTGCTACAGATAGTAAAATCAAGGGCATCAAAGTTTTCACATAAAAATATGCATTCAAAATTGTCTTGATTTGTAAATGGAATTTTAAAATATGAATGTCTATTTAGCTTAGCCTGGGGTAACACCCTTGTATTAGTCATAATTGCATTATCTCCACAAACGGGCTTTTCTAGGCACTAGTATTGGTATCTGAGAGTGTTTTGAGATCTTAAATTCAGTTATATTTATCAGCCTTTAGGTTATCAAAATCTTAGTCTTTGGATGTAGTTCAACTTCTGTGTGGACTTCAGCAGTCAAACTGAAGATGAATAGAAAAAGAGAAAGAGGTAATTAGCTAAAAACAAAGCAAAACAAAACAAAACAAATAACAGATGAGGTGAGGGACAATAGCAATCTTATTAAATGGCTTCTACTAACGTGGGTTATGGATAGTACTGTTTACCTTTGTGAAATGTATCTGACTTTCTAATTCTATCTATATAATTTTCAAATACAAGGGTAAAAAATAATGTCATGTACAGATAGGGAAGATATTACTATGCAAAATAATATATTTCTCCTCTTTTTTTCTCCATGTAATTATAATGTTACTAAAATAATGAAATCAGCACTTTTAAAAATAATGTGGAAGAACTGATTACTCAGCAGGGCATTTACAAGGTTGAGGCATATGAAGGAAGGCAGACAGAATTCTAAATCCACATGAAGCGTATTTATCTGCCTGCCTTTTTAAGAAACTTTGAAAGGCATCCTCTCTTTAACACTTCTTTCCAGTCTTACTCAGTCTTTTTCACCCACGTGCATTCCATTCTCAGGTTCTGATTTCCCATTTGTTAATGTACACTGCCTATTGTTCACTTCTTAGTATTTCAGGAGGTTGTAGAGTCCAGACCCTGGAGCAGAACAGAGCTGCTTGGATTCCCAGATTTGCCACACATTCACTGTGTGCCTTCAGCCAGTTTACTCCCTCTCTCTCATGCCTCAATTTACCCAATAGAAATCAAAATAGAACTTCTAATCTACGGAGTTATTTGAAAAATTAAGTCAGTTAATGCATGACAACTATCAAAAGCTATTATCGAAGTATTAGTTTGTTGGTAAGCACTCAATAGTTGTCAACTATTAAGATCATTTTTATTATCACCTTGATACCTTTTTCATTTTCCTACATTACTTGAGAGCTTATGCTATGTTACTGCACGCAAAGCACGCACACAATAAAAAATATGTTAGCTAGTTTCCCTACAGTTCATACAGGTCTGAGAGGACTGCATTTGGGGAGCAGTGGAGAAAGGACAAATAAAAGAAAAAAAAATTCTATCCCACTCTTTTCCTACCTCCCCTAGTCCTAAACCATTTGCAAATGGCCAGAGTTCACCTACAAAGGGTTCACCTACAAATCAATCCATCTACTTCGAGCTACGCGGTACTATGGGTATGAGTGGGAAAGTATGATTTTTCCACATTTTCTAGCATGTGCTTTTTCATCTACTTATATATTTAGTGGACATAAGCAAAATATTTTCTTTCAATAGTCTTGACATAAATATTACTCTTGTTGGTAAGTAATTCACTGACTTCACCACAGAAGTCAAGAGAGGCAGAACAATATCAGGTCTAAAAAACTGCACTGTCAGTCCTTTCCCTGACACAAGATGAAGATTCTCCACCTTGTTTACAGTAACTCAAAAAGCCTCTTCAAATCAAAACCTAAATCCACAAGGATAAATGTGTTTGTAAAACATTAGGCCTAGAGTCACCTATTCAAACAACAGTGCTTACACTAATCTTTTTACTGGTAGATGTTGCAACTTATGTACAAGTAAAAACATAAAGTGTTCCAAGAAGCATCACACAGAATGGTAGCTGGCACATTTACCCCCTGATTCTCTCTCAGAGTCATGCAGCCACACTCTACTAGAACAAGAACATACCAGCAATAAAGGATCTTATAATGTGAAAACATTCCGATGTACTCACAGTCTTTTCCATATCCAAGTAAAGGAAAGCTTAAATCGTTCTCTAGAAATCCCAGCCTTTAGAAAGATGTATCTTTTCTACCTGCTTAGGGCAAGAATTTCCACTCTCAAGGAACTAGGTATAGATAATGGAGTTCTTTGGTCATAAACTTTGCTCTACTGTTCTCAGAATGTCTTGCAATGATTATAGTAAAGTTTTCAGATGTGGTGAGAGGAACTCATTAGTTTCTACAATGGATTTTTCGATCCAATTGTGACCTTAATTTTAGATTTTTTTTCTCCAAATGGCATTTAAAAAATATTTTTGAAGAAGAAAAAGAGATGTTATTTCATGGTATAATGCACTAAATAATGACCTGAGGTGGTACCTGCCATGTGATGTGATACACTGCTGTGGAATGTAGAATTAAACTGTTAGAGGCAGGGCTTGAAAATGCATTGGGAAGAAGTACATTGAAACTTCATTCTGCCCTGCTTAGGGCTTGGTGTAATGCACACTTACCACAAGCCCAGTGTTTAAAATCTAGTAAAAACAATTTCCTCTATGCTGTTTCCCTCTCTCCCTTATCCATTTAATACCCAGAACAGCATAATGGGCCTCTGACTGCTTGTGGCTTGGCAGGTAGGCATTTCTAGCAGTTACTCCATAAATTGATTTCACTTAAGGGCAAAAAATAGGTTTAGTTCTTTAAAAGAAGAACATAATTGGCTTAGCTTTTTACAGAATTGTAATTACTTCAACTAGCTTTAGAACTTAAATTTCTCAAAGTATCTGAAATGGAAAATGCAATTCCTAACTCATTAGGCTTGAATTAGGATCTTGAAACCAGCAGAGAACACAAACAACCGTGATTCTGGAATGATCAGATTGGACCCTGTCAGGCACATCTAACTGTGGTGATATGGAGATAGATAACAGAAATAAAAGCTTTCCTTAAAAGAAAAACTCAAAAAAAAATCTTCAGTTGGCCTTAAAAGGCACAGCCATTTATATCTCACTACGGAAAAACTGGGTCAATTGGATGGTGGCGCTAATCTGTATTTCAGAGCCAGGTTTAAGGAGAAAGCTAAATCTACGATTTTATCCTGAAGCTTTGAATTCATTGTTAATGATCTGTCCAGCCTAGTTCCATCCTTCTGACACTTGGCGATTTGGACCCACTGCTTTGCCTTCCAGATCCTGGCACGGTGGCTTCAAATAATTTGACCTTGATAAGTGTTTGTGGATTCAGCTTCATCTTTCAGGTCTGGAATTTACTGGCTTAGTTTTTCACCATGATTCAGTCCCTAATTAATGCTTCTTTTTAAAATAGTTCAAGAGTTGCTTTACTCCAGGAAATTGCAGTACAGGAATTTGAAACCATGAGCAAGTTTGCATGAGTGGACAAAGGGACTTCAGAGACGTGCAGTTGCACAGGGCATCGCTCTAAGCAGGGCCCCGTGCTTATTTTAGGGCTCTGCTTTTGCCATGTTCAATGTCTTAATCATTTTTTAACAAGAGGTCTAACATTTTATTTTATAATGGGCACCACAAATTACGTGGCAAGTCCTGTGAATGGGCAAGAACCTTCGCAATCAGAGACGCACGATTTTGAATCCTGGCTCTGCCTGTTACCACTTGGATGAAATTTTGTAAATCAGGTGTAGAACTAAGTATTGGATCTAGAAATAGAATGACTAGTTTTAAATCTCAGTTTTACTACTTCTGGCATTGTGACTTTGGGCAAGTTACCAAAACCCCTGGAGTCTTAGTTCCTTCTCTGTTAAATAAGGTCAATAAAAATATTACTAGGAGAAAATTAATATAAAATTCTTAGAATAATACCTGGCATAGAGTGCTTAATGTTAGCTATTATTACCAATACCTTGGTTTCCTCATCTGTAAAAAGGAAGAAACAATACCCATGTAGTTACATGTTTGTTATTAAATGGTACACACCCAGTATTTAGCATAGATTTTAATTTATAGTGTCCATGTAATGAATCTAATGCATTTTTCCCCAAAAAAGGATATCTTTAGTGCCCAATTCTAGGTAATTTTATTAGTCAATATTAAATGCTGATTTGTGATACCTATAACTATCCCTCAGTATAAACAGAAACTATTGAAAAGAATTATAGGTGTTGAGAAGCTATTTTTTTTTTTGCTTGAAATCAATGTTTTATTCTTTTTTTTCAAGATTTTATTTAAATTCAAGTTAGTTAATATATAGTGTAGTATTAGTTTGAAGTCTTTTAAAAACTTAGATTAAAGTTACAATTCATACGTGATTAATGAGAAGAAATCATTTTTAATATGAAATAAAACCTAATATATGTTAAATATTATATACATAAAATTCATCTTACTGATTTCAGCAGCTATAACAGTAAGATTGTGCCATTGAGATAGTTCACGGTCAAGTGGCTTTGATGTATAAAGGGATCCATTTCCAGAATGTATGTTAAAGATTCTGTCAAGGTCAGTATGGCGATCCAAGGAAAATCTGAACATAGAAAGCAAGAAAAATACATGGCAGTATTATTGGTTTGTAGGAGAAAATAGTGTAATGCACACACACAGTAACGTGTAATAATTTCATAAGATTCCATAGTACTGATGTAGAATGAAGACTGGTTCACTGATTTATCCCGCACAGAAGCACACACACATACAGGACCCCACACCCCCAATTTCTACCTTCCTCCTCTTCCCAAGGCATGAGCTGGCACTTTGTTCAGCATTCAAAATGATGGCTTTCTGAATATTTGTTTTATTAAATCACTGTCTATTGTCTTATTCAACTGACTGGGAAGTGTTGTTTTTCTTTTTTTCCACAAAGTAGTTGGCATTACAGATGGTTACATTACCGACTGACATTACCCAGGAGTTGAAAATTCTGTTAAGGAATTACTGTAAGGATCAAATGCAAAAATGCACTCCCAGAAGCAAAGTCTTTTTCATATGATGAAACTGGAGCCAACATTAGTTTCAAAGACTAGCAGGTTATAAATTTATGATGATGTTTAGTAACTCCATGGTATGATACCCATGTAGCTTCAGTTAACCATATGTATCATTAAAAAATGTATACATTTTAACTAAAGATTCTTTTAAAAACAGAAAAGTTGGGGTAGGAGTTTTCACATATTTATAGCAAGTAGTCTCAGTAAAAAAAAATATTATAATAAAAAGCTAAAGTCTTAGCATATGTATAAGAAACCAACTATGCTGCAAATTGATTAAAGACTTGTGTTGGGTGTCATTCTAAAGCCTAACTCCAGGTTTATCAATCAGGTTGCTATAGTTGGGATAAATCCCATTACTTGGGAGACTGTCAGGCAAGGTTTAAGACAGTTATATCCCCTATCGGTTCCTTCCACTTCACAATCCTAGTTGCTTACAAATGCTTTATAATCCTTGAGTTGTCAAGCATAATCCTCAAGTTATATTTAATGCTCCATATTAAAAAAATGAACAAAGCAAAGCACAGATGACAAGTCCAGGAGTAACACTCAGTAACGGTGTATCTTTTCCTAAACCACGACTGTCACTTATTTTTAGGAAAACCTTATGAAATACTATTTTTAAATTGTGATTTGTGAGTAATAATCCAAAGTAATTTTTAAAGTGCCATGAAACTCTTTTCTCTTTTAATGTTCCAAACCTGTATGATATTTCCAAAAATCAATCGAATGTTACGATCCTTATGCTAGGTTTTGAATGAACTTCATTAGAAGAACAACTTAAGCCATCAATACAACTAATGTGATTTTACTTTGGACTGCTTGTTTTAGATTTTTATTTTAAATCAGTTCTAACTGGAACAAACCAGTAATTAACAAATCTTCTTAATCAGTTCTAGCCCTCTCTATTAATACCATATGAATTTAGTTTTGCATTAAAACTGCATGTCTTACCATTTACACATAAGTTTGCAAAACACTGAATCTTTATATCTGGAATAATTCACAAATTCTTTCTCAATTTGACAGAATTATTTTACTACTGAAAGACTCAACATACATTTTCGTCCTCCTTTGAGTGTTCCATGATTACCTAAAGTAGAAGCTTATTTGTCTATTCCATCCCAAAGTATCTTTTAGCACTCATCTCTAAATGTAGTATCAAAATGTACCATTTACCACCTTGTATTAGGAATTCATTTCAACATCAAAATGTGAGTTACATTTCAAACAGGAAATCAAACATCAAAAAACCAAGCGTCATTCTTGAAGTATAATAAGCACTCAATGAATATTATTTCTCATACTGAGTCTTCTTCCCTAACAGATTGAGAACTTCTTGAGAAATATATTAATATCTGATATAGTGATCCACAAATATTTGTTAAAAAAAAACACAACTGAAATCTTTGGTATTCTGGCAAATAAGTTTTCTTATTTCTATAGAAGTATGATGTGAAGTTGCATTATGTAAATAAATACAAAGCATTATTGTCCTTGTCAAATCATTTTATGTGTGTTTTGTCTTATTTCTTATAATTTAGGTTAAAAACTAATGACAAAATTTAGAGGACTATGCAAAATTATCTTAAAGATACAGACAGATCCTGGTTCCTTTTCAAACATGACATAATTATACTTTCCAATTCTCTGTTAGCAAATTATGTGTGCTAATTTTCATTTTCCTTTTTAAGATCATTTCCAGAATGAACATTTAAGTAAATCCCTTTGATTATTGCATTAACATCTATAATATGACTTAAAGAATTTATAATATGCCCAGTATTATATTATCTATCCCATAAATACATTTCATTTGTAAAGCTATTTTATCCCTGATTCATATATATATATATATATATATATATATACTGTAGTTCTATCATTATTAAGATTCAAAAATTTTCAATTGCATTTTCTACATCAAGTTTGCATAAATCCAATTATATGACAACCTTTATGGCATAGACTTTGTCATTAACACGCATTAATTCTGTTACTATATAGTATAGATAAATGGATTCCTTCCTTAGATTTCCATTCTGATTAAATATTTTATTTTAGTTTCAAAATCCACAGACATATTTTGACATATAATAACTGTCAGTCTATAAGAGGATGCAGAATCGATTTCATTTTGTGGAGAATATATTTATATTGCCACTTTATAACACCACTGGATTTAAGTTGAACTTTAAAAAAAAAATACTATATTTCATTTAAAAAAGCCCACTTTAAAACCAGGAACGCAGCACACAGCCCCTGTTAAAGTTACTTAGGAGCTATGCCAGGAAAATGCTTGGAAAGTATTGAATGGGTAAAATTAAACACGTATATGGTTATATAAAAGCTTCAAAGGAAAAAAAAATCCAAGCAATACAGCAATTTCAATGAAGACAAATGGACTGGGGAAGAGGCAATTATGGGGAAGTCATGCTGGCAGCTGGGAGCTGTACATGATTACCATATATGTAACCTGTGATGCTTTATGTGAATATAAGAAAATATTTATGCAATTTGAAACAACATGGATGGACCTAGAGAGTATAATGCTAAGCAAAGTAAGTCAATCAGAGAAAGACAAATACCATATTTCACTCATGTGGAATTTAAGAGACAAAACAAATGGACAAAGAAAAGAAGAGAGACAGGGAGACAAACCAAAAAAGAGACTCTAAACTATGGGAACAAACAGATGGTTACCAGAGGGGAGGGGGGTGGGGAATGGGTGAGACAGGCGATGGGAATAACAGGACACTTATCTTGATAAGCACTGAGTAATACATGGAACTGTTGAATCACTATCTTGTACATCTGAAACATGTAACACTGTATGTTAACTACACTGGAATTAAAAAAATATAAAAGCAAAACAAAAAATAGATAAAATTATACAAATCAAATACTAATTTTAATATATATAAAATACGACTTCACTTGGAGATGTGGTAGACCTATAGCATTTTTAACTTTAACTTGAGTTAGAGTCACATGGCATACAAAATTAGAGATTCTCTACATTCTGCTGTTGTGTTCTTAGGAATCAGAGAAGAGTGTGCTCGGAAATTGTTAACCATCATTTAAACTCTTACTTGACTGGTCCATGTGGAGCAAGGAGGAAAGAAAATTAACTTGTTGAGAATAGGGAAGCGAATGAAATCCAAAACACATGATGTACTAACAATTTAAAATAACAGTCATTTTGATGGTCAATGTTATATATAGATATCTGTATTTCTTTAAAATGATACAACAAATGTCAATAAAAGCTTTTGAGTCTTTCTTATTTGTATGTTATTCACATCCCATATATTTTTAGGCTGCCGTAAGAAAGCAAAGCGATAAAAAAAAAATTTGAAATTACTGTGATCTTTCTGGAATGCTCTAATATTTTTTTAAATATTTTTTGAAACAGCCAAAACAAAAACAAACAAAAATCCTCCCTTCTTTGATGGTAGGAGAATAGGGGAGTTTCTAATATGTAATATAACTGCATCGTAACATTGCTGTAATTATATTCTTTTAACTGTTACAACTCTCAACTTCACATATCATTTAATAACTGAAAGCACAAATAAAGTGATTTGGTTAATTGCAAATGCACAGCTGACACAGTGCCCTTTATCTGTACCCAGGTCAGAACAACAAGTACCTTAAAGGGACGGACAGATGATACAAGCTAGGTGCTAGGCTAAAAGGCATGATTTGAACTAGACCAAATGATGAGGTTGTGTATGTCTTGCCCCAAGACATTCAGAGACAATTTACTATAAACACCTGTGCTCCTCAAATTTATGTACCACTTATGGAGAGACTCATATATTGCAATGCATTAAATGTTATAAATAGAATTTCATGATCTCTATATTTATTTTAATTCTCATTCTTTCATATGAAACATAGGCATACTTACCTAATGGGGCTAGAAGTAGAATCTGGGTCCCTTGCCATTACAGTACCAATGATCGTCCCCACTTCAATATCTTCATGAACTTCAAACAGATAGGAGGATCTGCTAAAAACTGGAGGTTCATCCACATCTTCTACGGAGATTTTTACAATTGTTGTATCTTTAAATGGACCCAGGTAATAAAAACGTGGATCCACATGGGTATTTTCTGCTTCAACCTTCAGAGTGTAAAGTCTTCGGCTCTCATAGTCAAGTGGCTGTATAAATAAATAAATCATCAAATTAGAGTGAGGGAAATTGGATTCTATGCTCCTTTCAAGTCACAGTGTGATTTTTAAAGCCTGGTTGAGTTCTGTCAGGTTGTTCATTAAGTGTAAATAATTAAAAGTAATAAAAAATAGTAATATAACCTTTGCATATCGGACAGGGTTCAATTTTTAGTTTTTATGTATTCGATGTGCAATACTTCAGAACATCGGAAAATTAGATTTTAAATCTTGGACAAATTGGAAAGGATGTTAAAACCTATCTCATTATGTGGTGACTCGTTACAAAAAATGGGCTCGGAGACTGTGTGTGTTTACGTGTGCATGTGTGTGGGCTGAGGTGTTGGCTACTGCTTAATGTATGTAAGCAAAAAATTCAGTTATCTTTTTACATTTATGTTGTGATGATTTCCATTCAGTTTAATGGCACGGTACTACCTGAACTATAAAATTTTGAAGACTTATATAAAGCTTTCAACAGTTGTACGAAACGCTGAAGATAAGGAAAAAACCTGGAGTAAAGAGAATAGAGAAAAACTTTGATAGCAACTTAGTAATTAGGTTACATTATGAAAAAAAAACCAGAACTTAAATATCGATGTAGTGTAACTGTCACAAGTATAAAATCAAGCTCCTCCCCTCTCACCCCTCTAAAAGGTATGTTTTGTTAACAGGAAAAAGACACTGTGGATTCAGATTCCTTCAACCTTCCCTTTTTTTTTTTTTTAATCTGATAAGCAGTAGATTCTATCTGCATTACTATTACTTTCCAGGCATGAAAAAACAACAAAGAAGCTGCTTCGTCCTTCACTGGTCACAGTCCATTTCAAACCATTTGGTTGTCACCTTGGCCTTTGCAACAGAACCTCTGGATAGTTTTGTGATTACTCAGTGTTTCAGTGGTTACTTCAGGCAATAGACTTTTTAGCACATTTCATTAGGATCTAACTTTTACGGGGCCTTAATTTTTTCTTAAAATGGTGGTACTGACTCTACAATAAAAAAACTAGTTACCTTTAAACTGTATCACTGAGCATATGTTAGAAAAGTTTAATTTATGTAGCAGAAGGGAAAATGTGAACAATTAAATTACCTTCCAAAATACGCTGTCTCTTTTTATTAGCAACGTTAATTATTGCTTCCTACATCTGGATAGATGGCATGCTACATTTTATGCCTCCCACTGTGATGATATATTGCCATTATTAGCTATTAACTGTTTTTTCTTAAGAAAACAATGTTATAATGGGGGGGCTTTTATTCACGTGCCTCAGAAATAGAGTCACACATCTATTAATTTGCCTTTTAAATTTTGTAAGAACTAAGGTTTCATGTCTCAATCAACAAAAGCATTTGGCCAAAATGTTCAAGGAGATCTTTGGCTTTATGTTGCTTGTACATGCGCACAATAAAAATCACATTTGGACTGATAGCGACATCTCCTAACGGATAATGCGCGAGTGGATAGCACATAATGAAATCTTTATTTGCTAAATGGGCAGGTGCTTATTTATACTGATGGTGTGCACCTTTTTCACAGTTATGATGCCTTCCTGTGTGTCCTTCTCGGTGATGATGTCAAACATATCAGTCCCATCACCATCGATAATTCGGTATTCTACTTCTGCATTTTTCCCCGTATCAGCATCCGTTGCTTTTACGCTCCCAATGGCTGTGCCAACTGGGGAAGACTCGAGAACTCGAAGGTGGATGGTGTCTGCAAAACATATAGAAAAGGGAGAGAAAGGGAGAGAGGGAGAGAAAGAGAGATTCCTCAATAGAATATTCAAAGGTAAATTGCATATGAGAAAACATTATAAATCTTAAGCTCTACATCAGTGTTGACTGATTAATGAGTTGAATACACATGGTATGGATAACACTAAATTAAGGTCTAAGAATGGAAAACGTGAAATTTGGGAGGCTTGAGTCTGCATATTACAAATAGTGAGTACCAATCTCTAAGAGCGTTAAGAACTCTGGTTTAAAAATGAGCACATTGTCTTTTTTTGCATTTGCACAAATAACTGGAGATGAGCTTTGAGTGCAGAGAGGTACCTGTGTGTGCTTATACAATCACCACAAATCCCAGAACATACAGTAAATATTTATATTTAATTATTTTCTCTTTGTTGTACTTAGTTATTAACTACTCTTAGGTTAGTTGAGCTGAAGGACAGAACATTACAAAATTCCATAAAATCAGCTGTCGTGAGGAGGAATCCTATTCCTATTTGTGACAGGAGCAACAAAGGATAGTCTGTGGGAGAAACACAAAGAGGCCCTTCACAGTGTCACTGTGAAAACACTCAATCCTGACAAACTCCTCTCTATGCCACAGCAAAACAAGAATTTAGCTAAGTCCCTAGTGCACCTAGATGTGCCTCCAGTGGGAACAACCTCTACTGCCAATGAGATTTATGTTCTAGGTCCTGATCATAAACTATGTTTTACTGACAGATTAATCGACCTGAAGCACACTTCTGATTATAGCACCTACATGCTCATAAGCCCTAAGTAATTCTCCTTAATATACACAATGAAGTCTAGACCTCTTAGCTAGTCATGTTCTTGCCTGAGTATATCTTTCCCAGTGTATTTTCCTTTGGTCATTTCTATGAAAGATTTGCACCAAACTGGACTTTTCCAAAGTTTTCTTGTCAAAATTCAATTTCCTAAATCTGTATGTTTCTCACATGCTCTTTCTCTCCACATAAAATCCTTCCCCCACTATCCTCTTGTAATCACAATGCAATTTACCAAACCTGAGAAATGGCACTGTTACAGTGTTACAGTATGTGTTTAGGGGATGTGCTCCTCAAAATTCATATATTGATGCCTGAACCCCCATTCAGTACCACAGAATGTGACTGCATTAGAAGACAGTGTCTTTAAAGAAGTAATTAAGGTAAAATGGGATCATTAGGTTGAGTTCTAATCCAGTATGGCTGGTGTCCTTAACAAGAATAGAAGATCTGGACACAGGCACAGAATGGAGACCATGTGAAGACACAGGGAGAAGATGGCCATCTAGAAGCCAAGCAGAGGCCTCAGAAGAAACGGACCCTCCTGAACTTGAACCTCAATATTGGACTTTTAGCTTCCAAATCTGTGAGAAAACAAACTTCTGTTGTTTAAGCCACCCAATCTGGGGTACTGTGTTATGGCAGCCCTAACAACCCAACACAGGCACTCTGTCTGCTTAGTTTGGGAAGTTGTTTCCTAGGAGACATCAGTAAGACTTGGCTTCCACTACACCCCAGTTAGTCTCAGCCTGTTCTTTTTTTGTTTATTTTTACATTTTCCTCTCCATCTATTTTTGGTAGCACAGTATTGAAAGCAACCCTCGACTCATTCCTTGGGTACTGTTCTATTGGCTCTCTACCTTTGCTGTTTCTTCTAGAATCCCGGTCCCTGAATAGTCAGATGGCTCTCACTCACTCCCTTCAGATGACTGCTCAACTGTGACCACCTCAGAAGCTTTCATCAATCACTTTACTGAAAATAGCCTTATTGAAAATACCACTCCCAATCATTCTTCAAAATACTTGCAACAGCTAGTCATTAAATATTTACTTATTTATTTATATGTGCCATGAAGATATCATGCGAAATAGGGACTTCGTATTTTTCCTCTGTTATTTTCTTATTCTATTTCTTTGAATGCGGTAGCCACCATATACTGATTCGTGTAGTGGATAAATGAGAAACTTTCTAACTTGTCTACCAGCCGCAATACTTAAATAAACCCAATCAAATCTCAGATACTCTCATTATACACTGCAGCCATAGTATCCTTTTGAAAACAATGCTCTTATGGATAATTATTCAGAGATTCAAACTTCTTTGATTGGTCCCCTTATACTTAACACATACATAAGCTGGTCCTCCATAAATTGGCTTCTCTATCTTGTCATCCTTTCTCTTAATTAATACTTTCTACCACACTGGTCGTTTTTAGGTTTAGGTTTTTCCAGTATGCTTTTCTTATTTTGATTTTCCATACAACTCTTTGCCTGTCAACCTCTGACTCTTCCTTTTGATAATATCTATTTCCCTATGCTTCTATGACAAAACATTACCAACTCAACCTATTTACTTACAAGAACTTTCTTTTAAAAATTAAATTTTATAGATGCAGCACCTTGATAAACTGATTTATTATACTGTAGCAGAAATAGCTTTTCTAAAACATAAAAATAATTATCACTGCTCTACTGAAAGCACTTATTACTGATGTTAGGATTTTTTTTAATTTCACCATTAAGTTTATAATGTCTATAAAAGTTGCTTTCTGTTAAAATCTTCAATACCATGATTATCTATTCTCAGATCTAGAGTATATGTGAAATATAGCCATAAAAATGCTTCTTTTCAATTAACGATATTTAACCAGACCAAGAATATGGACTATATGGAATATTTAACAAAATAAAAAAAAAATAATATGAGCAATTTGATTGATATATATATGAAATCTCCACAAACCATCTAGACAATACAGATTTTTTTTAAGCAGGCATGAAGTATTGAATCCCATTTGATCAAGAATTAAATTATTAGACATGTTTGAATAAATTTTAACAAATCAATATCAACTAAATTCTCTGACCATGCTACAATTAAGGCAGAGGTTAATATGAGAAGGTCACACCAAAATAATCATATTCTTGAAAAGTTAAAAGAAAGTTAAAAGTAGTTCCTCTGTAACTGATGGTTCAAATAAGATACGAATATAGAGGCCTAAAAATAATAAAAAAATCAATGAAAAGAAATTAAAACATGGGGCAAAGAAAAATAATTCTACCTAGAGAAGGTAATTTACAACTTTATGTATTTTTATACAAAGAAAAGACAAGCTGAAGCTAATGAGTTAAGTATAAACATAAGAACCTAGAAAAAAAAGACATAATAACCATCAAAGGAAAAGAAGGAAATAATTAAGATAAAAACAGAAAGTAATCAAGGTAAAAACAAATATAGAAACAAGAGAATAAAAATGCTAAAAGTTAGTTTTTTTAAAGGGCTCACAAAATAAATATATACAACAAAATGGTTCATGAAAAGGAAAGAAAGGGCAAAATCTACTAAGAATTATTTTAAAGAAATACAACTATAGAAAATGTAGTGATTTAAAAGATTAGAGAGTATTATGAACATTTATATGTCAATAAAATTAACTAGTTAGCTAGACTGGTAAATTCCTAAAAATACTTAAAAATATACCAAAGCTACTAAAGAGGAAATAAAGTATGATTTAAAATATGATTTAATACATGATTAACGATCATTTAACATATTGATATATGATTTAAAATGATCTACCCTTCTAAATACTAGCAGCTCAAATATTTTTTAAAAGATTTTATTTATTTATTTTTGAGAGAGAGAGAGAAAGAAAGCACATGCACACAAGCAGGGAGGTGGGGGAAGAAGGAGAAGCAGGCTCCCGGCTGAGCAGGGAGACCAATGCAGACCTAGATCCCAGGACCCTGGGATCATGACCTGAGCCAAAGGTAGACGATTAACTGACAAGCCATCCAAGAGCCCTTAGCAGCTCAAATATTTTTAAGGAACATTCATGGAGCAGAAAATTCCTTATTTTCTGTTCTTACATAAAGTCTTCTGGAGAAAAGAAAAATGAGGACTCTTTCTCAGCTCACCAGGCAAGAGTCCAGTGGTTACATAGTGTGGAATAAAATTCAAGATCCATCACGCCTAATTGTGTAACATTTAACAAGTTCATTTTTAATTTTTGATTCACCACCTTTTACATTTAGTTTTTGGGAAATGCTATTTTAATCACTTTACTATTAACTAAATCCAATTTGGATTTCACCAGGTTTTCCATTAAAGCCTTTCCAAAGAGGGGCGCCTGGGTGGCTCAGTCTGTTGAGTGCCTGACTCTTGATTTAGGCTCAGGTCATGATCTCAGGGTCATGAGATCGAGCCCCACATTTGGCTCTATGCTCAGAGTGGAGTCTGCTTGAGATTCTTTCCCTCCCTCTCCCTCTGCCCCCCCAAACCTCTCAAAATAAATAAATAAATAATAAAGCCTTTTCAGAGATCCTACTTTGCATTTGGTTGTTTATGCTTTCTTTATTTTAAATGTTGTCCCTGAAAAGGTCTAGAATTTTATTCCACAAGCATGAAATATAACCCTTATACCCAAACACTGGTCCAAAGTGTTTTCTATAATATAAATTAAATTTTCTTGGAGATTTGCTATTCTAAGTTGGAAGAATGGAAAGGAAAGTAAGATCAGGATTTCCTCAGACAGAAACTGAGATATCAGATTAATGGGATCATAGGAAAACACAAAACTCAACTTGTTACTACTGTCCATCATTTTGAAAATTTGATCATCAATAATATAATAATTCAGTTGATTAAAAACCATTAAATCAGGCTTCTGGCAATGCAAGCTAGATAGTTCAACTTAAAAAAAAAACTATGGATCATAAATTGAGATAGAGATATACCTTTGAAGTTATTAAAAAAGTACAAGCCCCAAACTGACAGAAAATGGGAAGCAACAAAAGTAAATAGAAAACAAAAGTCACCTTTTGGCCTGAGGATATTTGCTATTTCCATAAAATTGATCATTTTTTTATGGCCTCTTGAAGCAAGGAGGACATATATCAACCTCCAAGTCATCCACAGCCCAGTTACACAACTGCAATTCGTCTCCACAATAAAGTACGACTAGTGTTTTGCATGGGAACGAGGTCTAGACACAAACCACACTTCACAACATTTTACATTCATACTGTGGGCTCAAATGACCCTAAAGAACTCTATTTCCACAGACATAGAGCTTTCACCTCCAGGGGAGAAAGCTGACTGTGGCTTCCAACAACACAATGGTAGAGAGTCTTCAGGCAGTCTACAGTGACTTCAGGGAGATTCTGTGTATGGATAAGCAAACCACTGAAATGATGCCACTGGGTAGGACCCATCTGCACTGCCTCTGGCCATACCTTTCTTTTTCAAGTGCTTTTTACAAAAGGGAGAGACATTAAGACAAAAAGATATATTACAGCTCCATGAAAATATAGTTGTAAATACTTGGTTCATAAAGACACAAAGGAAGGAAAATGATGGAGTTACATGCCATGAGATATAGAACAACATATCAAATGTCTCAAATGCCTGCTGAGCTACACACACACACACACACACACACATACACACACACACATGCACAAATACATATGGATTACAAACACATACATATGGACATATATATCTGTATGTACTTATATGAATATACATATTCTTAGCAAACAAATAGTTCTTTAATATTTTAATGGAATATTTTATCAACAATCTTTACAAACAAGCTTTTGAAATTTCCTAATGAAAATTAATTCAACCCTGCCAGAGGGTTGAAGGTTTCTTTGCCTTGATTATGACAAGATTACTTGTTCGAATTAACATCGTAAGTTTCCTCTCTTTTTCTTTTTTGTTTCAGAATAATTCTTGAACTACAAAATATTAAGTCATATCTGTATATTAATCAAATTATTTTATTGCTACATGTGAGGGTGAGGACACAGAAATGTGTTAATTTCCAACTTAATCCTGCAAAGGTCCCTCTTTAATTTCCTTCACATATGCAAAAACTTCAGTTAAAAATTCTGAGCCAGTATCTTTTTGGTTATCCACAACAATCCTCAGCTTATACACATACACACATGCACACACACACACACACAAATTATTTCTAGAACTTTAATTTACAAGTAAATGTAGACCGATAATTTAGCAATCTTTAGTAAGGGAAAGATTTCTAAAATAAGACAAATGATTAACAAAGCATAAAACAAAAGATTGATAAATCAATCTATGCCCTAATTTACAACTTCTATAAATAAAAGACAATATAGAGAAAGTGAAACATGTTTCAAATAGAGAATCATTTCACTTCGACAAACATAGTATCTCTAAAGATCCATAAGAGAAGACAGATAAGCCACCAGAAAAATTTGTCAAGGATATGAACAATGAACAGTTTGTAGTAGAGGAAACAAGAAAGACAAACAAAAATATACTGGATTTTAATCAAGCAAATGCAAATTAAGGCCATGATGTGATACCATTTTATACCTACTAAATTGACAAAAATTAAAGCTGACAAAACCAAGTATTAAGAGTATGTGGTATAATGGGAACTATTATGCAGAGCCGATGGGTGTTAAATTTGGCACAATAACTTTGGGAAATGTATTAATTAGCTAGGGCTGCTTTAACAAAGTACAAAAAACTCAGTGGCTTAAAACAATAGTAATTTGTCTTACAGTTCTGGAGCCTAGAAATCTGAGATCTAGGTATCTGCCAGGGCCATGCTTTCCATCATAGCTATAGGGAAGAATCCTTCTTTCCCTCTTCTAGCTTCTGGTGTTTGCCAGTAATCCTTGGTGTTCATTGACTTATAAGTACATCAGTCCAGTTACATGGCCATCTTCTTCCTGTGTGTTCACACTGCCTTTCCTCTGTGAATGTCTCTAAGTCCAAACTGCCCCTTTTTATAAGGACACCAGTCATATTGGATTAAAGCCCTAACTCTAAAGACCTCCTTTTAAATTGATTACCTCTGTGAAGGCCCTATTTTTATATAAGGGCACATTCTGACAATACTGAGGTTTAACACTTAAAAATATACTTCTTAGGGGCACCTGGGTGGCATAGTTGGTGGAGTGTCTGACTCTTGGTTTCAGCTCAGGTCATGATCTCAGGTCATGAGATCCTGCCCTGTGTCCTATCAGGGTCCACACTCAGCAGGGAGTCTGCTTGAGATTCTCTCTCTCTCCCTTTCCTTCTCTCCCTCCCCCACTCAAGGTCTATCTCTCTCTCTTTCTAAAATAAATAAACAAATCTTAAAAAAAAGGAAAGGATATTTTTTAGGGGACACAATTCCACTCATAACAGGAAACAATATGGGATCATATAATGTGAAGTTAAGTAGTAGCATAAACAAAATCCAGCAATGCATATGAGAATATTTACAGAAATGCCATAAGGAATTACTATTTGTAAAATGAAAAAAAAAAAAAAAAAAGGGAAGAGAACCCAAATGTCAGACAGCATGAGAATAGGTAAATAAACTTTTTTTTACATAACATGTGTTCTTACATAATTCAAAAGTGAAAACTGTGAGCTATAGTTATGTGCAAAAAATATGGATGAATCTTAGATACATAATAATAAGTGGAAATAGTCATGTATCCGAAAATTATATACAGTGTGATATGATTTTCATAAACCATAAACAATAAGAAAACAATATGTTTTTAGTGATACATAAATGCTATATGTATACTTATAAATAATCTCTCTCTATATAAGTATATATATCAAATAACATTAAATTTGAGGAGTATACATGTTAATGCAATCTGTTTTTAAAGTCTTCATAATGATTTAAAGTGGTACTACTTATATTCTCTTGTAGTTATTATACACTATGTGAAAATTTAAAGCAAACAAGCAAGCCCATATACACTACAAATAATTGTCAAGTCAAGCATCACTTGATAGTGTTAGTAGTGTTCCTAGCACTTGACAGATGCAGACATCTTCTATTTAGGATTCAACAATAAGCCTCACAAATTTCAAATATATATTCTAGGTTTATATATTACATATTGTGTATATTACATGTTGTTGTAATATATTATATAATATTTATATCATTATATCATATATTTAAACATATATTTGGGAATTATATATTATCTATATAATTATATCATATATTATAAATATTAATTATATATTAAGTTGTATGTTATATGATATTAATATAAATTAATATAAATATGATAATGCATAGTAACAATACTATATATATATAACAACACAAAGAAACATGAGTATACAGGAAAACAAAAGCAAAGCACTAAAAAGCAACAACAACAAAAAATTCCAAAAGCAAAAAAATGAAACAAATAAAATCCTGTAGCTAGATCAGATCAAGAAAACAATCTGGAGTCATCACATAAAAAACATTTTAAAATATATTGTGTGCCTTAAGAAGTAAAAGCGGTCATAAAAAATCTCACCAGAGAATAACTATAAAAAGTGGCTGGGCTTTTTTGATACCAAGCCAAATACAATAAATAGATATTTACAATATAAGAGTTGAAGTTGAAAAATAACGGATGGGCTAAACTGGAGATTATGATCATCCAAGGAGGGAGTTTGTGAGCTAGAGGATAAGTGGAAGGAGGTACACTCAATTGAAAATTAATAGGTAACTGTGAGGGGGGAAAAAAAAGACATGGATTAAAATGTCGATGGACCTTTCAAGGTAACCCCTGATGCTAGAAAAATATTGAGTAATGTCATCAAAGTTTGATGATAAAATTATTTTGGACCTCGACAGCATATTAATCAAGTGTGATAACCAGATAAAGATAGTTTTGGACTCAGCAAATTTCTCTGCCTTTGGGCCTTTTTAAAGAACCGAAGGAAGAATGTACTCCAGGAAAATAAGGGACTAAATTGAGATATGGAAATACATGAGATCTAGACGGCTTTGTATCCAAATGACAGAAGTGAAGAAAGTCTGGGATGGCAGGATTTCCTGAGCTATAGAGATTAGCCAGCCATGTTGGAATGGGAATACTGAGGGCTCTAGATGTGCAACTTAAATGCTGGCAAAATGCAGCTAAATGCTATAGGGCTGCTCACTGACAAATTCTGAGCAGCTGTCCACACAGCACATTAAAATCACAAAGCTGTAATATCTTGGGAAAGTACAACTTTGCTAAAGAGGATCTCTAATATTCAATAGTTGAAATTATTGCATGGGAAATCAAATGTCTGGCTTTGTCTCCGAGACACTTGAGAGCCAGAGAGTGCTCTATCAAACATTTTGGTACAAAAGATCAAAATTTTACATAGTTAATAGTATAGTATTTTGATAAGCTCATTTTGAAAATTGCAGCATTTTTTTAGACAATTAAAAAATCTATCTATCTATCTATCTATCTATCTATCTATCTATCTATCTATCTATATCTAGTGCTTCTATGAAAATGCTGCTGGGACAGAAAAAGAGAGACTGAGAATGGTGAGTATAAAAGAAATTTAATCACATATTATTTAAATTTGCTAAGATAACCAATAGAGAAATAGAGGGAAAAAAAAAACACTGATATAATTACATCTGGGGGAGAATAGGTTGAAATGTTACTGAGCTCCATTTTCATCAATAGTAAACAAAGTCAAAAGTGATATATAAAAATATTTCATCAAATAATAAGAAGATATTGCTTAAAGAATTGTAGCTTAACCTAGATGAACTAAAAAGTAACAGTTTAAAGTTGTTTTCTGTGAGGATTAGAGCTACAGGTGGGGAAGAATGGAAGAGGCGGCTTATTTTCCTTTTTTTTAAAAAAAATCTATAAACTTAAAAAATACAATAATTTTTTAAAAATTAAATAGAAAATCTTCCTGATATTACGGATTATCAGGTTCTGTCTGTGGTGAAAGTTTTCCATATCATGGATCTTCTTTTAACAGACCGAGAAAGAACAAAAGAACAAAATGTTTTATTGTTTCATTAATTTTACCATCACATAGATTTCACTGAGTATTGTCTCTTGGAATTTGTTCTCCCACTTTTTATTTTTAGCTTGGACATTTTTGAGATTGCTTGTATTTTTAGGCACATGCTTAGATTCTGAAAATCTGTCTGCTTTAAACTTGTCATTATAGTTCTGGTCAAGTATCCAAAATTATTTATCACTTCATTTTATTTTGTGTTTGGTGCAGGGTCTATCTCCACTGCAAAGTTTATTTCCTTTTGAGGAGAGTAGACATTATCTGTGTTAATTTTTAGTACCTTCTGGGACTTAAACGGGAAAGCAATCATGCTCCATTGGTTCATGTTATAATATTATACATATATGTATATCAGTTTTCTTCCACAGTAATTTGTTGGAAGGGACACACACACACTCTCTCACACACATACAGTAGGTGAACTGTGAATGTGTATGTACATATATACACATACATATATTTATTTATCTCTGAAACATCAATAAAACTATTTTCAAGGTGTGTCATCCTTTCCAGAAAAGTCATAAGTGGAAGATTGAGCCCATTCATTGAAATGGTATAGATTTAATTCTCTGTTAAGTAATTCAATTAGCTTTATTATAGAGATACATATGTTGTACATATACATAAAATACACACATTCATGATTATTTTAATTATATGGCAACTTAAGTAATTAATTTGTTTAAGAACTATTTATTCAGTGCCCAACATATATAATTTAATAATGCTTTCTCTGGAATTATGTTTATGTTATAAACCTATTTAGGGAGATTTATTGGGTCTATTTCAAAGTTAACAGACTGCATTTCTGTATTTTAAATGTATGAAAGAGCTATTCATTCACATTTCCTAATTCATGTTCAAAAGAGTAGTCTATTGATCGCAAGTATCCTAGTTTGTCAAACAAACTGAAATTACTTTCACTAAGAGCCTGCAAGAGTGTTTACCATGTAAGGGGAGCAGCAGGAGGGGCATCAGAAAGGAGACAGATTGTTATGCATAAGGTGACAAAAGCAAAGTAGCTCCTGTCACCCATCTTACGTTTCATTTTTCCTTAAAGACATCTATTTGCATGCTCCTTATTTTTTATCTTACAGTTGATGGAGCTTTAATTATGTGGTATGCTTTCCCATCAATTCCAATTTATAGTTGTTTTAAACTCATTCCCATGTGTCAGATTGAATCATTTGCTTCTCTTTTAATGTTTAGAGCAGATAAATGCTTCTTCCTGGTGAGTATGTTCTTAATTTGGTTACCGACATAAGCACAAAGGCAGGAATGCAAGGAGGAACTGCCATTTCTGTATCACATATGGAAAGTTGCATTTAGAAGTACAGATCCAAAAGGTAATATCGCAAAGATGTCCCAAGGACCGGGCAAAAATACACGGTAAGTGCTCTTTGAGACCATTATTGACAACCTCACACAACACTTCAATACTGAAGATTTCGAACCATTTTGATGTATTTCTGGTTTTCTAGGATTCAAGACCAAACATTTCAGGTCCCTTATTTTACCAAAATTTTGATCAATAGGGCCTTTCTTTGCACTTGAATATTAAAAACACTGCAGATTTGTGTACAGAATTAGAAATGATTGAAGGCTCGATGTAAAAAACTTTGGAGGAAAGACAAAAGATAGGCAAAGTAAGAGCTGTGACAAGGTGACATCCTCAGAAACCACAAAAGAGGTGCCAGGAAACAACAGGGAGGGCAACAAGGGCAAACTCCGGTTTTGAGCTTGACAACAAATAGCTGCTGTTTTGTTTTGTTTTGTTGATAAAAAACAATAAGGTGCAAAGAGATATAATTTGTCTTTTTCCTTTGTCCCCTGCCCTTGTTTCTATTCACATTTACATAAGAACGCTCTACAATTCCAGCATTGTGATAACAAAAAAGCACCACATATATGAATCAACAAAATAATTTAACATTAGTTTAATTTTTTTATTTGCTTTGTGTGTAATCTTATTGTAACATCTCTATGCTGCATAATAATCTCAAACAATACTTGCTTTAAGAAAAACTACACAATTATGCACGTTTATAAACCATTCCATTGTATAATGTTTAAAAGATGTTTTTTAATGAGCTTACCAGGAAGAAATTAAAAACAAGATAAAGCTCCTTGGAGGAAACTGCACAGTAGTTAAGGAAATTATGCAATGCTAAATGGGCATTTAGGAGGAAGGAGAGGAGAGCTGAAAGTCACACCAGAGACTGACAAAGGAATGAGGCTTTGCAACTGAAGACTCTCACCAGAGGAAAGACAGAAACCTAAATCTGTGAGCACTGGAGTTGTGATCAGCAACTTCGCTTTGGGCATTGAAGTTAAATTAGAGCAAAACGAGATGCTGCATGATGTCTTAGTTCTCTGTTCATTGAGGAAAGCAACAGGACAAAGCTTTTAGACAGGCTACCATTGATCCCCAGAGGGTAGGAAATCCATCTTGATACGTACCTTGGAAATTGTCCCCAAGGTAATTGGCATCCATAGACGCCCACAATTGCAATGTATAGAAACAAAAATGTATGTAGGACTTGGGGAGGTTAAGATAACCTTACATTAGTCATTCATAAACAGATTACATTGTATCAGATACTCCCTCTGTTTGCAGTGTGTTTCCCAGAAGGCATACTAAAAACCCTGTAACAGCTAAACATATTTGCACAGCTAGTTTGTATCTAAGTATTTATATGTGTACTTATCCAGGGGTATTTTTCAACTTTGCTCTGGAGGGTCTAGGGGAACTTTGAATCCCATTTTGCAAAATGCCAAATAGTTTAGTCTAAGGTAAATTTCCATAGAATAACAGAGTTTCAAGTGGATTTTTTGTCTAATTTCCATGCATATTATTTCTCTGAGGGATTTATATATTTCATCACACTTGGAATATTGTGCATTTCCCCAGTTCTGTCACTCTAAACATTTAGCCTAGCTGAGATCACATGTGTTTGTTTTCACTTGTATGTCATTCATGTACCTCAGATCAACATATCTCACTGCTCCCAGAGATTTAAAACCTCCTGTCTTTCCACAGGCATCTCAATTTAAAAAGTGCAAATCAAACTGAAATCCCTGTCTCTCTCTTCAACCAAGTTCTTCTGGTAGGAAGCTAGAAAATAGCTTTTTCTTTTGCTCTCCTCTCTCCCTCAAACCTTTTATCGACCTAATTAGTAAGTCCTGTGGATCACCCACCTAAATATATCTCAAATCCCTCCTCTCCTCAGCATTTTGTTCAGACTCTCATCAACTCTTGCTCTTGTGATCCAAGCAGTATGCTTCATTGCTGCCAGATAATTAGCCAAAAGGATGAACTTGCTCGGTGCTCTCTTAAAAAATGTTCCTTTAGATAATATATATGGCATTTTATTTTTACTTCCATCCCTTTTCCTGATGCTAACACTGCCTTCTCATCTCACCATCCCTGCTGCCAACCTTGGGGTCCAGCCACACCAAATTGTACTCATTTCCCTGACATGACCTTTTTTCTTCTTGTCCTTCCTAACGAAATGCCCTCCCCTCAATGCCTCTTGTTTTCCTACCTACAAAACCTCCTAAATAATTTTCTTTCCTGATCCACTTACATCTGAAGAGTTTATCATTTTATGATTTAGACTTTAATTGGCAATTATAGCATGAATCTTATTGCATCATTCTCCAATTATATGTGTGCACATAACATATACATATGAACACGTGTATGTGTACATATATGTGTATATATACTTATGCATATGTATATACACATGATCTATATCTGCATACAAACCCAAGCAAGAAAAGAAGTGAGGAAGACAATGGATGTGAGAGAAACTAAAATGTAACAAACAAGGGTATATGTGTTTATATGTGTGCATGTGTGTGTATGAGAGAGAGAGAGAAAGACAGGGAAAGAGAGAACTTGTGTCTATACAACCTTTCAAAATACAAACCATTTACGGATGTATCCTGTATCTCGTATCCCTCTTTATTAATTTATTAATATTTTCTAGCATAGTTCCTGCCCACACTGTAGGCTTCAATGTTTCATAAATTGAGGAATGCTTTTATAACACCATTTCTTTGTAATTCTTGTAAACTATAGATATTAGGACCATGGGTAAGAATCTTACAAATAGTTTGGTGGTCACAGTAAAAAAATCACAGTTACATCTAACCAATATAAATTACAGAACAGTGCTTTTGAATAGAAAGATATTCAATTTTTTTCTAGATAATAAAAAAGGGGGAAAAGAGACATTTTCAATTTCGTTCCTTCTTTCTCATACTAAAGCATCTTCCTTGGGACATACCTGACTGTTGCTCTAGTTGAAATGTGCTTGATAATTTTAAAATATGCAGATCAGCCTGAGGCCTACATTACCTTGGAATCCCCAGTAGAGGAGAGGTTGACTCTATTTACAAAGCGAAAATCAGCACTTATTAAATCAAATCTCTCTTGTACCAGGCAGGGATTATGGCAGTCTCACAGCTCACTGAATGCATGGGTCTTAAACCCCTACATATATCATATAGACATTTCCTTGAAAGACCTCGTCTCGTGCAAACTTGTTTATTTATCTGTCCAAGGAGTATAAGGATCCCAGCAAAAAAGTCATTCATGTTTGGTCCCTGAATATTGCAAAAGCACCAACCAACAAAGGTTTCATTTCCCTGTTTGTATAAAATACTTAAGAATTTAGTACACCCTATCTAAAGTTGTCTGTATAATCTATATACAAGCAGTGAATCATGGAATTAATGAAAAGCAAAATGCTCCAGGGAAGATAAAGAGAATCTTTGATGTACCAACTTCTTTCTTGGTGTAGTGATTTTTGAGCCAAAGAACCTTGATCCCCAATCTGACTTTTATTTATTTCCCAGTTGTAGAACTTTGAACAGGTAACTTAAGTTGACAAGTTTCTGGGTTTTTTAACTAACAAAAAGGCATAGGCAATTATATGGTTATATT
Source organism: Ursus maritimus (assembly GCF_017311325.1). Classification (NCBI taxonomy): domain Eukaryota; kingdom Metazoa; phylum Chordata; class Mammalia; order Carnivora; family Ursidae; genus Ursus; species Ursus maritimus. Next base: position 44,578,040 of record NW_024423897.1, on the reverse strand, counting down.
ATTATAATTATATAGATGTGAAGTTTTAATGAACTAATACTTTTTATTTTTATAAGTTTAGTAAATGCTGTAACACTGTGCCTATTAGTATTATTTTTACAAATAAAGGGTTACAAATATGGGTTACCAGATAACCCATATTTATGTAATTTAATAGGCTAAATAAAATCAGAGGCCAATCTAGGTCATTCAGATAAAACACATAAATATACATATGAAATCTTTTTGTAGACTCTGAGTGATTCTGGAATTGTTTATTATTGCTTCTGAATTGGCTATAGTTGTGTATAATCTTTAGATATACTGTGATGAGAATATAAAGAGATGGTATTAAAATAGTCAGAAAATTAGAGTCTCATTAAGTTTATTTGTACACCCAAAGTGTCCCATTATCTATAATTTATCTTAATAGAAACTTTTGTATAAGGGGGAAATTCTGTTAATTTTCAGAACTAATAACCCAATGAAGAACTGATTTTTGTTACTATTCTTAAAAATTCATGGCAAAAAATACAGTAGACAGCAATAAATTCACTCTTTTGATTGTACCTGGGATAGATCTGGAAACTTACATAATAAATATTATGTCAAATTCTCATATATTTGATGATTATCTACATATATAATGTCCTAAATCTTAAGAGAGTCAACAGTAAATAAATACAAATAAAACTACCACTCAATTTGTTTACATTTTATAAACTGCCCCCCTCGGAAAGTCTCAGCTTAGCTGACATTACGGAAATGTACTGGTTACTGCTCCCGGAGTCCCACTTGTCCCCCTAAGCGTGGTGCAAACATGTCTGTTACAATACTAAGTAGATGAGGGGCATGCTTCTATGACAGCTGGTTTTCTCAGGAGCCCATACCCACAGTTAAGATGATGTGAAATAATGTACTCTCTCTGTCTTTTATTTCTGTGACAGGATATGTGGGAAAGCATCTAAACGTGAATAAAGAGCTAGGGTCTTGAACTATTCCCTCCAGTCGGCTCATCTGTGGTTTGGAAATTTTTGCCTGGGTGTCAGATGTTTAGTTTCCTTCCTTCTTGAATCCTAGTGAAATATTGTCCCATCGAAAAACTAGAGCCAAGACCTAGCTAGGCACCAGCTGGATGGTGGGACCCAGATCATCTGCATAAGTACTTTTGTAAATACTTTTTCTCTAAGCCTGGACCTTCCTTCTTGATGTCTCTTTTGTTGTTTTTAATGGATCTGAGAGTCTTAACCAACAGCATTCTCTGCTATATTAAGGCAAAGATAGTGGGACTAGCTTGGCCTCTGCAGATCAGACATTCCTTAATCAAGGAATCCTCTGGTGTGGATGAAAATCAGTTATCATAACATTTTCCAAGAGATGCCTTTAAAAAAAAAAAAAAGCCAGGGTGCCTGGGTGTCTCAGTCAATTAAGTGTCCAACTCTTGGTTTCAGCTCAGGTCATGATGGGGTCATGATATCAGGGTCATGAGATCTTGCCTCCCCACCCCCAGGTCAGTCTCTGTCTGCCCTCAGTGGGGAGTCTGTTGAGATGATCTCTCCCTCTTCCTCTGCCCCTCCCCCTGCTCATTCTCTCTCTCTCTCTCTCAAATAAATAAATAAGATCTTTAAAAAAAAAGATTTTATTTATTTATTTGAGAGAGAGAGAGAGAGAGAGAGAGAGGACAAACAGGGAGAGCTACAGAGTGAGAGGGAGAAGCAGAGTTTCTGCTGAGCAGGGAGTCTGAGTCAGGGCTTCATACCAGGACCCAGTTGCCCCTAAATAAATCTTTAAAAAACAAAAAAGAGGGGGCACCTGGGTGACTCAGTCATTAAGCACCTGCCTTTGGCTCAGGTCATGATCCAGTGTTCTGGGATCAAGCCCCTCATCGAGCCCTCATCGAGCCCCACATCTGGGTCCCTGCTCAGCAGGAAGCCTGCTTCTCTCTCTCCCACTCCCCCTGCTTGTGTTCTCTCTCTCACTGCCTCTCTGTCAAATAAATGAGTAAAATCTTTAAAAAAATATAAAAAAATAAAACACAAAAAAGCTATTGGACACAAATCTTGCCCCAGTTGCTTTTACCAAGGCCTACAGTGATCGAGGTCAGTGATCGAGTTCAGTAATCTCATCTTTTCATCGACCTTTTTCATGAAGCCTATTTTGTTTTTCTGATTTTAGGGAAAGAAGAAAGGAAATGGGATGAAAAAGACTAAACTACTGAAGCAGGGTACCGGGGGCTCAGACGGCAGGTGAGGAAGTGTCACGTTTTCTGTGTGAGCACAGTAAAACAGCAACATTCAAGCACCAAAGAACATCTGACTGGTTGCAGATGGGGAAAAGGTGCTCTGGAGTCCTCATTCATGCATGTATTCATTTGTTCCTGGGAGGTAAGCACATTCATTTTGTCGTGGCCTCTGAGGTTATAGGTCTCTCCAGGCTTAAGGTGCTTTTATGTAATCTTTGGCCACAAAAGAACAGCAGCACAGCATCAGAGACAGGAAAACAAATCTAAGATCAGAAACATTAGATATATCTGGAGAAGGAAGACGGAAGGGGAGGAAATCCATTTTTATCAAGAACCTATTATAGATTGCAGTTACTACTGAAGACATTTTACATATGTGACCTTATTCCTGAGCTGTAACACTCTCAGTATTGTACATGTAGGAACCAGGTTTAGAGAAGATAAATTACCTAATTTTATGCATTGTCAGTTTCTGCAATCATTCAGGCCTCCTTAGAGAAGCCCCCCCCCACCATTAATCCTCCCTAAAAGAGCACCCCTGCCATTCTCTAGCCCCTTACCTGCTTTATGTTGTTCACAGCACTTACCACACCACCAGACATCACATTATATTCATGTCGCTATCACTTTATTGTCTACACCTTCAGGAGCTCAGGTCCTTTGTTGGCCACTGTAGCCTAATTCCTGCTTAGTGCCTGGGCTATAGGAGGCTTTCAGAACTTATCTACTAAACCACCCTTAATTCAAGATTTCTTTCTAACTACTATATTCTTTCTTCTATTTTATTTTCTTGTTCATCTTAGCTTCTTAAAGTACAGGCATTATTTCTTCAATCCTCTTCCTGCTTTTCTTTTATTCCTCAACTTAATATCCTCCAGCTTCTTCTAAAATGATTGCAACTAAAACCAATGGGGAAAGATCATCCATGATTACTCCCATTATGTTAATTCCAATAGCTGCTATCCCATGCTCATTTAATTGGACTTCTTGGAAACAACTCACTTTTGTCCTATCTATTCTGTTATTCTGTGGGGTTATTTTTTTAGCATTATCAAGTTACAAAAATTTATAAAAATAGAAAATACAGAAAAGCAAACATTAAATGTATCTTCTATTTCATCACCAAAAAATCTTCACAACCATTTTAAAGCATTTATCTTTTTTTTTTCCTGCACAGAATATGCCCTTTCAAAATTAGAAACTTTGCCCATTTTCAACTTAGCGAACTCTTCTTTTCTTCTCTTTATGGCATATGGTAGTATTAAGTAGTAGTTTTAAGAAAAGACTTAAATCAAGAGGTAAGTTCTCCAAGGGCTCCTGGGTGGCTTAGTCGGTTAAGCATCTGATTCTTGGTTTAGGCTCAGGTCATGATCTCAGGGTCCTGGGATCAAGCCCCGCGTTGGGTTCTACACTCACTGGGGAGTCTGCTTGAGGTTCTTTCTCACCCTCTGCCCCTCCCCCTGCCCGTGCTCTCTCTCTCTCTCTTCAAATAAATAAACCTTTTAAAAAGAGAGAGAGAGATAAGTTCTCCAAAACCAGCTTCCACTATAAATGATGTACTCAGACCCTCGCCCCCCCCCCCATTTGGTTAAGTGCTGCTCTTCTGTTTGGCCCCTGCATTCTGTGCATACTTCCTTTATCACACGTGATTTCCTAATGAAATATTCTCTCCCCTGCTAGACAATAAGCCACTCGTAATCAGGAAGCAAAACATGAATCTGCATGTACTTAGGTGCAAACACAGTGCTTGTCAGTGGAAGGTAAGCAATAGATTTTTGTTCTTCACTTACTGTTTTAAAAAATTAAATTATGTCACTTGAACTAACTGAGGACTATGAAACAAATTCAACAGAGGTACCTTTTTGAGAGTGAAAAATACAAGTTAGTATCTAGATCAAATTGGCAGAAGATACCTCTGGAACTCAGTTTTCAGGTGCCCCCTAACCTTTAATCCATTGCCTCTCTTTTGGGATCATACTAAAGGTGGGCGCCCACGTTCTATTAATGTTTGCCTATCCATACACCTCTAAAAGCAGAAGACCATGAGGACAACTTATGTCAGGCACACCTGACGTAAGTTTGTTATTTGTTAATACCCATAAAAATGCTCCATTGTCAAAGTCCCTGTGAGTGTAGAGCTCTTTGAGCTAATCTCCCACCAACCTCCTGTTGTTTGGTATGATCCAGCCCCACCATCGTTAGTTCTTGACAACCATCGCTCAACTGCCAAACTTAGCGTCTCTCACATGTGGTTACTTCTGTTTGGTGGATTTTCTCATCTCTTTGTATGGCTGCCTCTATTTCATCTTGGATAAAATATCACCTCTTGAACAAGATCTTCCCTTATTCTTCCCCTTGGCACACACACGTTCCTCTTTTTATCCATGACTGAGCCAATACTTGTATGTATACAGTATTTTTACTTATCTGATCTGCTTCCCTTATTGTAATGAAAGGTCATAGTGGCAAAAACCAGGACTTATTTTCTTTTTTGGACAAAATTCATATATCTCATTACTATGATAGTGTTTGGTACAAGCGTGTTTTCAATAAATATTTTTAGGTAAATGAATTTGTGATTTCACTTGAACAGATCCTCATATAACATATCAAAGTGTCCTAACCATGGCACTGCTGACCTTTTGGGCCAAGTTATTCTTTCTCATGTAAGTTGTAAGGATGTTTAGCAGCATTCCTATCTTCTGCGCAGTAGATGCCAGGAGTAGCCACCAGCTGCGACAACCAAAAAATGTCTCAAGACATTTCTCTGGGTGGCAAAATTGTCCCTGCCTGAGAATGACTGCTAGAGAGCCACACAATAAAATAAGGTGAATAATGAAGCAAGACATCTGAGTTTCCACCTCTCCCTGTCGTTCCAAATGACTGAGATTTTTATCTTCCACGGATGTAGCATTCTGGAAAATGTTGAATTTGGATCAGCCAATCTACATGGAAGTTTAAGGTCTGAGGCTACTTTTATAATATTGACTAATAATAGTAATTATTAGTCAAACACAAATCAACATTACAGAACACATAAATAGGCTAGTGCCAGCCACGGAGCCAAGTGCTTCACTAGTATGCACTACTATCCAGGTTTACTGAATGGCACTGCAAAAACAGAGAGGTCAATTTGACCAACATGAGAAAGTTCCGAAGTGAAGGAGACGGCAATGGGACTCATGCAGAATGACTCCACGGTCCGCTCCAGAGCGCACCCACATAGCAGCCCGGCCAAGCTACTCACCCTCATGCAGCTATTGACTGGAAATGCGGTTAGTCTGAACTGAAACTTGATGCAACTAGAAAATACTTGATGTAAGTGGGTATTTCAAAGAATTATGGGGAAAAGAGACTATAAAATATCAGAATATGTTTCATATTGATTGGTATAAAGGACAATATTTGGCTAAAGAAAATATATGGTTAAAAGATATGTCTTCTGCTTGTTTTAACTTTTTTATATGGCTGATAAAAATTATAATTACATATGTGACACACACTTTTTTGGTTTGCACTATATTTCTATTAGGCAGCATTGGTTTGTGGTATTTATCATTTCCACTCTGAATCTCCTTCCCTGTTTCCATACACGGGGTATCATAATAATAACAAGGGGTCTATATAGGTTAGTTCTGAGTTCTCAATGTTATGCTGCATATGGTCTTCATAAACTGTGGATCTCTCTCCAAACATTGGCTATTTAATGAAGTGATTAGGAATTAAAAACTAGTTTTCTGGATGTTAGATGACTTAGACTATCAAGGAACATTCTAATTGCCATGACCGAATGTTCCCAATAGTAAGATAGGCTTGCAAATATTCATAGCAGAAAAGATAATTGAGAAAATAAAAATCTACAAATTATGTTTCTATCTATAATTAAAAAATAATGAGACAAGATACAAGGCACTCTAAAATTCCTCTAAATGTATTGTATTGTACATCCGAAGTTGGACATGGATTTCAACCCACCTCTTTCATTATGTATAGTTTCGCCTTAACATCCATAACCTTGGTTTTCTTATTTGTAAAATAGAGATCATGATATGAGCTGAATGAGTTATTGGGATTAAATAAAGTAGGCCAATAAATAACTTGGTACAGTATCCCCCAAAAATGTTATTCAGAAAATAGGTTATGTTGCTGTTTCTTTTTATTATCATTAAATTATTACTACTACTACTACTACTACTACTACTACTACTACTACCAGGGCTATGACTATTATAATTATGTCAGGGCTTATGTAATACGCCTATAAAAACCAATCATAAATTCTGACTTCACAAAAGGAAAGGAAATAATTACTGAATGAATTAACAAAGGTGTTGTAGTAGATAAAAGAATATAAAATGAATTTTCATTGGACATTATTATTTTTCAAATATCTAATTTTTGCCTCTAATTAGAATCTATTAATTTGCTTAATTGGATGCACCATTTTTAGATGGGCTGCATTTTTGTGTGTATATATGTTCCTGAGCATTTAAAATATAATACTCCTCTTAATGGTCATTTATTATTGACAAAATACTTTTCTGAGGAATACTTTTTGCTTATCATGGACAATGCGATTAATTAGTTATGGTTTATTCTACTAGATTTGCACGTTCATTCTCCTGGTAATAAATTCATGCTAAGAGGTGGTCAGAAATATATACAACGTGTGAAATTTGAATTTTAATGCAGCTAGGCATGTCTTCAGATTAATTCTAAAAGAACTGTTAGGGATTATTATTTGTTTTCTTTTCCATGCCCATGCTACAGGTAATCTGGAGCTGCAATCTGATTATTTGAAATTATATAAATGAATACTTTTTTCTTTGTGTTTTGGGCCAAATACCACAACAGCAGACCTAATGGGCATATAACTTAATATGTAACAAAAGGATCATCACAAATAATAAGCAAAAGTCTGCTCAAAAAAAATTCTATGTGAATTTTGTAACTTCTCTACACACACGATTTTAAACAATTCAATTCAAATCATACACTATTATTAATAATCATTTAGATCAAAATAGCATAGAAAAGAGGTCAAATGCTTTTAAACAGTAAAATAACACAATGAATTCTTAAACCCTAATTCCTTCTTCATTGCAGTCTTTAGCATAAAAATATGAATATCACAAAAAGCTACATTTTAATATGATATCACAAAAGTATTAAAGCTAAAACCAATCTAAAATTAGGGGATCAATTTAGAAGTTAATACACAGCAAATGCTAAAACTTAAGGACACGGATCCTACCATAGCTGCATATTATGCCACATTTCTAACAACACAAAATTCCATCTTGAAGTATAGATATTTCAGGTTAGCAGGAAATTGTCTGATTCTTGGGAGTGTCCACTGAGATCTAACATCACTCTCTCTAGTTGTGTGTCTACTGATTTTGTAGAAAAAGGGAGAATAAATACATGTATTATATGGTCAGAAGCTAATGGTTCTTAACCTATTGTTGATCTGTTTTGAGAATTTGAGGGGCTCATTTTATAACAAAAATAGATCTAAATGGAAAACAGTAACACTAAATACATTTAGTGTTTTATAACTAAATAGGTCAGGAATACAAAATGTTTTAGTATAAAAAATATGTCTTAGTATGAATACCATGCCAAACACAGAAAGAGTAACTACAAGTCTGACCCAGTGATATTAAATGCAAGTCTGATTAGTTTGTTAGGTTCTGGCCTATATGGTCCTTTCTGGCTAAGTCCTCATATTATGACAAATTAGATATTTTATTGAAAAATTTTGCCCTCAGGTTAGGATCCTCCTTATTAAATTCTAAGTGGAAAAAAACACATTCATTATAGAAGTATGGCTTTGTTTCCCAATAAAACATGATTTCCTTTTGCTAACTAAAAGAAATACTTCTTGGATTACAGTCATAAATGCAGGTTTTATGACCACAGATCCCCTGCTTCTAAATGAAATATGTCTGAAATATTTAATTTTTATATTTTAGTAACAGTGAATTCATCAGCATATGTACCTTTTCTTTATGTTTGTAGCACATTTTCAATGTTTTTAAAATTAAATGATTGACAACTGTTTTTTTACTTTTCTCTTTTCAGTGCAAAGCTTTTGCCCTGTGGAAAGACCATGAAAGGCAGCTTACTCTGGGGGAAGCGAGGTGGATTGTCATTTACATCTGTCAGTGTGATGTTCACCGTGGTGGTCCCTGATAAGCCTCCCATCTGGCCGCCCATGTCTTTGGCCTGGATTACCACTTGATATTGCTCCCTGTTTTCTCTGTTCATGTTTGGTAAAGCAGTCCTGATGATACCTTGAAGAAAACACGAAAACTTATGTTATCCTTGTGAAAATCTCAACTAGTAATTGCCTAAGACCACAAATTATACATCTAGTGATTTTGGAAAGACAAAGTATGTTTTTGCTATTAATTTTATTGTCTAGAAATTGCAAAAGTGATTCAATGTACATATTTTACCATTTGTGTAGTTTTTCTATTACTTAAAGAAGGCCATTCGTTCTATATAGTGACTTAAACCCATAGGTAAAAAAAAATCATAAAAACAGTTATATTTCCATCAGCTCACTCAATCATCCAACTTTGAATTCTTTAATCTTTAAGTGTGGCATCATTACTCTTCTGTAAGTATGACTGTTGATGTTTTGTTCTTATTTTCCCACCTTTTTTCTACTTTTAGAGATCATAAAGACTTAAATTAACAAACACCGATTCATGATTCCTGACCTGTTTCAGGCTCCACAGAGAAATATGGCTGCCCTTGAAGTATGCTGTAAATAACTCTGGCACTGTTTCCATAGGAAGGGTCATCGGCATCTGTAGCTGTGACTTGCACCACGGAAGTACCTGAAGTATCCAAATTCAGCTTAGTTCTGCACAGTACCAGAAGGAGGAGCAAAAGCACTGGTTTTCATGGAAGACTTGAATGATTTTTTGGCTTTAATAATGACCTCTTAAAGAAATATTTATATATAACTGACATGGAAATCGTATTCATGGTGTTATTACAGGAAAACTGTGAATTCAGCTACATATTTATTTAGCCAACAGGTATATTTTCATGCATGCATGGATAATGCTACAATGTATCCGATTATAATAAATGCAGTTACTTTACAAATGCCAAGGTCTGATACTCAAATTCATTTTCACATAATAGATTTGTTTAGTGTAAAGGGCATATCTGATCACAAAGGAGTAGGTGTGCTCCTCTTTCCTTCTCTCCACTAATTAACTATAAAAATAATTAACATCTGCTCTAGAATACAATTTTATGAATAGATTAAATTCTAAATTTAGAAACAATCCAAGATGATCCCAAGTTCCATGAACTATTAAAAGCTATTTAATAAAGTTCAAGAAATATAAAAGGGCTTTATAATGAAGCAATTGCCAAAGTCCTTGGGATTTAGTGAGTAAATATTAAATAATAATCCCAGAACAATGCTTTTGAGAAATGCAGAGTTGAAAATGTGCTGTTACAACTGTTAAAAGTATCAGAATTATTTCATTGGTTTATATGACTTCTCCCACATTTGAGAAATAAATCTATTCTACTAAGTCTAAATATGTATCTCCAAAAAAATGTTACCATTGTTTCCTGATATTTATTTCTTGTCATTCTCTATTTAATAAAAAAAAAAATAAAGCAGTCTGAACTTTCTTTGCTTACAAATACAACTTTCATTTATTTCCAGTGAAAAAGGAAATTCCATTATCTTGAATGTTCTACTTACAGCTTTTTCATGCCTTCTGTCTTACAGGTTCTACACACTAAACTTTTAATTCTGTATCAGTATGTGATTGTGGAATTTCAACTGGTTTATTTGAATAACAGATTTATACCAGCAGAGCTTTACATATAATGATATAATTAAAAGATATTTTAAAATACTTAATTTGAAAGTCTCAGATAATCTAAACAATTTCGCCTTTTGTATTATCTAGACAATCCAGACAAAGTTGTTAGACAAATTATAACTACAGTATGTATGCAAAGACTACATCTGTAGTGTTCTGAATGTGCTTTTAATATATTTGGGGTCAGAATTTTACTCAGCAGTTATACAAATCTGTGTGACAAAGACACTATGTTTTCACAGTTTTCTACTGAAGTTCAATGATATTTTCTTAGGTTTTTGAGGGAAGTCTCTACTTATTTGTAAAGATTTACAAATCCACAGCATGTAAGAAATGATTAATCTTTTTTTTTTTCTGACTCATTTTCAACATGAGGAAATTATTCTTAGGAGGGAATCAAAGAAGATGTCAATTCACTGATCTTAGTATCTTAAGAGTTTCTTGATAATTATTTTTTATACTTTTTGCATACCATGATAACTCTTATAAATGAACTTACCTACAACGGACATTTCTGGAACACTAGCTGTATAAATTTCTTCTGGGAACGTTGGCTCATTGTCATTGATATCATGGATTTTGATCACAAACTCAGACTCTGGTTCCACTGGTCTCAAAGTTCTTCTGTTAATAGCTTGTGCACGCAGAGTATAAAAGGCCTTTTCTTCCCTATCAATTCTTCTTGTGGCATGAATGTCACCTGTTTTTTCATCAATAATAAAAAGAGTACCTGCTCCGTCTCCAGATAAAATATATTTGAGTGATCCATCTCCTTTATCTTGGTCTGAATGAAGCTAGGGGAAATAAAAAAGAGCACATCCATGATAATGTCTAAAGGTACATAATGCTGAAAGAATTCAAAGTCTCTCACGTCCCATCACTGAATAATGGGGTCAGTTATCTTAGTTCCTGAAATGAGAGTTGAATAAGTATGAACACACTCATCTATATATTTTAAACAATAAGACTAGCCTTTCACATACCAGTGTGATTTTACTCTAAATGGAAAAAAGTAATAAAAATAAACCAAACATAGTTCCCCTCTTTGCTTTGCTTAGTAAATAACCATTTTCATAGGCAATTAACTCCTGACAAAGACATATGTCATCAGTCTTGACATGCTTGTGTAAACATTACTGCTCTCATCTATTTCTGTGGGTGGAAAATTCTTTTACTCCCACATTTTGAGGAAATTCTTATAAACTTATTATTTGTTATTGCATTTCCACTGGAGAATTAGTGATGTCTTAACTATAAGACAGGCGAAGTTGTAAGAGACATAGCTCCTATGTTAGAAACACTATGTATTATTTTTTGGTTCACAAATGTACACACACACACAAAGATTGCCCCACAGATATTTTTGAGACTCAGGGAAAGAGTACAAATAGGTGTCTATATTTTAAAATTAATAAATCAAGTTAATAAATTACACAATAAAGTATGCTCTATATAGGTTCCTACCTTGTCAAATTTATCTTCTTAATAACGTCAAACAAGTTTTGTGCAGGAAAAAGGCATTACAAAGCATGTCTGTTTCTTACCCTTGGCCTATGCCGACAACACTAATCTTCCAGAATTCACTTGTCATGTCAAAGAGCTTTGCAGGCATTCATGTGGACATCTCAGTCCAGTGTGTCACCCATACCAATGCAAATGCTACCCAGGATTCCATGTCTTCATGGGCAAATCCCATCTATGTTGTATTTTAACAGATGCCCACTGTGACTGCCCCCAGGGTTAAGGATGCATGTAACAGTGGGTAAGACTGGCCTGTGGGTGACTGACCTGAAGGAGGGAGACTCCTTGGACCGAGAAGCAAGCTCCGGGATGTCTGGACAGGGAATAATGGGTCCCAAATACCTTAAGTATGATCTGGAAATTGCTGTGTAGGTCCCAGCTGTGAATATCTCCTGCTCTCCATGGAATTCTTACCCTGAATGATGGGGTTTAGGTGTGGGGGGTGCAGAGCACGGCTTTGTAAAATACGAAGACTGTTAGGTTTTTCTTTCATTGTGCCATCCAACCAATAAACATTTTCTATGCTGGGATCATAGTTTGATAATTTGGAATAAGAGATTATAGTTTTAAAATTTTTATTTTTTTTAATCAGATAAGAAATACGAAAACAACGTGTAGATTTTCTCACTTCTATAAGGCATGTATTATAAGTTAGACATCATGGCAAACATTTTTTTAAGAATTCATGTAAAATGTAGTCATAAATCAGCATAAACACACTGATGTATAACCTAGAAAATTAAAAATTGGAGACAATATCCTTCAATTATGCAAAAAATTACAGAATTAGATATTTATCTAAATAAGGTTTGGTATTTTGCTTTAGATTATTTACATCAACAGACACTTTCATCTAATTGCATATAGAAATATCAGACTGATTACTCTCTATTTAAAGTAGAATTTTATTTCTTTATTTGAAAGTTTTTCTTTTTTGGAGCTTACGTCAATGAACTTGGCTGCAAAACATTTTTATATAAACATGAAACTGTTTAAAATAAATATATATTAGAAACACACCCATGACTAATATGTTGTATTACTGGTTATTGTTGGTTCTATAAAAGCAATCTACTCTTTAGTTAGTGGTTTTTAATAATTAGCATTAAGCCATCAAATTTGGATGAAACTCAGCTTTTTTGATTTCTGGACAAATAACCCATTATTACAGATATAATGGGGAAAAAACTCCAAATGGATACGTACTTTAAAGAAAAAGAGAAGTCAGGTAACAAATAGCTTTTCGCTGCATTTTTAGCTATTCATAAACAACAAGGTAAGGTTGAGAAACTCAAGAACTATGTGCTTTTAGCTAAAAAGCTCTCAGAAGTAACATATGATGGTGTTGTCCAGGGAACCACTCTCAAAAAGTCACAAGATTGATGCTTTTTAGTAATTGAAAATACACATAGTTGCCAGGAAACTTTCCAATTACATGAATGTGCAACTGTGGCAATTTTCCAAAATGGCAGATATAAGCATTGCATATTTCTTATTCTGTCTGGGAATCAAAATAATTCAAGAAAAGATTATTGATATTATCAATCATTTGATCAGATAATTGTGCTTTGCAGTAAACAATTGTGACTTTTATTGTCTAGTCACTAAACAAATTTAATTGAGAAATATTTGTTTACTCTCATAAGAATCAAGTACTTCTAAAAGTAAATCAACAATTCCATTCCAGTGCTACGGAAAATTCAAACGCTGTGTGTCATATAAATTCACAGGACATCTCCAAAACTAGCCCACAGCAATATGTGAGGCTTTCCTACAGCATATAACACTTAAACTACCAGATAAAGAATGAGTAGAGGTTTAAACTTGGGAATTTTTTTGCATTTTACCAATTGTACAAAACACTAGATGAATACAGAATGTAGATTTGGAGTGTGGAAGAATATATAGCAAGATGGGAATCATTAAGACCAGTTCTGCTATTCTAATCAGTTAGACTTGAAAAAAAATTGTTAGAATGGTGAGATCTTAATTATTATAAAGTTCTGTTTTGGAATATGAATCACAGCAGGATTTTTATCTGCACTTACACGACAGAAAGAAAACATTACATTTTGTAATTGGACCCCATACTGCAGAATTCTCCATTGGATTAGAATCATGGAACTTTACATCAAAAACTAGGGATGTACTGTATGGTGACTAATATAATAAAAAAATATTATTTAACAAAAAAAGAAAATTGAACATGGTAGAATGAAATCAGAGAGATGAGGGTTAAAAGCTGGACTGTAATTTGGGGAATCAGAAATGAGTATTAAGGAGGGCACGTGTTGTGATGAGCACTGGGTGTTATACACAACTATGAAAGGATTTCTACTTCCTTATAATTAAGAGAAACAAATTAGACCTATGCGTTTATAAGTCTTGGTCTTAAGAAGCCAGACTTATAATGCATTTTTCTTAAACCATGAGAGCTTGCGTAAAATTAAAAAAAAAAAAAAAGTAACTTCTTATCTTACAGAACACTAATATTAGAATAAGGGGCCCAAATGATCACATTTGGGGGCCTACTATTGGCCTGTGTTTATTGAAGTATGATTTAAATAAACATGTTTCGGAACTGGACAAGTAAAGAAACTGCAACAGATATTCACTGTAAGGCAGAGAGATGTATTTCTAGATCCCCAGAGACCTTGAAACCATGGCTGAAACCCTCACAAGACAAGAGCTAACTCATATCATAGCAAGTATACTGATGTTACTGATTTTTCAACAGTTACAGAAGAGACCAGTGGACAAAATTCTCGAATTATAGTCTCCTGCTTAAGTGTCCTCTCTTCTCTTTAAGTTGTTCTTTATTATCTTAACTATCTCTTCTTTTGTATATTTTTCCTATCCTTATCCTGGTATAATGTCTCTGTTCCTCACTCCTTGTGTGTATGATAAAATTTTATTTCACATTCTGACTCATTTACTAAATAAAGATCAGACCAGGGTTAGTTAGCCCTTACAGCATTAGCTTTCTCATTACTCTTCTCTTTTTTTATTTGGATGTTAGGTATCAATACTTGGATTTATTAAATATTTGATTGAACAAAATCAGTTGTTCATGTCACCGAGAAATACAATTACAGATCACGTGCCAAATAACTTACAGCGTCCACTTTGAAATAACCTTCATATTGATTTGACCTTGTGCTATTTTATTATGTGAGACATTAAGTTTTCTTTAAACATAGAAAAAAATGTCAGATTATTGTGGCTTTAGTTCCTCAGTAACACCTGTTCTCCTGTGTGAAACATTTGTGCCACAAATCTTTAAGAAGAATTTTATGTTAATACTGACCTTTTCTTTCCTTGAGGAAAGCCTATTAAAAATTCACAACCTACTGTGTTCCTTGTAAATTCACAAGCAGATAAAGGACATGGCAAGATACATGACAATTAATGAAAATAGAACAACTGGTCTTGTGCTGCACATTTAAAAGTCATTTTCCTATTATTTAACTTTTCTATTTAGATCTGGTTAATTATATAACCCATTTGCTTGTATTGAATAGCTTGCTTAATAATTAAAACTAAACAATCCATTGATTTTAAAGAAATACTCTAACCACAGATTATTTAACGAAAGCCTGTTAATTTTAAATGTGGCAGGTTTCTGATAATTTTACGTTTCATGTAAAGTGTCATCTTAAGATTTGTCTAAAACAAAGTTTGTAACCTAAAAGGGGTCTCTCAGCTTATCTAGTTTAAGGACACCTTTTTTTTTTTTTTTTTAAGAGGAAGAAACTGAGATATGATCAGTTGGTTTTTTGTGGGGTTTTTTTTGTTGTTGTTGTTGTTGTTTGTTTTTTTGTCTTTTTATGACACAGAAGTTAAATTAAAAGTTACACCTCAGGACAGCAGCTATGTTGGTGGAATCTTTATCTCTTAATATCAGTTCACTTTTATTTTTCAGTTCCTCACATTAAGTAAAGAAATATTATTTTTAAAAAAGCAATCAAAGTATCTATCTATAAAGTACAGGGAATTTAAATAATTTATTACCAAAAGAATAACTGATAAAAGATTTTACCTTATATTTTCACCCTTGGCCGAAGGAAATGAAGAACAAGTTTTAAAAAGTGAAAAACCCTATCGTCAGTACTGCCAAGACAACTCTGATCGCTACTAGTTCAGAGCAATCTATACTGCTGTGTGAGACTCTTTCTCATTCAGAATATTGATACCTTTCTGAATACTGGTAACTGTTGGTACTTGGTTCCATTTCAAAAACTGGAAAAAGGCAGCAGAGAAAATTTGAATTATGTTTATAAAATTATATTAGAATTATATTCATAACAGTTAGACTAGGCCTTTTTTTAAGATTGTTTTTATTCATTTGAGAGAGACAAAGAAGAGCAGGAGCAGGGGTGAGGGGCAGAGAGAGAGGGAGAAGCAGACTCCCCACTGAGCAGGGAGCCCAAGGCGGGGCTCGTTCCCAGGACCCTGGGATCACGACCTGAGCTGAAGACAGACAATGCCAACTGAACCACCCAGGTGCCCCTAGACTATCTCTTTGAAGGATAAGTTTTGATAAGTAAGTCACAAGGTCTATGACATTCACTAGGAGTTTAACAATTTCTCGTGTGTGTGTGCATTAACTTAAACATATCAGAAACTATTGAATGGATTTTCTAATGTACAGTGATAATTTTATGCCTGTTGTTCTTTCAAACAGCCAATATATTCTATATTTGTTTAAAAGAATCCAGAATGTGGCAAATATGCTGTGCTATTCTGGCATCATCATCATTAGCATTTTGCTCTAATTGCTCTTGTGAGTAATATAATATCAAATGGAAAATAAGACATCGAATCAAATACTTCAAATCTGTATCCAATAAAAAAATAGTAATAAAGATGGGCTAGCATCAGAAAACAGCTGAAAGCATGTTAAAGCAAGTAAACACAGTCTGGTGAGAAATAAATACATAGTTACTCATTTTGTTGAGAATGGGTAAGAAAAGGGGAGAGGAGTGGCAAATCTTGAACTGGAGGATGTGAAGCTTGCAGATTGAGACTGGGCATTATTTTAATATTAATGATGCAGAAAAATATAGCCAATTTTTATGAATCCCAGTGAAATGATTTTTCTTTCAAAAATAGAAGTGGAGGGGTGCCTGGGTGGCACAGCAGTTAAGCGTCTGCCTTCGGCCGCAGGGCGTGATCCCGGCGTTCTGGGATCGAGCCCCATGTCAGGCTCCTCTGCTAGGAGCCTGCTTCTTCCTCTCCCACTCCCCCTGCTTGTGTTCCCTCTCTCGCTGGCTGTCTCTCTCTGTCAAATAAATAAATAAAATCTTTAAAAAAAAAATAGAAGTGGAAAGGAGAAATTAAACGTATCAATGAAATGGATTGTAAAAACAATTATGATCATTTTAAAATACCCCAAATATATGATTTAGATTGGTAAATACCTTTCTGACCAATCTTATTCTGGGACCAGAGGCAAGCATAGGAGGATTAAATGATGGATGGATAATGATGTCTGCTTATCTTTGGGTCTGGTAAAAAAAAAAAAAAAAGAGTGGTTTATTTTCCACATTTGAGAGGGTTCTTTAGAGAATGTCCTCCAAGAGGAAAATCCCCATTGGGGTCTAGATTCAATAACTAGAGATTTCTTTTTCCATTTGGTCTTCCAAGAGTACAGCCTGTTGAAAGTTGTGTGGGGTTGCTGCTGTTGTTGCTTTGTTATTTTTACTTATGGACCAACTAACTGGTTGTCTAATCTGGAATCATCCCGTAGTTTGGGGGCACTCTTTGAAACCATCAGAAATTACTTGAGACCCTGCAACAGGTCAGATTTCTTTGCAGAGAGTGTTGTAAAATTCAAGAAGGCATCAGTTAGAACTGCTGCTAACTCACATCTTGAAGTGTTTCCACTTGGGTGCATTGCTTTGCTAGTATGGTAAAAATATCAACATTACACTGAAGGGATTTATGTAAGTTCTCCATAGACATAGTTTTACAGGATATTATCTGCTTTAAGACTTTAAATGATATGTATAATACACAGTAGTCATATTCTTTCTGATGTATTAGCTTATCCTTTCTAAAGAGAGTTATTGGGGAAATATTTCAGAGGAGGTTCATATTCCTTTAGAAGCCTGGCATCTTCCTTCCTACAGTTTTGAAAATCACTAAATTATGCAAAGTATCCCCTTGTGGTGTGAAAATGACAACGGACATTTTACACCTCATTTTTCTCTGAAACTTGGAGAAGTCTTCTTAAGCATCTTATATTTATAATGTAGGAATATATGTAAATACAAGTCTAAATAGTTGTTAAGGAAATGCAAAATAATTAAAACTAAGAGATTTTTCATTTTCAATCAATAAGGTGAAGAGAAATTAGAGAAGAATTAATAAAGGACGATCACTTCTTTTCTATGGGCTACATGGGCAGCTGAGAACCCTTCCTCCCTCCTCTGAAAATAGGAGGTGTAAAAGGAAGGAAAGGGTTAGGGATAGCTATTCATCGAAGAAATTTATTTAAATATGCATTTCTTCAACTGGATTGAACTCATGTAAATCGAAGGAAATGATGAGAATTCTAAGTGTGATATTTTAGGACTTAGAAATTTTGGAGATTTTGCTACAGTGGCAATATTTGAAGCTGTTGGGTTTCTAAGACTTGTAAAGGTGCTTTCATCTTGAAAGCTACAGAGTAACAAGTATATGATTGGATGCCCAAAGGAGAAGGACCAGGAAGCTGCCTGCTGTCTCTAGGAACTACGGTCAAGAAAAATGAAAAGGGGTTTGGATCTTTACACGCATTGGATTTTTTGAAGCAGTGGCTTAAATGAGAATCTAAAAAGGGCTATGAACGCTATCTTATAAAAGAAATTACATAAATGTATGTGTGTGTGTGTGTGTGTGTGTGTGTGTGTGTAAAGTACAAAAACAATGTTATACATAGTATCAAAGTATAAATATCCCCTGAAATATGGTCACAGACCACTAAGTTAGAAAATCCTATTCTAGGTCAACTTTCTATGTTTTTCCACACACAGAAAAAGGACTTGAGAAATCAGGATAGATGTTCTCTTCAGGAAAGGATATTGCTCACTTGATTGAAAGACCGTTCATTACATTTTCTTCAAATGACGAAACCTAGTTCCCAGACAATATCATGCTTCCATAACTTGTTTCCTTCCCCACTTCTTTGACTCATAGTCATTTCAAATTCCTTTGTAAGGATAATTAACCTCTTTTTCCTTTGTGCTCCAATTATAATTTGTGTGTATTTGTAGAAATTTTCAACTATTATTTTTACATAAGTATTTATGGAACTAAATAGACTACAAATATATTTACTTTGAGGATAAGAACCAAGTTTCTATTCTTTTGGACTCTTAACATTTCACAGAACATTACACATAATTATTTATTTGAGGAAGGAAATGAACATCAGCACCAAATGCCACAGGCATGAGGAATAAAGAGTTCATTTTGTACTACTCTCTTGGAAAGGCTGAATATTCTGAATGGAGTGCAATGGAAGTAGAAGTCAGTAATGAAAACTCCACATTATAAGTGCATGTCAAGAAAATCTTATTCTTTATATTGAGAAAGATTGGAGCTGTAAGCTAGTAGAAATTCCTGCTAACTATGAGATCGGATCAGTCATGTAAGATATATACATAGATTACCAGGAGACAAATTTAAGTTTTTCAGTGAAGAACCAGGGATGGAAATGCAAAAACCGAATTTGTCTCTGAAGCTGTATGGTAAGACATTGTAAACATCTGTAATTTATCTTAAAAGTAGGATAAGGCAGTTAGGTAATACTAGCAGGACAATATTCCCACTGACAACATATAGAACAACCAGTTAAATTACCAAGAAAACAGATTGCCAAGGTCAAGTTGCCGTGTAAACAAGAACTGAATGGACTAAAACTTGGGAGGACAGAATGGTAGAAAAGTGAACTGGGGACTGGCAGCTGCTTTTTCCCTGTGGGAATTTGCCCATTCTGAGCTGGACTTGGAGGTAAAAATCTGTGATTGTCCAAAGAGGATATCTTGGGGTAAGAAGAAAACAGAAAAGATTTTAGAGTTCCTGTGATAATGGAGTAAAGTTATTGGAGAAATGAAGGTCCTCAAATGCCTTCCCATAAGACATTTGTTGAATTATGTGTCTTTAGATGGCTAAAGGTCCAGGTTGAGAACCTCTGAAAGCCAGAATATAGTTGTCCACATTCCTAGAGACTTGAGGTTCTTAGACTTGAAAGGAAAAACAATAGCAAATAGGTGAAGGTCTCCCAGGGAAAGTCAAATTGAACCCGAGGAAAGGCAGGAGTTTTTCATTTAGGGGCAGACAGTAATTCTCAGTTCCTCAACAGGCTAAAAGTATAGGCTTGATTAAACAGGGAGAAAAGAAAGCAGGACATGCATTGTTTTTCATGCAAAGCTTCACTGGCAAAACACAGCTTATTCTCCTGGAGATTTCTGTCAATTGTTGAAGCAGCTTCAAGCAAATGACTAATTTTTGAAGGGTAGACCTGTGGAATTTTGTGGCAGAAGAGACAGGAACCACTCTTACTTGAAGGGCTCACCCTCTCAGAAAAGGAAAAAGAGGGGCGCCTGGGTGGTGCAGTCGTTAAGTGTCTGCCTTCGGCTCAGGGCGTGATCCCAGGGTTCTGGGATCGAGTCCCACATCAGGCTCCTCCGCTATGAGCCTGCTTCTTCCTCTCCCACTCCCCCTGCTTGTGTTCCCTCTCTCGCTGGCTGTCTCTCTCTGTCAAATAAATAAAATCTTAAAAAAAAAAAAGAAAGAAAAGGAAAAAGAACTGTAGTAGACACAGTCTTACCAAATGGCTATTCTAGCCTGATCTTCCTCAATCCCTGATTGAATTGTGGTAATGTATTAGTTAGGCTTCTCCAAAAAACAGAACCAAGAGATCTATACCTGTAAATCTCTTTCTTTCAATCTTATCTTTTCTATGCAGGGAGAGAATGATAAGGAATTGGCTCATGGGAATCTGAAAGCTAGAAAGTCTAACATCGCTAGGGAAGGACAGCAATCTCAGAGTGTAGGTCAGAGTTGATGTTGTAATCTTCAGTCACACCAGCAGGCTAGAAACTCAGGCAAGATTTCTATGTTACAGTTTTAAGTTTCTTTTTAAAATCTTCATTTTTTTACTCTTAAGGCCTTCAATTGATTGGATAAGGCCTGCCCATATCATGGAGAATAATTTGATCTAATTATAGTTTGCTGATTATAAAGGTTAATTGCATTTTAAAAATCACTTTCCTAGAAATGTCTAGACTAGTGTTTGACCAAACAACTGAGCATCATTTTTTAGTCAAGTTGATACATAAAATTAGTGATCACAGATGATAATCAAATAATCCAATAAACATAGAATTCCCAGTGAAAAATAATCTATTCTGGAGACTTTAAATTCTTTATACATAACATGTAATAAGAATAAAAAGTTATTCTATTTGCAAAAAGGCAAAATCCTATGGCTTAGGCAAGAGTAAAAGAATAGAAAGAGACTACAAATAACATATTTAGCAGACAAAATTGAAAGGTAATTATGTACCTTTGAAAATGAAAGGAAAAGATAGAAAAACATGAAAAATGCAAATGAAAAAGAATCAAAAGAGCGTTCTAAAATGAAAAATACAATGTCTGGCTTTCATAAATCAATAGAGAGTTTTTACAACAGATTGGGTATAGTAAAACACAAGATTAGTCTTTTAGAAGGTAAAAACAGATTGGGTATAGTAAAACACAAGATTAGTCTTTTAGAAGGTAAAAAGAGGTTGCCAACTTAGAGTTAGGTATATAGAAACTGAAATGCAGAGAGAAAATGTATGAGAAAAAATAGATAAGATCATTGGATGCTTGTGAAATCAAATCAAAAGTTGCAACACACATGAAATTGGATTCCCAGAAAGAGAGAGAAGAGAGAATGGAGCACAAATTATATTTGAAGGGAAAATGGGGAAGAATTTTTTAGAACTGGTATGAGATATTAACCAACAGGTACAGTAAGATCTGAGAAACTCCAAAGGGACAAATAAAACTAAAAGGAAACTAATCCCATTGCAGTCACATTTTTAAATTAAAACATAGAGAAAACTGAAAAAGTACTGAGGAAAAAAAAAGGATGCATTAACTTCAAAGCAGGAGTTTTAATCCTGATTGCTGGTTTCTCAATAGAAATGATGGAAGCCAAAACACATTGGAATGACATCTTAAAGCACTGACAGAAAATATAGCAACCTAAAATTCTACACTGTGCAAAAATAGGCTTCATAAGGAAAGTGAAATAAGTATGTTTTCAGACAAAAAACTAAGGGTATTTATCCCAATGGGCATTCAGTCAAAGGAATATAAAACCAAAGTTTTCAAGATGGAAGAAAATGATCTCAAATAAGATTTCTGAAGGGAATGAAAACACCAAAACTGTAATTATGTGGTAAATATAATGATTACTGAATTTACAAAGTAATAATAGTAATGTCTTTGGATGTAGAAATGGAGCACATTGACAACAACATAATAGAAATAAATAAGAGGGATAGAAGTTTAGAGTATTGTTTAGAATTGTGAAGTTTTAATATGCACATTTTTCTGAATGATTATTATACTTCAATACAAAGTTAGCATACTTTATTTTGATTTCTTCACACCTTCCATCTGACCCCTTCATGCATCATCAACTCCAGGCTTACAAATCTGGCTCTAATTCTCAAAGAAAATGGATGCCACCATAACTGGATATAAAGAAAAGCATAGAGAATAATAAACCAAACAAGTGAGTGCCAGGATTCCATAAATGTCAATATTTTGCCAAATTTATGTCAGTTCCTTTTTGCTTTAAGCAGAAAAAAATAATTAAAATAAACTGTAGTTCATACAATTGAAGGCTTCTCCGTCCTTTCGCTCCTTTCCTTATATCCTCACACATGCCACCACTCCGAGGAACCTTTTTTCTTCCATTATTTTATATGTTTACAGTTTGAGTAATAGTGCTTGGCCTCAGCAGAACGCTTCATTTCCACCCTCCCCACAAATCAACTCTTCTCATTTTAGTAAACTGCGTAATCATCAAGCCAGTTGTTCAAACTAAAAATTTAGGGGTCATTGATTTTCCTCCCAACTACTCTTTTATTCCATAAGCAAATCCTTTCTGACTTCAAAATCTATCTCCAATCGCGTCTCATTGCCTTCACACCTGCTATCCCAATAAAATCACCTTAACCTGTCATGACGTTTCCACACCGTCTCCCACCTCTATTCCAACCCTTTTGGGGTTACCACTCTCCACCCACTAGCCAGTGATTATTGAAAAATGCAGATTGATGCATACCACTACTCTGCCCCAAATTCAGCAATGTCTTCCCATTCCATTTAGAACACTAACCACCTCATCCTAATCCACAACATCCGTGATGGCGGAGCGGCTGCCTGTCATGTTGATCTCATCTCTTTCCATTCTCCCTTTAATGGAAGTACAACCTCTCCACTTGAAATGGAAGTACAGCCTCTCCACTTGAACTCATCCTGACCTTCCTGTTTCTTTACCATGTTAAGTTTATTTCTACCTCAGGCTTTTGCACTTGCTGTTGCTTTGAATGACACAGACTTCCTCACAAGTTTTATAGGCCATTCAGTTTATCTCCTGTGCATTCTTAATCTTTTTTCCTCTGTGTCTCTTGCACAGTGTGTCATATTCTTCTCAATCTGTAAGAATTATTTATATATGTGAATATTAGTAATTTGTTCTTACGCCATCACAAATGTCTTCTTCTAGTCTGTTTCTTTTAACACTGATTATAGTTTCTTTTGTCCCGGAAAATGTTTAATTTTAATGTAGTCAAATTTATCAGTCCTTCCTTCTATGGCAATTTTTTCTTGTACCTTACTCAAAAAATATTTTCCTAACTCAAAGTCATATATATGGCTTCATACAGTCTCTTTACTTTAAATATTTTAAAAGCTTTTCTTTGGACATTTAGCTCACTTTTACCATCTGAATGCTCTGTGTGTGTGTGTGTGTGTGTGTGTGTGTGCGGCACGCACGCGTACACAGTGTTAGCAACAGATCTGTTTTTCTCTAATAAGGATTTACAGTAGATTTCCACCAATGATTTTAATTCAAACTCCATCACCTAAAGTGATTCTACGTAACCACACGCATGTTTTTACTTATTTATTTTTACCATTGCTCCAACGAGAAGAGCCCCGCCGAGGGCATGCTGGACATGAAGCTACAGAGGGTTAACGCCTGCCGGCTGAAAGCCTTGGCTCCTTCGCTGCAGATCTGCACGGGGTTGCGGCTCACCTTCCTGCAGAAGTACAACCTCAACAACCCCGCTGAGCATGCGCAGCTGGACATGGTCAGGCCACGCCGGCCGGTGCAGGGCCTGATGGACGCCTGGGCTTCCCCTTCTCCTGGACCATGGATGGCGAGGCCCAGGAGGCAGAGCTGGGGAGCCCGAGAAGGCTCATGTCCACCTACGGACAAGTGGCAGGCCCGGAGATGGGCCGATGAGGGGCCAGGCCCTCTTCAGTCTCGGACTGAAGTCCGAACACAGGGATGACTCGCCCCTCCCTCTGCCAAGGCAGCAGCGTAGAGGCCTCTGGTGCAGCTCACCCCAGGTGACCCGTGGTTTCCCCCGTTTCCAGACGTGGGACACTGGACCCTCAAGGCCCCAGCCGGGGCTGCTAGTTAGGGCCTCACCCCTGCTGCTGAACATCATGGGCGAGCTGGCTGGCTTGGTTTTGGGCCCTTTACTAGCAGTGACTGGGAAGGGCCCCAGGCCCCTCCTCAGGTGTCCAAGCCCCTACTTTTCTAAGCACAAATGACCAATAGAGCTGATGCTTCACCGAAAAAAATTTCTTTTTTCTAGATAACCACAGATATTTTGTTCCATTTGTCTATCGGCACCATTATAGCCTAAGTACTTAAAAACACAACTCAATTTCCGAAGACTTACAGTGATTGATATCTGTTTAAATAAGTACCCTTTATTATCCACTTTTTAAAAATTGTCTTGGGATTCTTGGTCTTCACTATACATATTTTTGCATTAGCATGTTCCTTTCTATTAAAAATACAATACAAAACAAAAAACACAAAACCTTGCTAAATATTAGATTGGGATTGCAATTTCTAGGCTAAATTGGTGAGAGTATAATCTTAAACGTAAGAACACTTCCTATCCTCAAATATTGTTATCTCCATACATTAAGGACATATTGATGCCCTTCAGTATAATTTTACATTTTGTTTTGACATTTAGTTCATTTTTACCATCTGAATTCATGAGACTTCTTTTTAGGTTTCCAGACACTGTTCTATCAAGTGGGATCATTTTATGTGCTTTTTAAACTAATGTAGTTGCTTCTACTGTTATTTTGAATTATAGTAATTTGAAGAAAATTCATTATATATGCAGCTCAACATCAATCAAATATAATCAATATGCTTTCTACCAAACCCTATTTCATAATTTTCTTGTTTTTCCTATAATTTGATCTCACCATCTCTCTGTATCTTTAGTATTTTTTTCTATTATCATATTGCTGATCATTCTTTACTTTTATGAGTATTTTTCCATGCATTAGTTTCAACCTTTCTTTGCTAATATAATTACAGTCTACTCTTTAAACACAATTGATTTGAGGTCAATTCCTCTAGCCCCATGATGATTAATTTTACTTTCCAATGTATTATCTTTGTTATCACTCATACTTTTTCTTTTCCTCACATATAGTATTTGCCAAAATCCTTAGTTTTCTGTGTGTGTGTTTTCCTTTAATTCGACCACAAACTCTTCCACAACTGTGTGAATTTCCTCTCAAGCTGCTGAGGCTAAAACAGTTTTCATCTTTCTGAAGACAATCTCCCAGAGCCCCTGCCATGTTCCAAAAGGGGCTGTTTGAGATTCACTTTTTTTACATCTGTCCTCAGATCTTTCTTCACCAGAATCATTTGCCTCTCCAGTCTCTAGTATGTGTCCCTCTTTTTTGTTGTTGTTACTATATGATTTTGAGGTGACATCCAAATACTGAATGTACATGTATTTTTCTTGAGAATATGAAATATACTACTCCATCATCTTCTTATTAGTATTATTGCTGTTAAGAAATCTGAAGTCTAGCAGCACCTGGGTGGCTTAAGTTGGTTAAGCATCTGCGTTCAGCTCAGGTCATGATCTTGGGGTCCTGGGATCAACCCCACATGGGGCTCCTTGTTNNGCAGGGAGTCTGCTTCTACCTCTGCCTCTCCCCCCCCCCCACTTGTTTTCTCTCTCTCTCTAATAAAAAAGAAAATAAAATCTAAAGAAAAAAAAAGAAAGAGAGAGAAATCTGAAGTCTTTCTGATGTCTGATCTTTGTATAAGACCCAGGGGTTTATTTTTCTCCAGAAACCTGTAAAATCTGATGTTTGTCTAGATTTCTGAAAATGCATGGTATTGTTCTTTGGTGTTTGTATATTTTTATCAAAATTGCAGGATTCTCACCAAGTGCTTTCATTCTGCTTTCTCTGTTCTGGGACATTCCAATAAATTTTTCACTGAAAACCCCCTTCACTCCATTTTCCCTGTTCTGGAACTCCTATTATTCAGATATTGTCTGCATTGTTTTTCCTTTTAATTTTATTGTGACTCAGCTCTGATTTTCCAACTTGAGGTCTTATTGCTTTACTTTCTAGGTTCTGTTCCTAATATTTTTCTCCATGCCACCTATTGAGATTTTTATAGTTGATATGATATCTTTATATTTCAAAGACAACTTTTTTCTATGTGAATTCACTTTTAAAAATTATATACATGTAGCACGTAACATTTTCCACTGGTGGTTGCAGCAATATTTCTAGCCTGTATCCCCTTCTGATAACTTGCCACTGCCTAATCAAGAAAAATAGCTCCACGCTCCTCTTTGGAATCCCCGTCAAACAGCAGAGTCTAATTCCTTTCCCCTTGAATCTCTTGTAATGAACACAGTGTAGCTAAGATAATGCATAATTTTCTAGGCTGTGTCAGAAAAAGTGGGGGGAAAAAACTGAAAAAGTTACTGCCTTCTGAGATGTAACACCTGGACTATGGTCCTGAGCCACTGTGTAAGAATCCAGTTGTGAAGCTATCAGGCTCTAAGGAATCCCAGCCACACATGGAGAAATCACAGGGAGAAGCACAGAGACAGAGACAGGCAAAGAGACAGAGAAACTGACAGAGACAGGAACCATGGCAAATAATAAGATTACTGTTATGCCAAGTCATTACATTTTGGGGTGCTGGGCAGCAATGGCTGACCATAGAGTAATCTTTTGTTTTTTTAGTGTAACATATATGCACTTATATGCATTAACATTGTATTATATATACAATACACTATGAACATATGTTAATCTTAAATACATGTAGAGTTTGTTTTTATGAGTTTTTCCGTATATATTCTCTAATTCTTTGAATTGGTTTTTGTATTTTTTTTCACTATGATGTATAATTAACACCTTTCTTCAAATGTCTTGATCAATAGTTTAACTAGATATATAATGTTATGTCCGAAACAATTTTTTCCTCAGAAAATTTTTGAAATTTCCCATTTTAATTTAACACCCATTTTTGCTGTTGAAAAGTCTAGTTAGAATCTGATTTTTATTTGATTATTGTAAAAAAAAAAAGGATATTCTGGATATGTTTAATCCAAAGTTCTTGTCCTCATGGTTTTAAAATCTCATAATAATAGTTCCAGAAATTAAGTGCCTTCATTTCAACCCTTTATGGAGTACTTTCAATTTAATCACTGATGTTTGACCTGAGCTTTGGGGGAAAAATATGCTGTTTAATATTTGATTATCTCTGCATTTTCTGATCTTTATTCTCGTTCTCTTTCTCTCTCTGTTCTTTTTCTCTCTCTCGCCTTTACCTCTTCCTCTTTTTCTAGGTTTATAATAGCTAATTAGATCTTCTGGATTTATCCTTGACTGTTTTATCCATGTCATCCCCTTTTAAAATTTGCTTTATTATTGGAAATAAAATTTGTTTTAAATGATTCTTTTTACAAAAATGTCCTACATTTTCCCCATTCTCTAAGAAGATACAATTTAATTATTCTAAAATTCTTAACTGTTCCCCAACTTATTTCTTGTTCCCCCAGAGAGTGATGCTCTATTTAGTAAAGGAGGTACTTCTTTTTTTGTGCTACAGGACTTCCTAAAGTGTTAGTGACATTTTGTTATTCTTCTACATTTGTGTAAAAGGTTCATTAGAGGCTTAAATGACTTTTCTCCTTCCTTAGAAGCCGGACCGTTAAATGAGCAAGAGGACAACGTGCTGTCCAAATACGGTCATCAAGGAGCAGAGCAGCTCCTAGCAATGCTTGGTAGCAGCTGCTAGGTGAGCTTGCCAGGCTTCCATAGATTTGGCTGCTTAAGACAAACTGAGCCCAACAGACTTAGACAGTTTATTACTCTAAGCAGAGCAGGCTGGCTAAACTTATGTCTGTACTGGTTTCCCTTGCTCCCCAATTCCTAAGGGGGCAATGCAAAATCACACAGTGGGTCTGAATCACAGCTGAAAGACACTGAGCCAGGAAATCCCTAAGGGAATTTCTAGCATTACCTTTATTTCCCTGGAAAAAGCAAATCTTTACTGGGAAGAGAGACAGAGAGTTTTTTACCTGCTATTCTGAAATACCACTGGAGAATCAGTTATTTTTATTTGTACTATTTGTAATCTAAACAAATTGGCTGTCAATACCTAGAAGTGAAGAAATGTAAGAGATTTATGAAAAATTGTCTTCCAACAAGGGTAGAATATGTCTATTGGGATTGAGAACTTCAAAATAAATTGTGCAAATGGGAAACATGAAATGAAGTTCCCACCGCCACTACCATGCACAAATACTGGGTATTAGTAATACCCACTTTAGAGCCATAATCACTTCTAGGAAGATACTGATTGAATGTTTTCCTTATGCTGTTAGTAGAGGTAGGAGGAGGGGCAGTAGGAAGGAAAAGCCAATTAATGCAGCTGACTGTTGAGGAGGAATTAAACTAAATAACCAATGAGTCCAAATTAAAGTTGAAAATAATACTTCCATCTCAGCTTTCTTTTCTACCACTCCCATTAAATCTTTACTTCTGTTCTGGTGTGTGGTGTACCCATCACTGTGACCCACTCCACTTTTAGTTTCCCATAAAGTCTTCATAATTTTTGGTCAGCTGTTGCTATTCCCTCTGTTTCTAATCTGTACATATCTTTTCATTTTCTTCTTTTTTAGGTGAGAAAGGAAACAACCAAGAGTGACTAGGTTGCCATTGTATTGGGTCAAATTGAAACTGTAGGCTCTCATTACTCTATACATAAGTGTGGTTTAAATTACATTATTAAATAAAATATAATAAATTCATTAAATAATAATTACTATAATGTACTATATAATAAAATAAAATATAACAGGTTGTGAAGGTTGTGTTAATTTTAATTTTTGTGCTGTAGAATATCCAGATTTCTAGCATATTTAAAATCTGTAAAATGTTTCCCTCTGCTCATTTGTTTTGTTTCTTAAATTCCACATATGAATGAAATCATATGGTATTTGTCTTTCTCTGACTTATTTCTCTTAGCATAATAC
This sequence comes from Ursus maritimus, assembly GCF_017311325.1. Classification (NCBI taxonomy): domain Eukaryota; kingdom Metazoa; phylum Chordata; class Mammalia; order Carnivora; family Ursidae; genus Ursus; species Ursus maritimus. The sequence goes on along the minus strand of NW_024423897.1, from coordinate 44,548,830 downwards.
TCTCTAGTCCATCCATGTTGTTGCAAATGGAAAGATTTCATTCCTTTTTATGGCTGAATAATATTCCATTATATATATATACCACTTCTTTTTCTATTCATCAGTCGATGGACAGTTGGGCTGTTTCTATAGTTTGGTTATTATAGATAGTGCTGTTATAAACATTGGGGTACATGGATCCCTTTGAATTAGTTTTTTGTACTCTTTGGGTAAATAATTAGTAGTGCAAGAGAGGCAAACCAAGAAACAGACTCTTAACTATAGAGAACAAACTGATGGTTACCAGAGAGGAGGTGGGTCAGGGATAGGTTAAATAGGTGATGGGGATTAAGGAGTGCACTTGTTATGATGAGCACAGAGTGATGTATGAATGCACTGAATTACTATACCATATGCTTGAAACTAATATAACACTGTAAGTTAACTAACTGGAATTAAAATAAAAACTTAAAAAAATAAATAAAGTCTATAAAATGTAGTTATTGTCTAGGATTAGTGAGCTCAATAGGCCTTCTTTATAAGGTTTAATTAAAATCATTAAGTCAAAGCTCCATTCTTACTGAAAAATCTATTAATGGTTCTTTTACCTCTAATGATTAAACAAAATTTTTGATTGAACTAACCATTAAGCTGTAATTTCTTGGATGACTTTTTAAATTTAATGACTAGAAAACTATAAAGAATAGATTTAAAATATTAATAAAATTTAATAAAATATTTAATACATCTCTATTAAAAAGCAGTCAACTGGTCTAGAATAGAGACCAATTTATGACAGTATATAGGACAGCCTGTAACAGTGGAAATTAAATGAGCATAATTTATTCTTCTTATTACACACTGATGACTATTACACATTCACTTGTGTTCTAGAGTTGTTCACAAATTTATTTTTACATGTATTTTCATTCATTTGAAATGATTTAAAACCAAATTGATAAATTTTAATCACAATTTTTTTCACGTTTCTTCTATATAAATCATAACTATAAACTATAACTTAAGGTATTCTTTTCAAGTTTGTTGGACCACCTCATTTCCTTTGCCTAAATTCTATAAAAAATGTTAATGTGTGTTTGGTGGCAATGTGGTGGTAGGGGGGTTGATGGATTTCTGTTGTTAGTACTGTATTCTACAACTCTGAACAGAGCTAAAAGTGGGGTTATTAAAACCTGTCTCTTTTTTATCTTGTAATTACTTTAGTATCTGTTTTTAGTAAAATAGAACCTCTTGCTGGCTGGAAAAAAGGGTTCAATATATTTCCATATAATTTCATGCTTAATTTCAACTGGGATCCTCTCCACATAAAAATAAAGATAACACACCATTAACATTCCATAGCTTAATTTCATTTTTCATCTAAGTTGTTTGCTTGCATCCTTTAGTCATTAGTCGAAGAAAAAGAAAATGAAATGAATTTCCAGTCAGTTGAAGAAGAAGAGGAGGAGGCGGAGGAGGAGGAAGAAAAAGGAGGAAGAAGGAGGGAGGAGGAGGGAGAAGGAGGAGGAGGAGGAGGAGGAGGAGGAGGAGGAGGAGGAAGAAGCCTGAGGTTGCCAATAGGTATCTCTGTCCATAAGAACAGCCTATTTAGAAGCTGGTGATGTTCCAACAAAACTCTGTCTACTGAATTTAACAATCAGTTTAAAATTGGCATAGTCATGAAACAAAATAAGATGAATGGAAGGGATTGAAGATGTAACTAATGATGCATATCAGTTTTCTCAAGCAAGAATTGAATGTAATTGTTTTTAACTCCTTTGAGAAATCATGACAGAAATTTTGTATTTTTCTTAAAATGTTTAATACCCACAGAATTCAATTTTTTTGAAACAAGATGCAAAGTATAAGAATACTTTTGTGCCTATTATGATTTTATGAAATATTAAACAAAATAAGCATAGGAAAAAAGACAAAATGTATGCTTTAAATTGAGAATAATAAAATAAGGATATTTTAAAACCAAGACCATTAAAGTGTTGAAAATCTGTAAGACTTTCAGTAAGTAATGCTGAGAATTACTATGTTTTGGGGCAAATTTTCTGTAACTGAACTTGCTTAAAACAATGCTAGTATATTTTATCACCTCAGAACATTTGGTTATACAGAAATTACATATAGAATTTAGATAACTATCATTCTTTGGTAGTTCATTATAAACTATGATTGGGATTCTGAATTTTCTGAAACATTCATAGTTTCAAATATTCTTCTAAACTATTATTTATGTTTAGCAAGCAAGGTCACTATGACAAAAAATATATAAGAAAATAAGTAAAGTAATAAAATCAATTGGGATGAAAATTTTAAAAATCCTAATTAGTCTAGAGAACTAATTTGGAATACTACATTTTTTTATTTTAGAGGCCACACTTTATATTGAAAACTGTTCAGTCCTCAAAAGGAGTAAGTGTATATTTTAAGAGATATTAAAATTCATGACCCTTCTCAGGGTATGCTTTTGAGATTGAACAAAGAAAATAGCCAAAGTCAAGGAATGAAGATGTCAGCAGAGAAATACAAAGAGAAAAAGGAACAGAGAAGAAAAAGTCAAAGAAAAATTATAAGAAGGGGTATCCAGATTATTATAATTTAGATCAGTTTGGTTCAACATACACTTACAAGTATATACACTGTGTTAGAATTCGGGGTTCAATAATGGAGAAGTCTTCATTTTTACCCTGCTCTGATCTGCCAGTATGAAATGTAATGTATCATATTAGTTATTGAAATATTTTACATTAATGTGTTTTAAGATTTGGTGTCGTTTTGCATATGACTAATCCTATCTCATTCAGTGTCCTGATTTTTTTTTAAATTTTTTTAGTGATTTTTTTTTTTTTTTTTTTTGTATCCTATCCTTTAAAACAAACATTTTGCTTAGGGTGGCTTAGTGGGGAGGGGACAGGGAGAAGAGAGTTCTCTGTAGTATGAATTATTTCTTTTAACTGATCTCTTTAGACAGTTATTCCCATAAAAACATTCACTTGATTCCCTATTTGGTTTTATTAGTGCACACAAATAAACATCCTGTTAGGAAATAGATATCAAAGGAATTATTCTCCCCTTGTTTAACAGAAATAAACAGATAAAGAAAATAGGCTGTGGTTATTTTACTCTTTAAGCAAATCATTCTACCAACTCTCTTTAGCCAAGTTGCATATCACAGCCAACTTTAGTAATGAATGGACATCTGTTGAAATTTATTATTTGGCTCTGACATTTTTTAGCTGTATATCTGCATATACAGATTTATATCTAGGCACATAAAAGAAACATTCTTAACAAATTACTTTTTTTTAACCAATGAATGCATAGTTATAATACGCATAAATTGACCCTAGATCAATATTCAATCACCAACACTTCCTTTACACATTTCACTACTAGACTGATTTACACTGCAGTACTCTATCTTGAGTAGTATGTTTATTGGAAGAGAAAATTCAAAATTCCTGGTTGACTGAAAATATGTCATGGGCAAGGAAGAGAAAAACAATCTGTTTTAATACAAGAAAATCTGTGGTGAAAACATTACCAAAAATGGATACATCTGACAATGAAACAAGTTACAACAGTAATTAATAGGTTTTAAAGAAGAAGACAAAAAAATTAGTTGCAAAAGGACACTTTGAGAACATAGATCCAATTTCCTAAGACAGAAATGTTACAATCTAGTTTAACATCACTATTCGAAAAACAAAGTTTGAAAACTTTCATTTGGAACTATTTAACTGATTAAAGTGGAAAAAAATTCAGTTTATTTAATAGGCCAGATTTCAGCTGTAGTACTGTTTTAGGCCAGAGAATAAATTAAATGTGTGATTATACTTCCCATGTTTTAAAGTGTGATTTTTAAATATATTTTGCTACTTTCATGTCATTGCTCTTAAATGACTTACCAGTTTTCATTAATATATCTCCAAGTTGTGTATATCTGTTTGTTTCTTTACTTAACATTTTTTTATGACTTTCCCTTAGCAAGCCATGATTCCAGCTGCTCAGCTAAAAGCAAGATTTTCTTGAGGATGCCTGGCTGGCTCAGTTGGTGGACATTGCAACTCTTGATCTTGGGGGTGTTATTATTTCCTTTAAAAATATGAAAACTACACTCTAGGAGATCAGATCATGTTTTCAAGGAATCTTGGCTGCTAATGTGCATTGAAGTTGAAACTCAAAGTTCTTTTGTCTATTAATAGTTGTCAATATTTTAAGAGTAAAGCAATTTCAGGTTGAATATTTTATGCCTATAAACTTTTATATTCAATAAAAACCTTATCCACAAAAATAAAATAAAGTGTTTTCTCTGTGATGTTTTACATAATTTACCAATATGCTAATATACTATAGTTAAATAATCCAAGTTTCCTGGTAATATAGCACTACATTTGAATTCGAGATATATAATTTTCTAGCTAAATAAGGAGCTTTAATACTTAGCATCTCTAAGCTTTAGTTTCTGCTTGGTAAAGTAGAATAGCAATCCTTGTGTTGCAAAGTGCTGTGTAAATTATAGTATTGAAAGTGCCCAGCAATAACTGGCATACACTATGCCCCCAATAAATAGTAACTAGTATTATTTATATCATTTAATGTTTAAATTTATAGATAATAAAATATATGAATGAAACAGAATATGTATGGAATTTGATAGCAGAAATATCCAGGGATTTAACATAAATTTCATACTATTTAGTATTAACTTCATAAATACATGTTTATATTTGGTATAAATTTGCATTTATTTCATAATCAAATTTATTTCTTCACAATAAATAGACTTCTGGTTTTCAGTTCAGCCTATGAAAATCTTAGACGTTCCCTCCATCTTAACTAGAAGTAAAAAGCTGAACAGATTGAAGAATCAACAGCTCTTCTTGGGTCCCTAAGAGAGGGAAAGACACAGGGCAAACTACTGCCCTCAAGATTAGAGTCAGAAAGGCAATCACAAGGACTCAGCTTAACAAATCAGAGATTCATGAGCTGAAACCAACACAGGAATCTTTGCCAGAGTAGGGACACCTAAACTATAATTATGAATTGATGGAAGTACAGTGAAGACCACTCTGAGTTAAAAACACCAAGAGGACTTAGTTAAAGCGGTTCCTATACAATACTGTGAGATTTACCTCCAGGAGCTTGAGCAGGTTTCCACCGTAAATATGTGAGAAAAGTTCTCTCTGGCTTCCAGCAGAGGGAGCAGAAAGGGAACCATTTTGAAATATGCCAGAGAACTGCATTCTTCTTAACAAGGCCTGCCCTCAGGGGAAACTAGTTGACAAGAGCCTAACCTGCTGGGGTATTAACAGAACCTAACTGTCCTTGGAAAGGGAAATACCCAACTCTAACCTTCCACTTGGGAGAGTTTAATCACTCAACTCCAGGATCCCAGGATCGTCCAGCCATTCTGACCACCTAAGTGGTGGAGAAAAAAACCTGAGAAACATTTGTAAGGTTCACAGTCCAGAGGTACAGGATCACTTATAGAGCGCTTCCTTTCCCCTCACACATCATCATCACTTTAACAAAGGACTATTTATCCAGTAAATCAGGTCCAGCTATCAAGAAAAAAAAAAAAAGATAAAAGCATACTAAAAGGCAAAAAACAAACAAACAAACAAAAAACTAACAAAACCACCATTTGAAGAGACAGAGCAGGCATCAGAACCAGACATATTAGTGATGTAAGAATTATCAAAATGAGGATTTAGAACAGCGATGATTAATATGCTAAGGGCTCTAATGGAGAAAGTAGGCAGCATGCAAGAACAGATGGGCAATATAAGCAGATAGATGGAAATCCCAAGAAAGAACCAAAAAGAAATGCCAGAGATAACAACAACAAAAAAAATTGCCACAAAACTGAAGAATGCCTTTGATGGGCTGATTAGCAGACTGCACATGGCTAAGGAGAAAATCTCTGAGCCAGAGTATGTATGAACAGAATTCTCAAGACCTGGAAAGTAAAGACAAAAGATTGGAATGAACAGAACAAAATATCCAAGGACCATGAGGCAACTATAAAGGATGTAACATATGTTTAACTAGAATACCGAAAAAAGAAGGAATCTGACCTATAGAGGAATAAAGATAAGTTTTATGTTAGCTTCTCCTCAGAAATTATGCAAGGAAGGGTGCTTGGGTGGCTCAGTCAGTTAAGCATCTGACTCTTGATTTTGGTTTGGGTCTTGATCTCAAGGTCATGTTTTGAGTCCTACATTGTGCTCCATGCTGGGTGTGGAGACTACTTAAAGAAGAAAAGAAAAGAAAAGAAAAGAAAAGAAAAGAAAAGAAAAGAAAAGAAAAGAAAAGAAAAGAAAAGAAAAGAAAAGAAAAGAAGAGGAGAAGAGAAGGGAAGGGAAGGGAAGGGAAAGGAAAAGAAAAGAAAAGAAAAGAAAAGAAAAGAAAAGAAAAGAAAAGAAAAGAAAAGAAAAGAAAAGAAAAGAAAAGAAAAGAAAAGAAAAGAAAAGAAAAGAAAAGAAAAGAAAAGAAAAGAAAAGAAAAGAAAAGAAAAGAAAAGAAAAGAAAAGAAAAGAAAAGAAAAGAAAAGAAAAGAAAAGAAAAGAAAAGAAAAGAAAAGAAAAGAAAAGAAAAGAAAAGAAAAGAAAAGAAAAGAAAAGAAAAGAAAAGAAAAGAAAAGAAAAGAAAAGAAAAGAAAAGAAAAGAAAAGAAAAGAAAAGAAAAGAAAAGAAAAGAAAAGAAAAGAAAAGAAAAGAAAAGAAAAGAAAAGAAAAGAAAAGAAAAGAAAAGAAAAGAAAAGAAAAGAAAAGAAAAGAAAAGAAAAGAAGAGAAGAGAAGAGAAGAGAAGAGAAGAGAAGAGAAGAGAAGGGAAAGGAAAGGAAAGGAAAGGAAAAGAAAAGAAAAGAAAAGAAAAGAAAAGAAAAGAAAAGAAAAGAAAAAGAAAAGAAAAGAAAAGGAAAAGAAAAGAAAGAAAAGGAGAGGAGAGGAGAGGGAGAGGGAGAGGGAGAGGGAGAGGGAGAGGGAGAGGAGAAGAAAAGAGAAGAGAAGAAAAGAAAAGAAAGAAAAGAAAGAAAAGAAAAGATAAAATAAATAATGCAAGGGGTGCGCCTGGGTGGCTCAGTCATTAAGCGTCTGCCTTCAGCTCAGGGCGTGATCCCAGAGTCCTGGGATTGAGTCCCACATCGGGCTCCCTGCTCTGCTGGGAGCCTGCTTCTTCCTCTCCCACTCCCCCTGCTTGTGATCCCTCTCTTGCTGGCTGTCTCTCTCTTTGTCAAATAAATAATAAAATAAAATCTTAAAAAAAAAAAAAAGAAAGAAAGAATGCAAGGAAGCAGGTAGTAGAAGGAAACATTAAAGTGCTGACAGAAAAAGAAAAATCCCACAAACCTAGAATTCTCTACTCTGTGCAATTATCCTTCAAAAGTGAAGGAGACATTCTCAAATGAAAACTGAGGGAATTTGTTGCCAGTAGACCTGCCTTGCAAGAAAGGTTAAGAGAATATCTTTAGAAAGAAGGAAAATAGTATGGGGTCAGATCTGTATAAAGTAAACAACAGCATTGGAGAAGGAATAAGTGAAGGTAAAATAAAACCTTTTTGTTTTTCTTATTCTTAATTGATCTGATGGATTTTTTTAGAATAATAATACCAACAATGTATTTGATTGTGTATGATTATGCATGTATCTTATATAAATGTTTATGTGTGCTTATACAAAATGAATGACAGCAATTAAACAAAGGAAGCATGGGAGAGATGAGAATTATTCTGTTCTTGTAAGATTCTCATATTATTTGGAAAGTGGTAGAGTGTAATTTGAAAGTGAACTTGGATTAGCTGTAAATGTATATTGCAAGCTTTAGGGCAACCACTAAGAAAAAAAATCAAAATAAAAAAAAAGTATAACCAGTATGCTAAGAAAACAGAGAAAATGGAATCATATAAAATGCCCAGTTAAAACCAGAAAAGGCAGAAGAAGATTGGAAGATTATAATAGGAACAAAGAACAATGGCAGCAAATAGGAAAGAGTAACTAATGCGGTATCTATAGCATCTATATCGATAATCACTCTGAAGATAAGTGGTCTAAATCCACCAATTAAAAGACAGAGACTGTCAAAATAGATAAAAAAACAAAACCTAGGTATATGTTGTCTACAAGAAACTCATTTTAAACAAGACATATAGGGGCGCCTGGGTGGCACAGCGGTTAAGCGTCTGCCTTCGGCTCAGGGCGTGATCCCGGCGTTATGGGATCGAGCCCCACATCGGTCTCCTCTGCTATGAGCCTGCTTCTTCCTCTCCCACTCCCCCTGCTTGTGTTCCCTCTCTCGCTGGCTGTCCCTATCTCTCTGTCAGATAAATAAATAAAATCTTAAAATAAATAAATAAATAAATAAATAAACAAACAAACAAGACATATAGATTAAAAGTAAAAATGCAGAAAAATATGCCATGCTAACACTAATCAAATGAAAGCAGTTTTAGTTTGTATTAGAAAGGAGTAGCTACATTAATTTCAGACAGCGCAGACTTCAAAGCAAGGGAAATTATCAGGGATAAAATAGGGCATTTCATACTGATAAAAGGGTCAGTTCTTCAAGAGGACAGCACAATTCATAATGTGTATACGCCTAACAAGAAAGCATCAGCCTACATGAGGCAAAAACTAAGAGGAGAGAATTACAAGGAGAAATGGATCAATCCACAATCAGAGAGACTTCAGTACTCCTCTATCAGAAATAAACAGGATCAGCAGGCAGAAAATCAATAAAGACACAGTGAACTCAACAGCACAATCAATCCACTGGATATAACTGATATCTAAAGACTACTTGATCCAGGTGCCTGGGTAGCTCTTTGGCCACTGGTTAAGTGTCTCCCTTTGGCTCAGGTCATGATCCCAGGGTCCTGGGATCAAGTCTCACATCAGGTTCCCTGCTCAGCAGGGAGTCTGCTTCTCCTTCTCCCTCTGCCCACCCCCCACTCGTTCTCTCTCTCTCTCTCTCAAATAAATAAATTAAGTCTTTAAAAAAATAAACAAAGACTACTTGATCCAACAACAGCAGAATACATATTCTCCTTAGGCTCACATAGATTATTCATCAAAATAAATAACAATCTGGGCCATAAAAAAACATTCAACATTTTAAAGAGAGTATAATCATACAATGTCTGCTCTCAGAACATACTGATATTAAACTAGAAATCAATAACAGAAATGTAACTGGAATATTCCCAAAAAAGCAGAGTTTAAACAGCCTACTTTTAAATAGCACATATGTATAAGAATATTATGATAAATTTTAAAAAGTATTTTTAACTAAATGAAAATGAAAACACAACATATCAGAATGAGTGGGATGCAGTAAAAGCAATGCTTGGGAAATTACAGCATTGAAAGCATATAGTAGAAAAGAAAACAATATCTAAGATCAATTATCTAACTTTCCACATTAGGAACTTAAAGAAGAGCAAGCAAATTAATTTCAAAGTAAGCAGTAGAAGAGAAAAAGAGCAGAGGTCAATGATATTGAAAACAGAAAGTCAATAGAGAAAATCAACTCAAAAATTCGGTTTTCTGAAAAAATTCAATACAATCGATAAGTTCTTAGCTAGACTAAAGAAACTAAACAGATGACAAAATTACTAATATCATAAATGAAAGAGGGTACATCATACAGATCCCATGGACACCAAAGTGTAATAAATGATACAATGAGTAATTCTCTTCCCACGAATTTGATAACCTAGATGTAATGGATCAAATCCTTAAGAGGCACAATCTGCCAGACCTCACACAAGCAAAAGACAATCACAACAGGCATATATGTATTAAAGAAATTGAATAATTAATCACCTTACAAAGCAGAAAGCATCAGCCTTTTGGCTTAACTGGTAGATTCTACCAAACATTCAAGGTAGAGATTACACCAATGCTCTACCATCTCTTTCAGAAGACAGAAGCAGCGGGAATACTTTGTAACTCATCTATGAAACCAGCATTACCTTAACACCCAAACTAGACAAAGGCATATAAGAAAACTGCAGGCCAATATCTCAAAAACATAAATGTAAGATTCCTCAACAAAATAGTATGAATCAAGTCAATGAATAAAAAGAATTATACACCACAGCCAAGTGGGATTTATATACCCCAGGTATGCAAGGCTGGTCCAACATTCAAAAATTTAATTAAATAATCAATCTCATCAACAGGCTAAAAAAAGTCACATAATTATATCAACAGATAGATAAAAAGCATTTGACAAATCCAATACCCATTCATATTAAAAACTCTCAGTAAACAAGAAATAGAGGAAATTTTTTCAACTCATTGAAGAATATCTACAAAACACTACAGCTAATCAGAAACTCAAAGCTTTCCTGCTAGAAAGGATATCCCCATTTACCAGTCCTTTTCAACATTGTACTGGAATCTCTAGCTAATTCAATACATAAGAAATGGAAAAGGAAATAAAGGGTATACAGATTAGGAAGGGAAACAATTGTCTTCATTCACAGATAACATGATTATCTACATAGAAAATCTGAATCAACAAAAAATTGGAACCAATAAGCAAATATAATAAAGTTGTTGGATATGAGGTTAAAATATAAAAGTCAATCACTTTCCTATATAACTACAATAAATAAGTGAACTTTGTAATTAAAAACCTAATACCATTTACATTGGCACTTCCCAAAATAACATACTTAGGTATAAATCTACTATCGTATATATAAGATCTATCCATGTTCTTGGACAGGAAAACTTAATATTATTAATGCGTTAGTTCCTCCCAACTTGATGTATAGATTCACTGCAATCCTTAATACTTATTCTTATTTAATAAAACCTGTTTGTAATAAATCTCCCATATCTGCCACCATCACCTCTCTCTCAGGAGAATGCATCTCCCTGCCCAGACTCCCATACCTCATACTGGTCCGTCGTATACACAGAATGCCTTATTCTGCTTGTACTCTGGCTCCTATGTTGGTCCACTCCACTGTGAATATGCCCACTTCATCCTTCTCTGACTCTATCTGCCTACATCAGTTCAACTCCCTATATAAGTTTACTTACCTTACACAGTCTCTGACATTCTATTTCTGGCTGCCATCTCTAAAGATGCTTGCTTACCCTGATTTGGTTCTGAAACCTCATTCTGTGCAACTAAGGCCTTTTCCACTCTGAAAGTGAATGTCTAGTTAGCTCTGTCCCCAACAGGTTTAAATGAATTGTTCAGGAGGGAATAGAAGGGAAGGAAAAGAGAAAAGACAAAAGAAATGGGGTGTAAAATGATCTTTACTCAGATAACCTAATTGTGTAGAAAATCCTAAGCAATCTATTTTTTTAAAGTGCTAGATCTGCTAAATAGATTAATCAAGGCCACAGTACACAAGGTCAAATACAAAATAATTTATTTTTCTGCATACTAGCAAAATATACCTGGAAAATTGACTCTAAAATATCATACCTTTTATAACAGCATTAAAGAACATAAAACACAGGGAAAACTATAACAGATATATGTAAGATCTCTACAGTTAAATGTGTAAAACATTATTGACATAATTTTAAAAGTCCTAAATAGATAGAAAAATACAACATGGCCACTGGTTAAGTGTCTCTATATACAATAGATCTGAAGATTCAATGTTAAGATGTGTTATGGACTGAATGTTTATGTCCACCTCTAATTCATATGTGAAGCCCTAATCCCCAGTTTGGCTATACTTGGCAATGGAGCCTCTAAGGAGTAATTAAGCTTAAATAAGGTCCTAAGTGTGGGGCTCTGATCCTATAAGATTAGTGTCTTTATAAGAAGAGACATAGAGAACTCATTCTCTTTTTGCCTCCATTAGCACACACCCTGAAGAAAGGGCATGTGAGGACATAGTGAGAAAGCAATTACCTGCAAGCCAGGAAGAAAGAGCTTTCAACAGAAACCAAATCTGCTGAACCTTGGACCTTTAGCTTCCAGAATGGTGAGAAAATAAATTTCTGTTGTCTAAGCCAACAGTCTATGTTATTTGGTTATGGCAGCCCAAGCAGATTAATGTAAGGTGTTAATTCTACGCAACTTAATTTATAAATCCAATAAAATCCAAGTAATACTCAGCATATATTAAATATATTTTTGGTGAAGTTAAAGCATATTTAAAATGCAAGTGCCATGAAATTGTCAAAAATACTTGATATAGGGGTTATGGGTGGCTCAGTATGTTAAGCATCTGACTCTTGGTTTTGGCTTAGGTCATAATCTCTGGGTCATAAGATCAAGCCCCGAGTTGGGCTCTGTGTTGGATGTGGAGCCTGCTTGATGATCTCTCTCTCTCTTTCCCTCTGCGCCTCCCCCCCGAAAAAATACTTTAAATAAAATCAAAGTTGGTACACTTGATTTTAAAACCTTTTTTGAAGCTACAGTAAGCAAGATAAAATCATAATGGCATTACAACAGACAAGTAGATCAATGGAACAAATTGATCATTCATAATGAGACTATAATGACAGGGTCAACTGATTTTTGACTAAGGCATGGCAGGACTTCAATGAGAACAGGAAAACGTTTTCACAAATTGTGCTAGAACAACTGATTCTCTATTTGGAAGAACAATAGCAGCAACAACAACAATAGAACCTCTATTCATACACTACACTATACACAAAAATGTATGCAAATCTAAATAGAAAATATAAAACTATAAGTCTTCCAGAAGCAAATATAGGAGAAGAAACATCTCATAACCTTAGGGTAATCAAAAATTTGTTAGAAAAGACTCAGTAAGCACTATAAAAGGAAAAAAAAAAAGAATATATATATACATATACATATATATATATATTATGGACTTTATTAAAATTAAAACCTTTTCTTCAATATAAAGAAAATGAATGAGCCAACCAGAGATGGGAAAAAATCATTCACTGTAACTATATATCTAATAAAGAATTTATATCCAAAATACATTAAAAAACTCCTATGACTCAATTATAGAAGCCCCCAAACCCAATAAAATATTTGGCAAAACTCAAAAAGATACTGCATAAAGGTATATCTACAAATGGCTATTAACCATTTTATTAAGTTATATTAAAGATACTCAATGCCATTAGTCATCATGGAAATGCAAATAAAACCACATTGCGTTATCACTATGCACTCTAAGGAATGGTTCAATTTTTAAGACACTAGCCAACAATGTTATTCAAGATGATGAACAACCAACCAGGAGCTCTCATATATTAGTAGTAAGAGTATCAAATGGTACATAGAACTACTTCAGAAAAGTAGAATTTCTCATTAAGTTAACTATGTACCTAGCTCATGTCCCAGAAATTTCACTTCTATGCATTTACAGACAGAAAATGAAAGGAAGGAAGGAAGGAAGGAAGGAAGGAAGGAAGGAAGGAAGGAAAAAAGAGAAAATATATATACTTAAAGGTCGCCAAATATCCATCAACAGGAAACTGGAGAAACAAATTGTGGGGTACTCATCCAACAAAACACCCTCACAATAACTAGGAATGATCCACTGAGAAATACAATAGTACACAACATCCTCAAAAAATATTCTGGGAAAAAGAAACCACACACAAAAGAGAATCTGCTATAAATTCTATATGAAATTCTTTTTTTTTTTTTAAGATTTTATTTATTTATTTGACAGAGATAGAGACAGCCAGCGAGAGAGGGAACACAAGCAGGGGGAGTGGGAGAGGAAGAAGCAGGCTCATAGCAGAGGAGCCTGATGTGGGGCTTGATCCCAGCTGGGATCACGCCCTGAGCCGAAGGCAGACGCTTAACCGCTGTGCCACCCAGGCGCCCCCATTTATATGAAATTCTAAGTGAGGAGATACTAATCTCAGTTGGAAGCAATGAGAACAGTGGTTGCCTGTTGGAAAGCAACAAGGGGTTAACTGAGAAGGAACACAGGAACTTTCTAGGGTGATGGAAAGTTTTATGCTTTATTGATTGCAGAGGCATATGCATTTTTCAAAACACATTAGACTACACCTAGATCAGTGTGTTTTGTTATAAGGAAATTACAGTACAAAAATTAAAAAATGATTTTCTTGAAGAGACTGAGAAAATTTAAATATGCCAACAAATAGTATCTCCCCTTTCTCTAACTCTGTAACTGTGTGTGTATTTTTTCTTTGCTTTTTATTTTATCAGCTATGTTAATATAGAATTATTGAACGTAATGGTGTCTCAAATTTGGTCTCACCCAAATACACCAGTTTTAGTGATAGTCAAACCAGAAACCCAAGGTAGTAAAAGTTTTCCAAAATCATAAACAGAATTAGAGGCAGAACATGATATTCAACACAAGTGCTGTGAACTACTCTCCAGAAAAAATATCTACAAGACTATTTGCCTTAACTATGTATTTTCAGTTTTAGGTTTAAGTATAAGGAACTTCAAACACTTTTTATGTGGGCTTGTCATAAAAATTCATAAATATAGAATAGGAATCAAATAATGTATTGAACATTTTACCTCTATAAAGGAATATTGGGTAAAGAGAATTTATTCTTATTTCACACTTTAAAAATCATTTAAAATTAAAGAATTTTAAATAAACATCCCAATTACAAAATGAGCAAAGCACTTGATGGACATTTCTCCAAAAAAGAGATGTGGATGGCCAATAAGCCCACGAAAAGATGTTCACTATCACTTTTCTTGAGAGACATACAAATCAAAACCACGATGAGATCCCATTAGGATGCCTATTAAAAAACAGAAAGTAAAATAAAGTTTTGGCAAGGATGTGGAGAAATTTTAACTTTTGCATTGCTGGTGTGAATGTATAAAATAAATAATTTTAGTAATCTTATCAGCATACTAATTTTAATATACATGATGTGTAATGTTTTTTACACATATGCTAAAAGAAATGCAATAAATCCATGCCCCTGAAGACTCACTTAGAACCATTAAGTTCATTTCTAAAGGAATTTGTGCAATTTTTTAATAAAATATTTTATTTATTTATTTGACAAAGAGAGAGACAGCCAGCAAGAGAGGGAACACAAGCAGGGGGAGTGGGAGAGGAAGAAGCAGGCTCCCAGCAGAGCAGGGAGCCCGACGCAGGGCTTGATCCCAGGACCTGAGCTGCGGGCAGACGCTTAACGACTAAGCCACCCAGGTGCCCCAATTTGTGCAAATTTATATTTAAAATGACTCTGTACCTTTTCCTAGTTTAAATTATTTGATGTTTTTATAAAATTTTGGTAGGCCTAGTAAATTTATTTCAAATATATACAGTTGGTTTTTTTCAAATCTTTATTCTACATTGGGAAAATACTGTCATCTGTGTGTGTGTGTGTGTGTGTGTGTGTGTGTATGAGCAAATGTGTGCTTTCCTTGAGATATTTTTCTGAAAATGTTCCAATTTCTGTTACATTGGGGATCTGTTATTTTCTTAGAGATATTAACTTGTAGAAACATCCACATATGATTTTAACAGTGATAAAATATTTTCATTCAATTTTGTTTTAACTGAAAACAGGTAAAAGTATAAGGACATGGTCATTTTCATTCAATGAAAGAAGATTCAGATAGGATATTTAAGCTCCAGACATTGATGAGGTGAGCTGAGGAGGTAAGGCCTGAGTCACTAACAAACTCTCTTTGTTCAGTTCTAATTCTTACATCTCCCTTCATAGGTGTTTACGCCAAGGAACTCCCTCATACACATTCTGAAAGGCTACATCACGCAACACTCAAAATACATACTACTTGGCACTTGTTGTGATGAGCACTGGGTGTTATATGTAAATGAAGAATCACTAAATTCTACTCCTGAAATCAATATTACACTATATGTTAATTAACTAGAATTTAAATAAAAACTTGAAACAAACCAACAAAGCTGTAGAGTTATCCTGACCTAAAACAAAACAAAACATCCTACTTGCTTGTTATTCACTCCGGCAAATAATTTGTGGTAGTAAAATGCTCTCTGCATTTCTATTTCATCAGACTTCAAGATTTAAAACTGTTTCTTCTACAGAAATCTAGAAAATTCTGCTCATCATACAGTTGTGCTTCACATTTTTTACTTAATTTGCTTTGGAACCACTTAAATTTTACAAGCTTACTTTTGTAAATGCTTTGAAATCACTTTGGTTTTTCCAAAGAAAGTTATGACCTGGCTAAGCTTATGGTCTTGTGAAATGAAGAGTGTGTTAGTAGCTGCTGGTTTGAAATCCTGCTGGCTTATTACCTATTTTAATAAAGATTTGTTCCTAATGGCTTTTTCCAAAACATGATGTGAAGAAAGAAAAGTAACAGTGTCCATTAACTCATTCCTTCTTTTAGACATTGAATGTTACTCAGAATGGAATTTTGTATCCGTTAAAATTTAAGAGTTTTTACGGAGAACCAATCCTCTCTCCCTTTATGGGGCATCAACCATAATCAGCATTTTGGTGGTTAGTCAGTTGTGGATATTATATACAGGGTAAATATATTAATAACTTATATGCTTCAGTGCATTTTAATAGTGCGATTCATGAGGAGCCTTGATGATTACAGAGACAAAGGGAAAGATTTTAAGAAGTTAGAAAAAAAAAAACCAAGATGTAAGAAATAATAGGAACAGCTTCAATTAAACTAAAAGAATAAGCAGACAAACTAAGAAGAGATTTATTAATGTTAAAAGCTGCAGGGGTCAGCAGAAAGAAAATGCCTCAGATAAAGGAATAAGTGAGGAATTATGTGACAGGAAAATAAATTTAAGTCAGATGCCAGGAAGGCATTATTGTTCAAGTTTGAGTGAAGACCAGTATAAGAACAATAAAACAATTAAGAAATTCCATGAGAACTAAAGATACTGGTTAGAGTAAAGTAGCAGGAAAACAAGAAGGCGAAGAGATTACTAACATCTACTGAGTATTGATAATATGCTAGAAAACATACTTGATGTATTCCATAAATTATTACATTAAGTTCCAGTGATATCTTCCTGGGGATAAAAAAATACGGCTATATAGTGAATTGGCAAATCTTTAATAACCAGGTCTCCAGTGGCAGGAGGCCTGATCTGTAGTGTCTGCCAATTTCTGTTGTGTAAATACCACATTATACTTAATTTAAAACTACCACCATGGCATCAGCTGACATGTAAACATCCTGAAAAATGAACAATGGGCTCTTGCAAGCAGGCACGAAATGGCTCTACAACACCACTGCTGCTATGTCTAGTCTGAAAACAGACACTAATACAAATAATGAATCCAGGAAAGGGTAGGCTCAAATTTATATAAATTTCTGGTTCAAAAATTCATGATATTTTTCCTAAAGCGGACTTAAGGAAAAACAAAAAAACCTTGTTGTCTGCATGGCTGTGGAGGAGTCAATATAATTCTAGAGCTCTGGCTGGGCCAGAAGCTAAAATTAATTTGGAGCTTAGAAAGACCCAGGGGCAGAGCTAGAGGAATGAAGTCAATCTTTCTCTGCACATCCAGAATGGTGTTTTTGAAACTTGCCTTACAACTCCAGTTAAAAGAATAACAATACATAGAGAAATTTTCCTCTTTCTCATCTTCAAAACACCTAAAGAAATTTAGGAGATCTAGATGGAAAACACCAGGCTCCATCTTTGAAGAAACCAAGTGATACCCAAAGGCTAGCCAAATGCAGTGAATTGTAAATGGCAGGAGAAAAAAACACCAAGAGAGAATGGCTGGAGCTGAGGACTAAAGAAACACTGGTTGAGTTCAATTTGACAAAGTATTTGACATTACATGACAAGAAAAAAAAAAATCAACACCCTCTTATTTAGAAAAAAAAGGAATGGTTATATGGGTTGATGGCAAGAGTAAAGAAGCTCTATTTGACACATGCATGGCAGGGTAAAATGAATCAAACAGAAGAGTCATATTTGTAGGAAGTTATGTTAATATGAGACTGAAAGATAATTCCTTGCGCTCTTGCATCTGCTTCATTTATTTCATGTCAATAACTGGACCAGAAAAAAAAACACAACATTTTATTTAGTGAGGAGTTAGAAGGGACCAGCTCAGAATCTATATATTATACTAGGCTAAGATTAAAAAAAAAAAAAAGGTGTGAATTTTTTTTTACGGTGTAACACAATTTATATGGAATTACAAAATATCATACAGGTACTAATTAATGTAGCAAGTGTTTTTTTTTTTTTTAAGCCACGTAAAAATGATAAACACAACATGCATGATAACAGGCATGAATTGTTAAAAAATTGCAACCAGAAAATGTGTTCCCCTATTTAAAAAAGATTGACACAAGAGTTAATAGAGGACATCCAATAACAGAGAAGAGGGTTAAAATATACACAGAATTTAGGGGAAAAAATGAGAAAAATAAAATGAAAAAAGGGAAGGTAACAGTGGAAACAACAAAAGAAACAGTAGAACTTTCTATAAACAGTAAACAAAAGAGAAGTCTAGACAAAGAGAAGCAAGCAAAAGGAATTATAAAGATTAGATAGACACATCCAATAAAGGTCTGATATCCAAAATATACAAAAAGCTCTGAGAACTCAACAATAAGGAAACAACCTAAATTAAAATTTTAAAAAGGACTTTAAAAGATACTTCACCAAAGGAGATATACAGATGGCAAATAAGCATATGAAAGTATTCTCTACATCATATGTCATCAGGGAAATGCAAATTAAAATATCTATTACAATGGCCAAAACCCAGAACACTGACAACACCCAGTTTTGGAGAGGATGTGAAATAACAGGAACTCTCACACATGTTGGTGGGAATACAAAATGTTATAGCCACTTTGGAAGATAATTTTGGTGGTTTCTTACAACAGATTCTTAATGCGATGATCAAGCAATTGCCAAAACTGGGTTTTGTCAGTGTTCTGGGTTTTGGCCATTCTAATAGATGAGTGGTGGTATCTCCTTACTGTTTTAATTTGCATTTCCTTGATGACATACGATACAGAGAATACTTTCATATGCTTATTTGCCATCTATATATCTTCTTTGGTGAAGTATCTACCCAAAAGAGTTGAAAACGTATGTCCATCCAATACACAGATGTTTACAGCAGTTTTATTTATAACTATCAAAACCTGGAATCAACCAAGATGTCCTTCCACAGATGAACGGATAAATAAATTGTGGTTCACTCGGACGATGAAATATTCAATGCTAAAAAGAAACGAACAACAAAGCTATGAAAAGACATGTGAAACCTTAAAAATGCATATTACAAAATAAAACAAGCCAATCTGAAAAGACTACATATTGTTTTATTCTAACTATATAAGCATTTTGGAAAAGGTAAAACTATGGCAAAAAGACCATTGGTTACCAGTGTTAGGGGCTGGGGAGAGATAAACAGATGGAGCACTGGGGATTTTTAGAGCAGTGACATAGTCCCTATGATTGCATAATGGTGGATACATGTCATTAGCTATGGTTAGTGGCCTAATTCCAGATGGCAGGCTTTTAGCTCATGACCTAAATAAACATAATTTGAACATGTTTTCAAGGCTAGGTTTTTTAAAAAAGGAGAAGAATATGGTGTAGAGACCGTAGGTGGTTTTCAAAGTTGAAAATATTTATTATCTGTCCCTTAACACACACACAAAATGGGCATTGACCCTGTGTTCATGCTTTGTTTAGGATAATCGTACAGAAAGATCTTTTTTTGCATGGTAGTATGGGACCATAAAAATGTCTCCGCAAGCTGAAACCATGTAGTGTGTTCTTAAATATCACCGAGTAAAATTACAACTGTCCTATAACTTCAGAATTGCTTTATTGTTGTCAAAGCTTTAAAAATAACCCTTGTAATATTTGCTATAAATTTATAAGACATGCAAAAATATAAAACTAATACTACTGAGTCTGCTATAATTTAAAGATTAGAAATATTGAGAATTAAAGTGTATTATTTATTTTAAGAAAGAGTAGTTTATTCTGAACAGTGTTTACATCCTTCTCATCATATACATGATACATGATGAACATGTTTTTTTACGCTTTGACAGGTTCTCATACTCTTTTCTGTTTGTTGTAAAATATCTTTAAGAGTTTCTTTAATCTGTAAAGTGAACTAGAGGCTGGATTGTACAAGTATCACAGAATACATTAGTGCTGTTCATCTCCAACATGAATTATAATATCATTGACTTTCATGTTCCTTCTTTGCTTTAGATTTATGTATTTTGCATTCTCTTCACTGTTTCTTCTTAGATCTCAGACATTCATTTACGAATCAGTTGCCCTAATATTTATTAATACGTATACTGGTGATGATATCTTTAGCTTTGTTTATCTGATGATAACTCTGGCCTTGTGCTAACAAGTCATTTTTTGTGGGTGTAGAATTTGAGAATGGCAACCACGTCAGGTAACACTTTTCTGTCTCCTGCATTATTAATGAATTGTTGCTATTAAGAAATCAGCTGACAGTCTGCCTCCCCTTTGATGATAGCTAAACTATTTTTGTCTGACTGCTTTCAAGTTTTTATCTCAGGGTTCTCTGGTTTACTTGCACATTTTTAATCTGGCTCAAAATATTGGTGAGGGCCAGCCTGTAGTTAGATCTTCTCATGGTCGGTTGTTTTATCTTCACCTTTATTATTTATGCATTGACTTTCCTCTATTCCTAGAGCTTCACTGAAGGTAAATTTCTCTCCAGTTCCATGGAATGAGCAGCTGTTGTAACTGTTTAATTTTTGCATGTTGAATCTATACCTTTGGCATTGAATTGTGTGCCTGTTACCCAAGGCCGGCCACAAAACTAAAAAGTGAGCTTTCCTGTATAAACATATTCTCATAGAAAAAGCAGCTTTGTGACCTGTTGTTGTACTAACTGGTCTAGGTTTTTACTTTCCATTAGATTTTGTTGCTGCATCTTGTCTTTATTACTTTTACTGAACTATTGTTTATATTCTCTCCAGCATTTTAAATTGTTTTCAACACAAGTTTTTCCAAATAATTTCTCTACCATGTTTGAAAATGGCAAGTCTCTAAGAGTTTTATTATGAGTTTCAAATATACTTTTACCAGTATATATTGTATTTCGTCATTTGAGTATGCATTCCTACACAATTTGATTATTTTTATGAAGTTAAAGTATTTATTTGTTTTGTTATCTGAATTTTCTCCGATTCTCTTCTTGGAAACAACTTCTTTTGTTCTTTTTTCTCCTCTCAAAATCTTTTTATTCCACATTCAAAAAATTTAGCAGTGATTTTCTTCAAACAAAGGCGTTCTCTCACACAGGTTGCTTATTTTAATGGTTGGGTTGTGATTAACACTACCGCATTACAAACATCCGCCTCAGGTCCCATTCAAATTTTGCCGGTTGTCCCAGTAACAGCCTTTATATGAAATGATGCAGTTCACAGTTCTACATTGCATTCAGCTGTCATGCTTTTCTGGTTTCCTACTGTCTTCTGATAGCTCTCAATCTTTCTTTGACCTTATGACCTTGACACCTTTGAAGAACACAGGCCAGTTACTTTGTAAAATGTCCTTCGGCTGGGGTTTGTCCGGTATTTTCTCCTGATTAGATTTAGGTTATGCATCTTTGGCAGGAGATCACAGAAGTGATGCTGCTCTCATTGCTTCCTATCAGGTGGTCCAAGATTCAGTGTGTCCTGTTACTGGTGATAACTGTGATGATGGGATTAAAATGGCATCTCCCCTTAAAGTTTCTCTTGTTATTTATTCCCTTTTGTATTTTACTTTTTAAGAGAAATTTTAAGTTCAAAGCAAAATTGAGAAGTACAAATATTTCTCATCGACACATGCACAGCTGCCCAGTTATCAGAATGGTATGTTTGTTACAATTGATGAACCAATATGAACACATCCTAGTAATCCAAAAGTCATATTTTACCTTATAGCTTACTCTTTATATTGTACATGTTATGGGTTTGGACAATGTACATTGTCATTGCATGTCCTATAAATTTATAGCAAATATTAGAAGGTTTATTTTTAAAGCTTTGACAACAATAAAGCAATTCTGAAGTTATAGGACAGTTGTAATTTTACTTGGTGATATTTAAGAACACACTACATGGTTTCAGCTTGCGGAGACATTTTTATGGTCCCATACTACCATGCAAAAAAAGATCTTTCTGTACGATTATCCTAAACAAAGCATGAACACAGGGTCAATGCACATTTTGTGTGTGTGTTAAGGGACAGATAATAAATATTTTCAACTTTGAAAACCACCTACGGTCTCTACACCATATTCTTCTCCTTTTTTAAAAAACCTAGCCTTGAAAACATGTTCAAATTATGTTTATTTAGGTCATGAGCTAAAAGCCTGCCATCTGGAATTAGGCCACTAACCATAGCTTACTGACTTCCGCACTAAGATAACAAAATGAAGAGTTACAGCTAATAAGCCGAAACAAAAAGTAATAATACAGGATTATTAAAAAAATCAATTTCTTCAAGAGGAAGTGTAAAAAGAGAAAAAAAGGAACAAAACCAGATAATACAAATAGAAAACAAATATCAGGATGATAGACACAAACCTAAACATATCAATAATCATATTAAATGTAAATCATCTGAATACCTCAATATATAACTTAGAAATGAAATTAATCATTCTGAACTTTTGCTGAGAAAGTCTTTCCACCAGAATGAAAAATAACTGTAAAAAAGGAAACTATTTTCAAGTAAATTTTTACTAGTTATTCAAACTGATCTGGGATAAAAATAAAACTTGGTCCTCGGTATACCCTGCATCCTCAGTCTGAAATTTTAGAGCAGTCTACTGCTCTAATTAAAGGTATTTTGTCTAATAATTAACAAACATTTGCCTTTATTTATATTCCTTTGACATGTTTTATGTTGTGTCAAAACATAAGTTTTAGGAAGGTGAGAACTACATCAGACTTGTCATGTTAGATCCTTCGCTCCTAACATGTTGTAGGTGCTCAAAGAAATACACATTTATTAAATGACTGAATAAACGGTTGTGAATGAGCAGACATAGATATTCACTTAATTGTAAATAGTGCATGCATTCTATTTCATATCATTATTTCTCACAATGGAAATAGTGTTTCCCAGCCACATTTCCATGTGCTTTCATAATCTGTATATTTGTTAAGACTTGTTCAAGTTTACATTGTGTTAAGACATTTTAATTGCTTAGTTATTATACTATCGTTGGGAGTTTGGGTAGGTTTCCATCTGTTGTTTTATAAATAGTACTTCTGTAAACATTTTTATTTTTTGTTTTTTGGAATTAATAACTTCTAAATTGTGCATTTGCCTAGGCCATGATATGATGCTAAGAATGACACTTAACCCTTGTGGTATCAGAATCCCCAAAGCCCATAATCACAGTCTGCTCTTGAGAAAAATATCAGGATAACCCAATGGACAGACATTCACAAAATGCCTGATTAGTGCACCTCAAAAATGTCAAAGTCACCAAAACAAAAGAAACATGAGAAACTTCCACAGTCCAGAGAAGCCTAAGAATACATGATAGCTAAATGCAATGAGGTCTCCTATTAGGATCCTGGAAAAGAAAATTGTCATTAGGAAAGATACAATGAAGTCCTAATAAAGTATGGAGGGTAGTTAATAATAATGTATACATATTGTTCATTAGTTGTGACAAACGTACTGTAGTCATTTAAAATCTTAACAACAGGGGAATCTGGGCGTGCCATTAATAGAAACTCTACACTTTTGCAACTCTTCTGTAAAACTAAAATAATTTTTAAATAAAACAATATCTTTTTAAAAGTCTTTTTGGGACTCCTTTCTGCATTATTATTTTGTTTCTTCCAAAAAATACTTAATAGGTGGCAAAAATGCAATTTACAGAAACTAAAAAGGAAAGAGAATCTGAGTATCCCTATGAGGGTTAAAGAAAATAAGAGTCCAGATTTCTTTATAATAAAACTATGTATCATAGGGTATTTTTAATAAATTCTAGATAACATCCATGAAAGCAATAATTCATTCACAAATTATTTAAGTTAATGGAAAAAGTGGTGATATTTCCCATCTCATTTTATATGATTATCATAACTTTGATATCTAAATATGGTAGGAATAGACCCAAATAAATTTCACAGGGTGATATCTTGTATAAAAATACATGATTTTACAACAGTAGAATTTTAAACAAAATAAAAGCAAATGGAATACAATAATGGAAAGCTACTATATCATTACCAAATGCGAATTTTTTTTCAAATCTACAAGTTTAGTTCGAATAAGAAAAATCATTTAAGTTAATCCTTCAGATTAACATATTAATGGGAAAATAAACAATTCAATAAATACATAAATATACGAGATAGCATTTCATATTCATTTATGACTTAAAAACAAAGCATACTAGGATAAAAAATTCAATCTTTAATATAATAAAAATATTTTTAAAAACAACCATAAGAAACTTCACAACTAATAGTAAAATGTTGAACTCTTTAAAAAAATCATGAACAAAATAAAGATGCTCCCTCTCGTATCATTTATTCAATACATCATTAGAATTTTCCTCAGTGCAGAAAGACAAGATCCCACTACCCTCTCCTGCTAGAGCCTGCTGGATACATTGTTCCTCTACTGAAGGACTCTCTTAAGTTGCTGGCATGTACTTACTCCAATTTCTCTTTCCTCATCCTTTTTAAATTCACTGCAGTAAGAATTCTGAATGACCATATCATGGAAACCGAGTTCACCTATAAACTCCGAAGTTAGTATTCAATTCAAAACTCTCAACATACTTGATATTCCAGCAGCTGTTGACATAGTTAATACATTTTCTTCTCCAAACATTTTCTTCACCTATATTCTAAGACCCCCCAGGCTCTTAGAGTTCCTTGCAGTTCAAGGAATATTCATCCTCCATTGCATCTGTTGGTTTTTCTTCTCTCCCCGCATATCCTCCTCTACCTCACATGTATATCAATGTGGGTTTGTCCCTGAAAACAGCCCTATGTTCTCTTTTCTCGTTACCCTCACTTTCTTGATATCATACAGTCCCATGATTTTAAATATGACCTATATGCTGATGACTCCCCTAAGAGGTTCCAGCCTGAAGCTCTTTCCTGAACTTATATAAACTCTCAAAACTCCCTTTGTTTTAATACATCTAAAGATAAACTCCTGTTCTCAGTCCTGCTCCGTTACTTCAAGTGAAAGCAAATCCATCTTTCCAGTTGCTTGGGCCAAATTTTTTTTGAGTCATACACAACAATCCCTAACACTCCATGTATAATACTGCAGAAATGTCTCTGGTATCAACTTTAAAGCCAGAAGCCAGAATGATATTTTTAAAATGTAATTCACTTAATGCCAGTCTTCTGCTAAAAATTCTATATCTTCCCATTTCACTCAGGTTAAAATTCAGAATACTTACAAGGTCCTGTCCACACACAATTCCCTATTGCTACTGCAACGAATTCCCACAAACTCAGTAGCTCAAAACAACACAAATTAATTCTCCTATAGATCTGGAAGTCAGAAGTTTAAAATCGAGGTGTTGGCATGGCTCCCTTCTTACTGGAGGCTTCAGGTACCTCCTCAGCGTTTCCAGATTCTAGGGGCTCTTTGCACGCCTTGGCTTGCACTGCTCCCTCCATGTTCAAAGCTCATCACCCTAACCTCAAGTTCCACTGTTAAACATCTTTTTTCTGACTCTCACCCGCTTGCCTTTTCCCATGTGATTACATTGGGGTCACCTAGATAAAGCAGGCTACCTACTCTCCTAATTTCAATGTCCTTTATTTCACTACAGCTGCGTAGTCTTGTTGTTTAACATAATATATTCACAAATTCTGACAATTAAGATGTGGATATCTTTGGGGGCCATTATTCTGTCTACTCTCCTCTACAAGATCTGGGCATCCCATTACCTCTCAGTCTTCCCCTTCCACCACCACCTACTTTTTGATTCTTTTGTTCCACACTCACTTTCTCGGTCTTCCTTGAATATTCATAAGAAACCTCCTGATTGGAGTGCTTGCAGTTACTATTTCTTCTTCGTGCAAAAGAAAAGAAAAAATATATATATATCTCCACTGATAATTGCTTAGTTACCTCTTTAATTTCCTTTGGATCCTTTGCTCAGATATCACCTTCCTCGGTGAGGAAGTATCTGACCACCCCTGCTATGTCTCATCCCCCAATATTCCTCATCCCTTGCTTTATCTCTTCTTTTCTGATAGTACTTTTCAGATTCTAACATCTCCTAAGAGTAGTAGATTTATTATGTTTATTTTAACACTCCTACATTTTCCACTAAAAATGTGAGCTTCCTGACATAGGACATGTCTTTTATTCAGTGATGTGACCTAGTGAAATAACAGGTGGCTGCTCCACGCAATTATGGATTTGGGGATGAAGCAATCCCTAAGAAAAGAATAGATGACCTAAAGAAATAACTGGTAAAACACTTGAAAAATGTTTTCACAGAAATGAAATCTCACTATTATTTAGGAAAATGCAAATTAAGGTACTAGATTTGGGGGGGTTAAATAGCAAGCTTGTATGTCTAGAGCAATGGGAACTCTCATATACTGCCAGTGGGAATACGTATTGGTTAAAATTTAGGAAACTAATATGGCACTAGCTGGAAAAATTGAAGCTAGACACACACTATATAGATCAGCAGTTTTACTCCTAATAATATACTCTAAACTTATTCAATTTAAATACATATCAGGATGCATGTTCGGGTGTTCAAAGAAGTATTGCTAGTAATAAGTAAAGCTGGGGGGAGGGACATCATAGATCCATTATTAATAGTATATCACTAAATCGAAACATATTCATACAAAGAGATCCTCTGCATAACAATATGGGTTAATTTTGAAACCTATTTGAGCAAAAGAAGAAAGACACAAAAGAATATATGAATGATGATTATACCCAATTTCAGAAATATTTAAAACTCTATTATTTGGTTTAGGAATGGCTATGTAGAAGTTTGAATGGTAAAGAAAAGCAAGGCATCATTAACATAAAAAGAAGCTTATTGACACCTTCATAAGGGAGAAATGGTGTTGTTAAGAGATCCATAGAGAGGGTTTCATAAGGCTAGCAATTTTCCATTTCCACTGATTTATATTTATTCATTAAAGTGTAGATATGTGTTTTATTCAATCTTCTGTATGGATGACATTGGAAAATTAAAAAAAAATAAAGGTCAGTTAATAAGAAGAACTTATGGATAAAAAACACCAATTATCTCGTCAGTAGAAAAATTGGTAAAAGATATAAACACTCATTTAAGTAAATGGAAAATGCTTTAAACACATGAAGAAATACTCACCCTTATTTGAGATAAGAGAAATATGTTTTCATTCATAAGACTGGAAAAATTTTAAAATGATGATAATTCAGAGATTTGATACAATTGTGGAGAAATAGTCATTTTCATCCATTGCTGGTGGCATGATAAATTGAAACATCACTGGAGAGCAATTTTGCAATACCTATGAAAGTTTAAAATTTCTGAAGACTTCGCTTCAGCATCTCCACTTTTAGTCATATTCCTAAAGATATACCAGCTATGTGTGAAATAAGTTCATACTATTACTAAATGATTTTTTTAAATAACTAAACGCCTGTCAAAAGGAAAATGATAAAATAAATTTATGATACATCCACAGGAAAGAATACTATGCAGCTACTAAAGTTTTTTAAAAAATGAAGCATATCTGGGGCACCTGGGTGGCACAGCGGTTAAGTGTCTGCCTTCGGCTCAGGGCATGATCCCGGCATTCAGGGATCGAGCCCCACATCAGGCTCCTCCACTATGAGCCTGCTTCTTCCTCTCCCACTCCCCCTGCTTGTGTTCCCTCTCTAGCTAGCTGTCTCTATCTCTGTCAAATAAATAAATAAAATCTTTTTTAAAAAATTAAAAAAATTTTAAAAATTAAAAAATGAAGGGTATCTTTATGTACTGAAATTGAGACTTCTCAAGTCATATTTTTAAGTTAAAAAAACACATTATATAAGATTGCATAAAGTACATCAACATTAGTGTAAAAACAAATCAACATGTGTGTTTACATAGTTCTATAATGTCTCTTGAAACATACACTTACTGCCAAAAAACACCTGCTAAGTGCAACTGGTTCTTAGAAGAGAACTATGGATGTACGAGGATCATGGTTAGAGGCTTAGTTTTAACTGAATGCTCTACTTTGCCCTTCAAATTTTATACAAAGTGAACACATTATTGACTCAATATATAAACTGAATAACGAACACATAACAAAATAAATTTGACAACTCTATGATGTAGTAGAAATACCGCTGGGGCACCTGGGTGGCTCAGTCAGTTAGGCAACCGCCTGACTCTCAGGTCGTAATCCCAAGGTCCTGGTATCAAATCCCAGGATAGGCTTCCTGCTCAGCAGGGGGTCTGCTTCTCCCTCTCCCTCTGCTCCTCCCCCTGCTCATGCTCTCCTCCTCAAATAAACAAATAAAATCTTTAAAAAAAAAAGGAAAGAAAAAGGAATATCCCTGTTACCCACGCAATTTTAGTTTTCTGTTGCTATCATTCAGAAAAGCCAGCTAACATTCATTGTACTGCTTAAATGAGAATATAATTTTTTTGGTGAGGTAACACACATCATATTAATAACAATAAGAATATTATTATTAATAATGGTGTAATGAGGTTAATAGGGGTTAGCATTTACTCTGGAGTCACACTTTCTGGGTTAGAACTCCAGCTCTACAATTTACCTGATTGGTGCCCTTAGACAACTTATTTAGACAATAAGGACATATTTTTCTTACTTGTAAATGAGAGCTAATAAAAAACTACCTGATGCAATTACTAGAATATTAAGTAATAATTAAACAAATTTTATAATTATAATTATCAGGATGTTTCAGATTATTATAAATTATATCATAAAACTATATGTAATAATATTTGCACCATATTTTTTTCCAGAAGTGTGTTAAATATTAGTGGCATGAAAGGTGTTATTATTTTTTTAAATTGTTTTACTTCTGTTGGTGATTTAAGTGAATATACTCTTTTTGTTTGGTGATTATGATTATGTATGATGCTGTCAGTTTAATAGATATTTTCAATTCTAATTGTTTTTAATTTTTTAAAGATTTATTTATTTATTTATTTATTTATTTATTTATTCATTCATTCATTCATTTGAGAGAGAGCACGGGGCGGGGGAGGGAAGAGACTCCCCCCTGAGCAGGGATCCCAATGTGGGGCTTGATCCCAGAACTCTGGGAATATGACCCCAGCCGTAGGCAGACACTGAACCTACTGAGCCACCCAGGAGCCCCTTCAATTCTAATTTTTAATAAGGAAAGTGAGCGATTCTGTTGTGCACATTCACATCCTCTCTTTCTGTCCACATCATAATATCGTATCTCTAGCTCTTCATCATTTCAAAAGATCTCTCACTCTTCACTATTCTGTCTCATTAATAAGATGCCTATGAGAAACCGGTGTGTTGCCTTCCTCTGTCTAAACCAAAGCTAGCTATCTGACTGCCATTCGTCTCAGATTATTAGAGTACCTCTCTCCTTGGTCCACACTGTTTTTTAAGTTGCTACACTTGTCTTTTGGTTGCGTTTCCTTTACACAACAAGATTAGTCACCTATTCCTGGAACTTTTTCTCTCCTTTGGCCTCTATAATAATCCTAGTCTTAACCGTCTTCCCCACTACCCAGCTTTTCCTTCTCTGCCTCTACCTCTATGTTACTTGATTTTTAATAAAAAATCATGTCCTTGATCTTTACTTTATCTCTTTACTTTACCTCTTCATTGTTTCTCTTCAACTCAACCATCAAGGATACGGAAGCTCAGTCCGTTCACGACTCACAACTCCGATCCTTCTGCTATGCTAGACTCAGAATAGTCAAACACGTACGTACAAACTAAATTTGGTGCTAGATTTGATGCAGGTTTGTGACAAAATTGGTGTCAAGGAAAAGTGAAAAACTCAGTGGTCTCAGAGTTTTTGGCGGGTACTTGGAAGACACAACACTGAACTGAGAAGTTCACTGATGGAATTTAAGCTAAACAGCAGCCAAAATAGGAAATGTTTCCTTAGAAAAATGTCTATAATAGTACATGTTCTTACTTGGTAAAATTTCCTACTTGGTAAAATAATTTTAGTACTGGGCTAAGAGTTAACATCTTAATTTAAAATTCTAAATTTAATAGTTTTATATAATCCATAAACACATAAAGTATGGTTTAAAATGTTAAGTTAGTGAAAGAATTTTACCTAAAGAGGGAATCTGAAATTTACATAAAATATCCTTTGTCTATTGTAGATTAGGGTTCTAAAGAGACAACCAAAGGTGAGTATATCATATCCCAGCAAAATTATTACTTTCTTTACTTTTTCTTTTTTAGAATATTTACTTATTTATTTCAAAGTGAGAGAGAGAGAGAGAGAGAAAGAGAGAAAGCATACCCGCATTGGAGAGGGGCAGAGGGAGAGAGAGAGAAGCAGACCCCCACTGAGCAGGAGTCCCACGCACACATGTGGCTTGATCCCAGGACCCCAAGCTCATAACCTGAGCCGAAATCCAGAGTCAGATGCTTAACCAACTGAGCCACCCAGGGGCCCCTGCTCCCTTTTCTAAATTTAGTCCATCTATATGGAAACTTACATGTTCATACTGTTCTTTATTTTAGCTTTTAGTTACAATTATGAGTAGCCATGGAACAGTTACCCAATTAACATCACAATAATAATAATGGCAATAATACTAATAATGATAATAAAACAAAATATTAAAGTTAAATAATATTCTTTAATAAAATGAATGTGAAAATATAACTATATTATGTGAAAATTTAAGAATTCACTTCAGAAAATTTATTAAAGTTTCCCTTCCTTTTCATGCTTTAATAAGAAGCAACTGAGAATTTGAATATATGAACATATATCCGAGTATGAGGCACTGATGAGCAAACACTAACATACCATCCCACTTTTTCATTTTCTTTA
Source organism: Ursus maritimus (assembly GCF_017311325.1). NCBI lineage: Eukaryota > Metazoa > Chordata > Mammalia > Carnivora > Ursidae > Ursus > Ursus maritimus. The sequence continues at coordinate 44,517,895 of NW_024423897.1, read as the reverse complement.
CTGAAAAGAACATTATTCTTCAGTTCAATGGGGACAAAATTTAATTGAATATATAATTATGTATTGTCTCCAAGAAAGAAAATGAGAGGCCTTTGGTAGAAATTCATAATACCATAATAATAATTTCCCATGCTTTATGACCATTACACATGCACCTGTTACTGATAAATTACATTGAGATATTTTCTGCTGAGCAAATTTATGTGAGATTTAATATATTTTTTCATCTACAGAGATTTCTCTCACGTTTTTGCTCAAAGTAATTAACTCAATTTTCACATAATCTTCATTATAAAATGATTATGTTTCTTAAAAGTTTATATTTGAAAAATGATGGGTCAAATTGTAGATTTAAATTTTTATTTGATTTGACAATTTAAATAATAGGTAAAGTTTTTCCATATTTATTTGACACAGAGGAATTTTGAGTCATACTGTATTATCAGTCTATTATTATTTTGAATAATATCTACTTGTATCTACTTCCAAGAATTACTAGTCTTCATGATTCATTGGCCTAACATTACAGAAAAAAAAATTAGAAAATAAATCCATAATTTTCTTTTATCTAAAATGTATTCCAATAAAAATAAGTTCAAGGGATATACCATAGGGAGGTAGATTTTTAAAGATGTTATGTGACTAGCTGAAGAAACATGAAAAGAGAAGAAGCTTCTGTGGGAGGGATTAATAAAATGGTGAACATAAGACAGGAATTTACAAAAGGAAGGCTCTGGTGGGAAAGAAGAGATCACAACATTCATAGCATCTCTGGGTCAGTAACTCAAGGGGGAAAAAAACGGAGAATGGGAGGGTAGACTTCCCACAAATCCCTCAATGACAGTATGGGCAGTGGAGTGTGGTAAATGTGTTTAGGTGGTGTGTGTGTGTATGTGTGTGTTTCATGAAGGCTATAAAATGAAGCCATGACACATATACATGAATAATCTTGACATTTGGTAATACGTCACATAAATAACTTTATGGGAGAGTGTAGTAAACATGTTAACACTACTACCAGTAAGAACTTAGAAGCAAAAGGATGATTGTGGTTGATTTTACACATGAGCATCCCATACTTAATTCTATTTATCTTGTTTATTTTTTTTTAACATTCAACATTGGACATTTTGCTTTTTTGCTATATTTTGAAACTGCTAAAAGGGAGCCTATTTCTTATTATTTTAAATGGGAAAAAATATAATGCTCACACATTGTACCTAAACTGAAAACCAAGTTCCTAAAAAGTAACCAGAGTACAGTAAAACCTGTATAATATGAATAATATGCTATAATGTTAATATGTAAAATACTTACACCCATATTACTAATCACCTAAAGGTTAATATGAATGAACATGGATCCTCTGTGTGCTTATAAATCTTGGATATACATTCTTTTTGACAACCTTTGTTATCTTCAAACAATCTATATGTGGTTTTGAAGTTTTATCTTCAATGCAAGTGTATTTGGAATGCAACTCAATACCTTCCTAAATATTGCTTTGTTAATATATTATAGTGAACTTTGAGAATGTAAGCATATTTTCCCTATATAACTGCTGGCTGAAATATCATTGTATTGAAAGATATAAATATTGTATGCATTTTGAGAATTAAAAACCAAGAGGTGGTCTGCCTGGAAAATAGTATCAACATTCTGCAGGGCATGTGTCTATTTAAAAATGCTTTTATTACGTCTTGATTGAGGATTGGTGTAAAAATGTCTTAAGATACTCTAGTGCATATTCACTCTATTTTGTGGTCTTTATATATCAGAGAAATAATGTATTTATTTATCCCAAAGTCTGAATGTCCCTTCATCAAAAAAGTCTATAACCATCTAATCTAAAGGAGTCTCTGTCAATATCTATCAAATCATGATTTATCTTCTTCCAGGACTTTTTCTATTTAAAATTACCTACTGAGTTATTTGTTTCATGCCTCATTCTTTTAATGGCTGTAATTAATAAGATCCAAATAGAAAAGAACTGTATACCAACACTCTACCCACCCCCATCCCACCACTAAAATCAGGTCTATATATATTGAGCAGCTAAACAGTTTTCTGTTGTTGTTTTTGTTTTTGAATGTAGGTCTTTCTGGTCATGTTTGGATTTTTTAAAAAAATAGTCACCTGGAATTTTTAGTTTCAACAATATCATTAAAGTTATTAAAATATCCAACTCTCTGAGGAGAACATTCAATGTCCATTAAAATGTTTGCAATTCTCTGAACTCTTATGTAGCGTAAGTTTCTCCACATACTCGATTCAGATCTGTTCACCCCAGGAAGACTGCAGTGGGGAGGCTGGGGGAGCTTCTTTTCTCTATCCTAGTTCCAACTACTCTATCTCCATTGTAACCAGGTTTGACTTGATTGTAACCATATAGCAAAAGGAGCATGGTCTAATATGATGGGCACAGTTGGTATTTCTGGTATTCTGTTTAAAGTTGGGTTAGTCTTTCATGGACCATGTTTTTTTCAGTTTTGGGAAGCTCTCTCTTCTGGAAATTCCCAGTAAGCACCTTTTATGAGGCATTGTACATCAAAAGACCGCCAAAGAAATAAACCGATAAATAAAAAATAAAAGTATATACCTTGACTCTCCAATCTCAACTTTTAATAACATTGATTTATGTCATGCAAATCCCAAAACTGTTTTATTTCCACTTTACTTACAAGTACGGCAGAGAGAGAACATGGGGATATTTGGCACTTATCTTTCTGTTCTTGGCTTTTGGATTCTGTGCTCTATCAGAGATTAAAAGAGCCCATAACTTGCTGTTACCTTTATTTATTATTTTCTCCTTCTCTTAAAGGTAGATACTTTGTGAGCAGAGAAATTATATTTTTGCCACCATATACTTAATAATAGAGTAGTAGTACCTGAGTAGTACACCTTCTAGATATTTATTGAAAGAATGAATGCATACTTCATTCCTAGGAGGTCTGTGGAGCCCACAAGTCTACAGAGAAGGATGATCAAGAGGCTGGAGCCAAATGTATGCCTTAAGGATTAGATAGAACATAAAGGAGAGGGGACCTTGAAAGAAATCTAAGTTCCAAAAAGTGAATACTCATGGCAACTCTGGAAGGAAGAAATAAAATTATAACTGAGAGCAGGTTCAGAAGCAGGAAACAGAAAGAACTAAAATAAAAATGGAGCTGTTTAGGAAAATGTAAGCGACTTGCAAACTAGGACAGGGTTTCTCCGATTTGGCACTACCTATGCTTAGAACTAGAAAATTCTATAAAGTCTGTCCTGTGCATTTTAGGATTTTTAGCAGTATCCTTGGATTCTGCCAACTAGATGCCAATAGCACCACCTCACCTGCCACCATCTGGTTGTTTTCATTGTATCAAGAAATATAGATAGTTACCCTAATTACTTTTAAAGTATTATTATGTTTTCACTTCCTGGAGTGAATTGTCTTACTATGCTGACTCAGAATCAGGTTTATTGTTATCCAAGGACGTTATTAAATTTTTGGTGTTTTGGGATTTTTCTCAGTATATGGTTTTGATTAAAAATCTAATTTTAACATGCTGTTTCTCCATTTGAGAATAATTATATGAAATGCAGACAAAATTTTTGCAGTAAATAAAATTAGTATTTCTCTTAGAACTGTATATCTGTTACAGCTTAAAGCAAATTCAAGAGTATCTAGTTTAATGTCATTATTTATTTCATTTGAATACTTGGAACCTGGAGATTCAAAATTATGTGTCCAGGGCAACAGAATCAGGCAGTAAGAAACTGTGATTTAAAGTTGTGCTTAGAAAATACATAGCCATCCAAGCCTCACTCAAGAGAATAGAAAAATCTAAAATGCAGTTTTTATACTCTCACCTCAAGAAGCTGGAACTGGAACAGAAGAATAGGCCTAACCCACGCATGAGAAGGCAGGTGATCAAGATTAGAGCAGAGATCAATGAATTAGAAACCAGGAGCACAGTAGAGCAGATCAACAGAACTAGAAGCTGGTTCTTTGAGAGAATAAATAAGATCGATAAGCCACTGGCCAGACTTATTCAAAAGAATAGAGAAAGGACCCAAATTAATAAAATTATGAATGAAAGGGGAGAGATAACAACCAACACCAATGAAATAGAAAGGATCATTAGAAACTTTTATCAACAGCTTTATGCCAATAAATTAAACAACCTGGAAGAACTGGATGCCTTCCTGGAAACCTATAAACTACCAAGACTGAAACAGGAAGAAATTGATTATATAAACAGACCAATTAATTATGAAGAGATTGAAGCAGTGATCAAAAACCTCCCCAAAAAACAAGAGTCCAGGGCCTGACGGATTTCCCGGGGAAGTCTACCAAACATTCAAAGAAGAAATAATACCTATTCTCCTGAAGCTGTTTCAAAAAATAAAAACAGAAGGAAAACTACCAAACTCATTTTATGAGGCCAATATTACCTTGATCCCCAAACCAGGCAAAGACCCCATCAAAAAGGAAAATTACAGACCAATTTCCCTGATGAAGATGGATGTCAAAATTCTCAACAAGATCCTAGCTAATAGGATCCAAAAGTACATTAAAAGGATTATCCATCAAGACCAAGTGGGATTCATCCCTGGAATGCAAGCGTGGTTCAACATTCGCAAATTGATCAGTGTGATAGATCATATCAACAAGAAAAGAGTCAAGAACGATATGATCCTCTCAATTGATGCAGAAAAAGCATTTGACAAAATACAGCATCCTTTCCTGATTAAAACCCTTCAGAGTGTAGGGATAGAGGGTACATTCCTCAATTTCATAAAAACCGTCTATGAAAAGCCTACAGCGAATATCATTCTCAATGGGGAAAAGCTGAAAGCCTTTCCCTCAAGATCAGGATCACAACAAGGATGCCCACTCTCACCATTATTATTCAACATAGTACTAGAAGTCCTTGCAACAGCAATCAGACAACAAAAAGGGATAAAAGGTATCCAAATCGGCAAAGAAGAAGTCAAATTGTCTCTCTTCGCAGATGACATGATACTCTATATAGAAAACCCAAAGACTCCACCCCCAAACTACTAGAAGCCATAGAACAATTCAGTAATGTGGCGGGATACAAAATCAATGCTCAGAAATCAGTTGCATTTCTATACACGAATAATGAGACTGAAGAAAGAGAAATTAGGGAATCCATCCATTTACAATAGCACCAAAAATCATATGTTATCTTGCTATTAACTTAACCAGAGACGTAAAGGATCTATATTCTAGAAACTACAAATCACTCTTGAAAGGCATTGAAGAAGACACAAAAAGATGGAAAAATATTCCATGCTCATGGATTGGAGAATAAACATAGTTAAAATGTCTATGCTACCCAGAGCAGTCTACACTTTCAATGCCATCCTGATCAAAATACCAATGACATTTTTTAAAGAACTGGAACAAACAGCCCTTAAATTTGTGTGGAACCAGAAAAGACCCCGAATCTCCAAGGAATTGCTGAAAAGGAAAAATAAAGCTGGGGGCATCACGTTGCCAGACTTCAAGCTATACTACAAAGCTGTGATCACAAAGACAGCATGGTACTGGCACAAAAACAGACACATAGACCAAGTAAATGGTGCTGTGAAAATTGGACAGCTATATGCAAGAGAATGAAACTTGACCACTCTCACACCATACACAAAGATAAACTCCAAAGGGTTGAAAGACCTCAATGTGAGACAGGAATCCATCAAAATCCTAGAGGAGAACATAGGCTGCAACCTCTTTGACATTGGCCACAGGAACTTTTTTCATGACACATCTCCAAAGGCAAGAGAAACAAAAGAAAAAATGAACGTGTGGGACTTCATCAAGATAAAAAGCTTCTGCACAGCCAGGGAAACAGTCAAAAAAACTAAGAGGCAGCCCATGGAATACGAGAAGATATTTGCAAATGACACTACAGATAAAAGACTTGTATCCAAGATCTACAAAGAACTTCTCAAACTCAATACATGTGAAACAAATAATCAAATCAATAAATGGGCAGAAGATATGAATAGACACTTTTCCAACGAAGACATACAAATGGCTAACAGACACATGAAAAAATGTTCAAAATCATTAGCCATCAGGGAAATTCAAATCAAAACCACACTAAGATACCACCTTACGCCAGTTAGAATGGCAAAAATGGACAAGGCAAGAAACAATTGTTGGAGAGGATGTGGAGAAAGGGGAACCTTCTTACACACTTGGTGGGAATGCAAGTTGGTACAGCCACTTTGGAAAACAGTGTGGAGGTCCCTTAAAAAGTTAAAAATTGAGCTACCCTATGATCCAGCCATTGCACTACTGGGTATTTACCCCAAAGATACAGACGTAGTGAAGAGAAGGGCCATATGCACCCCAATGTTCATAGCAGCATTGTCCACAATAGCTAAATCATGGAAGGAGCCGAGATGCCCTGCAACAGATGACTGGATTAAGAAGTTGTGGGGGGTAAACAGAAGGGGGAATGAACCATGAGAGACTGTGGACTCTGGGAAACAAACTGAGGGCTTCAGAGGGGTGGGTGGTGGGGGATTGGGATAGGCTGGTGATGGGTATTAAGGAGGGCACATATTGCATGGCGCACTGGGTGTTATATGCAAGTAATGAATCATGGAACATTGCATCAAGAACTGGGGATGTATTGTATGATGACTAATATAACAAAATAAATATTATTTAAAAAAATAAATAAAGTTGTGCTTAAACTGATAAAAATAGTTTATAATCACAGTGTTTTTCAAATCTTAAATTGTAATACAACTATAGAAGGTTGCAAAATGAAAGCAACATCGTACAGAAGTAGATTACTTGAAGTTCAAGTTTTAAACCCCTTGCTATGGAAGGTAGTCAATTTTGTGATTATCTCACTGAAAAGAAAGAAGAATTTACAACAAATATATCTTGGGTTAGAATGTATTTGATTGAATGATGTAGAAGAAAATTTTGATCATTGAGAGCTAAACAAAAAAATGCTTTGAGTTCATTTTTGGTTGGCTTTGTTTCTCAATAACTGTGAGAAAAACAGTGGTAAGAAACAAGGTTACATTCTAGCTCCTCTGATTATTGGTTCTGTGCTTGCTTTTCCTAAGCTTCCCTCTGCTTTTACCCAATGAGAAGCAATTGGTTTTTCCTTCTGTTTTAACCCCTTAAGTAGTAATGGGCTTTTATCTGAGAAGTTATATGCCATCCATTCTTGATTGGATTTGGTTGGCAAATTGTTCGGTATTTAAATTTTCTTTAAAGATTATTTACTTATTTGACAGAGAAAGAGAGAGAGAATATGCAAGCAGGGGGAGCAGGAGAGGGAGATGTGGGGCTCAATATGAGGACCCTAGGATCATGACCTAAACCAAAGACAGACGCTTAATGGACTGAGCCACCCAGGTGCCTCAAATTGTTTAGTATTTTTAAAAAATGTTTTTCCTCTTCATACATGTGCTTTCAGCCTTGTCCTCACTCCATCAGTATAATCCTCTCTTCTCTGTTCTTATTCTGAGTTCCCCAAATATTTCCCACCTACAATGGGATGTCTATCATCTTCCCATATGTCAAGAAATTAGAACATGTATTACTACTGCATCTAAACTAACCTAGAGACATTGACTCACTTAGCATCGGTATTACATTTCTACTTTAAAGGTAGTAATAACTGGAAGTGAAATTTCTGAAAGAAAGAATATATAATAAATTTATTGTAAGTACTGTTGGAAAGAATATTTAGGGGATTTAAATTTTTTATATTCATTTTAATGTATGTTTATTAAAATATTCTATATTGCACATTGCCTTTTTGACATATACAGGTCTGAATGTTTACATCTAAATACGGTTTTTTATTTGCTTTTATCAAGCAGAGTAAAGAAGAATAAAATTTGGGTTGTATATCAAGGTGTATATACCTTAGTATTTACCAGCTTTAATTGCCCACAGGGATTTAAATTCTAGACTAGTTTTCCCCACCAAAGAGCCAAGTAGTACCAGATGATTCTGGGAATTCAATCTAGTGCAACTTGGGTCGATTCAGTCAACTAAATGTTAAGCTCTACTCAAAGAACTAGAGACAAAGGGAGGTATGAAGTAAAGGTCTTTGATCTCAAGGTGTTGACATTCTTCTGGGAGAGAACAAATTAAAGTACATAAGAAGTCACTTGACTATCATGTGAGAGTTTATAATGTTATGGTAATTTATCAACACTTATAAATCCTCATTAAAATGCACTAGATGATGGAAAATACATGCAAATAAGCCAAATAAGTGCTATGTTCAGGAAGAACCAAAGGAAACTATTTATTTTAGGTTTCTTTGGTCTAGATTTCTGTTATTACATTTTCACGTGCTTGCTTTCATACACTAAATTTGCATATCACAGCAACCATAAAATTTACGTTAACCCTCTGACCTTAGGCATCCAGTCAGATACGACCTGTGATAAGTCTGGCTACGATGTGCCTTCTCATAAGATCGCTCATATTGCTATTGTTTTTCCTTCTCCTTCTAATCAACACAATATTTAACCTTTAATATCATCTTTGTCATATTGCCAGACATTTAAAAAGGACTGAAGTAATTGGAACATGAAAAAACATATCCGAGTGTTTTAAAATCAATGAAAAAATATTTTCAAAAACATTATTTTCAAAAACAGTTTAAAAATAGTTTTTCTTAGAGGATAAACGCTATTAACACAATTTTAATTATTTGAACAAAGCTATTTAAGGTTAGGTTAATATAAAATTCTCCATCATGGTAATGTATCATAATTTTACAGTGTTAACAAATGATGTATTAACATGTGATTATATTTGGTTTTATTTTGCTAGTGTATTTCTCTGTTTCTTTGATACATTTTCGTACTGTCCATAAAAATAACCATGACTATGAACATGAATTCATTCTTAAGACATTATCTAACTTCTAGTACATTCAGATAGTGCCAAAAGAGAAAACTAAAAATGAATACAATGTAGTATATAGAAGCATTCATTTTTACTTTTCATTCCACTCCCAACCACAACTAATTTTCCTCACTTTTATAATTGAATAGGATGAAAACTTGTCTCTGCACACATATCACAATAAGCAAACTACTTCTACCTGCTTGTCTTCTATTTATTTTTCCTTTATATAAATGTGCCCATAGTGACACTTAAAGAAAAATAAATAACACTCATATCTGGAATAAGTTTTCTTATAAAAAAGCTATTTTGGGGAGCCTCAGGTCATACTTTTAACGACATTTGCTTTTTCATTCTGTGGAATATTAAACAACTTTTAAACGTCTTTTCTTCCTTGCTGAAATCAAGAGCAATTTGAAATATATATAGTGATTTTAAATGGCTATATTGACATACAGTTCTCTCACTATGATTGATTTCTATAGTTTTCTATCATTGATTTCTAACTACAACTTCTAAAAGGGCAATTTTTAGTACTTCTTTAATCCATAAGGAAGAGGACAGAATTAATTCCAGCAAATGAATTTTTTTTTTTTTAAGATTTTATTTATTTATGTGACAGAGAGACAGCCAGCGAGAGAGGGAACACAGCAAGCGAGTGAGAGAGGAAGAAGCAGGCTCCCAGCAGAAGAGCCCGATGTGGGACTCGATCCCGGAACGCCGGGATCACGCCCTGAGTCGAAGGCAGACGCTTTAACGACGCGCTACCCAGGCGCCCCACCAGCAAATGAATTTCTACCTTTATCATGCTGTGTTTGTGTATTTCATAGTTTTTCAAATTATAATTTGTATTCCATAAACAATTATTGCTTTAGGGATATTTAGAGAATCAAATTTATTAGAATGATGATCTTAAAAACCTTCAAATTTCCTAAGACATATAAAGAAAGAATGTAAATATTTGTCATTTCAATGTAGACTTACCTTGCCCACGTATTGATAATCAGATCCTGTATATTCCTCCAGTAAGAAAAATTGATTCCACATCCACCCACGTTTTTGACGATGCAGAATTTTGCCATCACTCCTTGGTACACGTGCACCTAAAATTCTTTTCTGGGGCACAGGAGTCCTTCTGAACATTATCTCTGGAGAACAGAAATGTGGCAGGCATACCCAGAGTAGAAATAGTACCAAAAATTGATATATTGTCATAGTTCACTTCTTGAAAATTTCCAACGTGGACGAAGAGAAAGCAGTCTTATTTTATTGGGTTGAATTTTACTGTGTTTCAACTGGCTTCCAACATCTCATCAACGTTTTGGACATGTTTCCAAAAGCTTTAAACAAACAAACAAATAAAAAAAGTCAGTGGACAACATTTTGAATGTTACCTGTCACTTTAAACTTAAAGTGATAAAAATTAACTAATAGCAGCCAAAATATTTACTTTCCCTCTTTTATATAAAATAATGAGTAGTTTTGGGAGACATTACTTGTCTAGTAACATGTCTAAATTTACAAAAAGATAATGGTAAATAACTTCCTTCAAACAAATTCTAAGGAAGGAACATATAATGCTTTCATTTATTTTTTCTTTTGCCATAAAAGTTTTCAGGAATTATAATACCTATATAAAGTGAAGATGTAGTTCATTTTGCATGTCAATTTTTCAGAGTAACTTAACATAAAACATTGAAAACAAAATAGTGACTTAAATAAACTATAGAAAACATGAATCTGTTGTGCAATGCAAGGATATTTAAATGGTTTTTATATATTAGTTTTTTAGATGGGGGAGAGGGAGAGAGTGGGGACGGGTGGGAGTTGGGGCATGTGATTTTATTTGGTTTTATTTTGCTAGTGTGTTTCTCTGTTTCCTGCCTCCTTTAGGTCCTTCTTGAAACCTCCCCTTATATTCCATATATACGAATATACTACAAGGGCTTTACTTATTTATTGGGGATATATTCTGTCTCCCTGCTATAATCCCATGGGTTGTTTTGCTGCTGTATTCAGTGTCTTCAACAGACTTCACACATAGATGATCAATAAATATTTGAATTGAATGAATGAATACACTGTAAGTTGATTCAAAAATCCGAGTACTATCCCCTTCTCTATATAGTTATGCCCCAACATTTATGTATGGAAATATGTATTTTGAAATCATAGTTATTTTATTCTTCATTTATATTATTGTTAATCCTAACGATATTATTTTTATTTTAAAATCTTCCCCGTAGATTGTTTTTGTTTGTTTGTTTTCTGTTAGGCATGAATTTTATTTCAGAATATGATAAAATATTTGTCACAAAAAGGTGGTTTGGGGACCAAAAGGAATCAAATTTCTCTCTCTAATATGGCAATGCATTCTAACTACCTCAGCAATGACATTGACATTCATGCTTTCCTCCACAACGATCTGTAAGCAATCTGCTTACTTTTTTTGGTTTTGTTTTATTAAGAAGATTTAAAGGTTAATGCAAACATGCTTTACAAATAAGATTAATGGTGAAGCAGTATTTCCCTTGAGTGTATTAAATGACAGTGGAGCTCTCTACAGCATGTGAAGCATTCAACATGACAGATGTAAACTGTATTAAAAAAAGTTATGTAATGCTGTACTTTGAGTATAGAAATTATCTGATACATAAACTGATTCTACATTACAAAGCACTGATGTTACAGAAACTTAAATTGATTGGATTCTAAGTAATAGGAACATTTACCAAAACAATGTCTGTCTTTTTTTATAATGGGGCATGATAGACGGTATTCTCCAGAAACACACACTGTTCCTAAGAGTTAGAAGAAAGTGTGTCATTCACAGTATCTGCTCTTTTCTGTAAAAGCTTTAACATTTATTGAAGCAGCATTCTCATATCTCTTTTTTTTCATTTTAAAAATATATTTCAACAACTATACGATACATTGATGATCATTTTTAATGCAATTATAATATCTATAATTTTAAAAACTTAAGCGCGAATATTTTGGGGAAGGAGTAGGTGGAGATGCTACCTATGAAAGTTGAGCTCCACATATGCATGGGATCTTTTTCTCATCATTGCTCTAGTTTCTATTATTTAATGATAAGTTTCCTGAAGGGTCTATAGTAAAATACATTATTTAATATTGATTTAATATTATTAAAATATGTTTAAAATGTATTTTACATAAATATTATTTGATAAAACCATTTCAAACAATGACAAATTAAGTAAAAATTTAAAAGTCAAAAGTGTTTAATTTTGATTATTTTGATTTATGAATTTTTTTTTCTATACTACATTGGGCTTTTTTTTGGTCCCGTATCTAAAAATTTTTGCCTAACTTATGTTAAAGAAAATTTATCGCTTACATTACCTTTTCAAAGTTTTATAGTCTTAGTTGTTACATTTAGGTCTATGATCCAACTTAAATCGAGTTTTGTATATGGTGTGAAATATGAATTGAAGTTTTTTGTTTTGCTTACGAATATCCAGTTGTCCAAGCTCCATTTGTTGAAAAGTCCATTCTTTTTCTATTGAATCACCATTGCGCTTTAGTCAAAAATCAGTTTGTCTACATCTGTGGGTCTATTTTTAGGCTCTTTAGTTTATTACATTCATCTTTTTACCCATCTTTATACCAATAGCACACTGTCTTGATTACTGTAATTTATTATTTTTTTAAAGATTTTATTTATTTATCTGAGAGAGAAAGAGAGCACACAAGCAAGGGGAGCAGCAGAAGGAGAGGAAGAAGCAGTCTCCCCGTTGACCAGGGAGCCTGATGCAGGCCCTGGGATCATGACCTGAGCCTAAGGCAGACACTCAACTGACGAAACCACCCAAATTACCGTAATTTATGTCTTGAAGTCAGATAATGTTAGTCCTTCAACTTTGCTCCTCTTTTAATTTATGTGTGTGTGTGTGTATGTTGTTGCCTTTTATATTTAAATTTTTTAATTACCTCAGGGTACCTGGCTGGCTCAGTCACTTAAACAGTTAAAAGTCCGCCTTTGGCTAAGGTCATGATCTTGGGGTCCTGGGATCAAGTCCCATGTTGGACTCCCTGCTCACTGGGAGTCTGCTTCTCCTTCACCCTCTGCCCTTCCCCCAACTCATACTCTCTCTCTCGCTGTCCCCCTCAAATAAATAAATAAAATCTTTAAAAAATTATAATTACTTCAAAATTTCTATATAAAAGCCTGTGAGGATTTTGACTGGGATTGCACTGAATCTTTAGATGAATGTGGGGAAAATGGACATCATAGCAACATTGATTCTTCTGACCTATAAACCCTGTGTATCTCTACACTGATGAGTTCATCTCAGTAATGTGTTATAGATTCCAGTATACAAATATTGCTCACTTTTTGTGAAATATAACCCTACTATTTTCATATTCTTGCTTCTATGTTATTTTTATTTCTAAATCACTTTATTGTGGTATCACTGAGACACAAAAAGTCGCACATGTTCAACATACACAACTTGATGAGGCTGCACACTGTAAAATGCATTATTTAATACCGATTTAAGATCATTAAAATGTGTCTAAAATATATTATAAGACAGAAAAGACAAGCCAGAAATATTTAATAACAGATTGCAAATCATATTTGATTATAGACTTATATCTAGAATATACAAAGAATGCTCAAAATCCAAAAATCAAAAAGCACAAAGCCCAATAAACAAACGGGGAAAATAGTTGAACTGACACTTCACCTAAAAATAGAGAAAGCAAAAAAGTACATGAAAACATATCCAACATTGTTTATTATTTGACAAAAGCAAATTAAAAGGACTACTAGCAAGTGTTAGTGAGGATGTGGAGGCAGGAGAACTATTCTACACTACTGATGGGAATGTACAAATGGTACAATCTCCTTGGATGACAATGTGGTAGGTCGAAAAATGGCCCCTCAAAGATGTTCACATTCTAATCCCTGGAACCTGTGGAACCTGTGAATATATTACTTTATAAGGTAAAAGGAACTTTGCGGATGGTATTAATTGCAAGATGTAGAGATTCAGGAGAGTACTGTGTATTATTCAGATAGGATCATCATAACCACAAGGATCTTCACCCGGGGAAGGCAGGAGGATCAGTCAACAGCACGAGATAAGATCAAAGAAGAGGTCAGAGTGTCTTGAGCAAGAGGGCAGTGGCCAGAATGCAGGAAGCCTAGAAGCTAAAAAAAGGAAAACATGGATTCTCCTCTAGAGCTTCCAGACGGAACACAGCCACTTGGACAACTTAATTTTAGACTTTTGACTTCTAGATATGCAATAGATAAATCTATGTTGTGGTAAGCCACTCAGTTTGTGGTAAATTGTTAGAGCAGCAATAGGACTGGCAGATGCTTAACAGGATAAAAATACATCTACAATATAATCCAGTCTTCTGCCCTCAGATATTTATAAAAGAGGAATGAAACCGTATGCTCGTCTAAAACCTTTTATATGAGGGGTGCCTGGGTGGCTCAAGTCAGTTGAGCATCGGACTTTTGGTTTTGGCTCAGGTTATGATCTCCTGGGTTGTGAGATCTACCCACCCCACCCCCACACCACTCCTCCAGGTCAGGCTCCAAGCTCAGTAGGGAGTTTCCTTGAAGACTCTCTCCCTTTGCCCCTCCTCCCCTCAAATAAATAAATAAATCTTTAAAACCTTGTCTATGAATGTTTATAGAAATTTACAGATAATAGCAAAAAACCAGGAAACAAACCAAACATTACAGGTGCATGGATAAACAAATTATAGTATATCCGTACAATAGTATGTTACTAAGCAATAAAAAAGAATAATCATTTTTTTCCACAAGTAAGGAGTTTGAAGTTACTGCTCCAACCTAACAACACAAAGCTGAGCAGACTAAAAAATCAGCAACTCTTCTGGATCCGTAAGATCCATAGAAGGATTCTGGGCAAACTAGTACTCCTGAGATTGGAGAGACAGACAGATGAATAAAGGAAACAAGACTTACCAGCAGGGACTCAAGAGCAGAAACCATTTTGGAACCAGTAATTGTATAGGAAACCTGAATTGTAATTGACAAATGACTGGAGGCTTAGTGCACACAGCTCTGAAAATTAAAAACTCCAGGGGCATACAGTGACGGGGCGGGGCCTCCTCAATATAGTGAGATTTATCTGCAGGAGCTTGACCAGGTTCCTACAGTAAAATCTGAGAAAAATTCCCTATGTTTTCAACAGGGGTGTAGAAAACATTTTGAAATGCCCAGATCACTCTGTTCCTAACAAGGTCTGCTTTCAGGGAAAACTAGTTAACCAGAGCCTAATTTACTGGAGTATTATTATCAAAGCCTAACTAATGTGAGGAAAGGGAACTATATGGTTCAGTCCCTTCTAGCCATCATGTTTCACCTACGGAAGGAAAAAACTGAGAAATGTTTGTGAAGTTCACGATCCAAGGGCATGGGCTCACTAAATGAGAATATTAATCATAGGCTATAGAACGCTTCCCCTGCCCCTACACTTAACCCATCACATTACCATAGGACTATTGACAGCAGTTCCATTTACCCGTATATGTCCAGCTATCAAAAAAAAAAAAAAAAAAAAAAAAAAATTCCAAGGCATACCAGAAGGCAAAGAAGCACAAACTGAAGAGACACAGCAAGCATCAGAATCCGACATGGCAGGACTGTTGGAATTAATCAGAGTTGGAATTTAAAGCAACTATGGTTAATATGTTAGGTGCTCTGATGAATAAAGTAAATAACATGCAAGAACAGATGGGCAATGCAAGCAGAGAGAGGGAAATCCAGAAAAAGAACTAAAATGAAATGCAAGAGATAAAAAACGCTGTAACGTAAATGAAAAAGGCATCTGATAGGCTCATTAGTAGATTGGACATGGCTGAGAAAAGAATCTCTGGTCGAGAGGATAGAGCAGTAAAATCTCCATCAACCTTATACATTCATCCTTATATATTTGCCCAAACCCATAGAATATATAACACCAGCAGTGAACCCTAAGGTAAACTATGGACATTGAGCAATTATGATGTGTCAAGGTAGGTCCTTCCTCAGCAAAAAAAAAAAAAAAAAGTGTATACACACACACACACACACACACACACACACACCCCATTCTGGTAAGTGATGTTGATAATGGGAGAGACTGTGAATGTGTGGGGACAGTGGTATATGAGAAATCTCTGTACCTTCCTCTTAAATTTCTTAGAAACCTAAAAATGCTGTAAAAGAAATGAACAATTCATAAGCAGACACACAAAATAAAAAAAAATAGGAAATTAAATGAAACAAACCAATAGTTAATTTTTCTAATGTTAATTCTCCTCAGGTATGTTTTATGTAGCCAGAAGCCCAGTTATCAGCTTTTTCAAAATATTGCTCCTTCATTATAAATACCACAAATAATTACTCTTCCACTAACCTGACTCAAAATACAGAACATCTTTGACACTTCCATTAAATCAAGTACATCTCCGGCATGGTCTGTCAATATATATACTTGCTTTTGGGTTTTTTTCTTCATGGCTGTCAGCTCTTCCCACTGCCCCCCTGCCATGCTATGTGTCAACACATTATTTAAGTCATCATCATTTGATGCAAAAAGTGTATACTATCGAACTACAGATTTCCTTAACCTTCATCTTTTTTACTTCATAATATATCCTACAGGGTGTTAGCTAAATTAATTTTCCAAAACCCACTTCACCAAGACCCAAATCAATTAAAAATTTTTAACGTATCTAACTACCGGCAAGATAACATCTGAACTTTACAGTCATTGCAGTGTCTAGAACCAGGTGATTTTTTAAAAAATATATATTACATTATTTCCAATTGTTTATTTCAAGTCTGACATGTAACTTTTTACATATGTAAATGACTCCCTCACCAATATATAATTCCAAATCATGTCTAGGTATTTACACTTTATTGAATTTCCCTCCCTAGTGATTTGTTGTTATGCATATATAAGTGCTAACTGAACATTTCCTGAATTAAGTAATGAATATGTTATAAAAGGGTTTTTCTGAATAGGTTGGGTTATTTATGGTGAAAAATAAAAGCTAAATTTTAGAATATGAAAATATTATATAAGGGACCTATACTTGTTTGAAATTATAAACAGAATTATAATTAGAAGGAATCAAGTGAGTTGAGGCCCCAGTTAAACTGTTTCCTTGCTAAAAATTAATGAAATTCTAAATGTCATTTCCAGTTAGTAAATTAAATTTTCAAGAAATCCTTTCAAAACCACAGTACTGGGGCGCCTGGGTGGCTCAGTCATTAAATGTCTGCCTCTGGCTCAGGGCGTGATCCCAGGGTCCTGGGATCAAGCCCCACATCAGGCTCCCTGCTGGGAGCCTGCTTCTTCCTATCCCACTCCCCCTGCTTGTGTTCCCTCTCTCGCTGGCTGTCTCTCTCTGTCAAACAAATAAATAAAATCTAAAAAAAACAAACACACAGTACCTTATTTTAATGTCAAAAGTAACTTAGCATGAGTATCACATGAAGTTTAAAAATTATTGAACCATCTCTTAGCATTCTGCATTCCTGTAATTCCTTTAGATCAGTGCTTGGCAAAATTTAATGTAAATTCACATCTCCTAGGACTCTGGTTAGATGTCAGTGTTCTCATTTAGTCTGGGTGGGGCACAAGATTCTGCATTTCTAACAAGCTCCCCTGTAATGCCAATGAGGCTGGACCACACACTTTGAACAGAAAGGCCCTGGATGACCTCTCTAAACCTAAATCATTTCAGAATGTGTTTATGACTTTTTCCTGTTTAATGACTCACAGCTAGGTATGTGGCCTGTTTAATGACTCACAGCTAGGTATATAAGGTGACTACAGCAGGAAGATCATTATTATTTCTAAATAATCAGCTTTTTCCCCCAGATTTTTTAAATCAGAAGAACCTGTTTGATTCAAGTCAGCACACGACAGCAATTAATCTGCTCTAACTACAAACTGTGTTTTCCTTTACATGTACATTTTCAAATCCTTGTCTGAATTTTATTATTTTTATAACCAGAGAGTTTTCATTATTCCTCTGAAATATTTATCAAAATCATTGTTTTCTCTAAAACATGTTAATTTATTTATAAATATGTAAGCCGAGAATGGCAGATTACAGAATATAATACAATAGACATTTGACACATCTCAATTATTAATTAGGTCTCCACACATCACAGATGATCAATTAAGCTGTAATCCATCCTTGGCTAATAAAAGGAATTAGTCATTCTTCAGTCAGTTAATTATGTTGATTAAGATCTTAATGTACTAGCTTTTAAAATTTTCTTTAATTTTGCCATTTATAATCATAACAGAAAATCCTAAAGATTATTAAGACCAAATCCAAGCCTCTATGGATGAACAATTTTAATCCTTTTAGAGTTTCATAGCACCAATACAGCATAATGACATTTCAACACTGAGAAATAAAGGAACATTTTTCAGGTGTGTTTATACAATTTAAATGAGCCAGTGCATACTAAATACTTCCTTTTTATGCAGCTGATACCATTTTATGCATCTAGTATAAAGCACTATGTGAGATAATTGAATCAAAGCACTACACTAAGGACTCAAATAATATGAGTCCATATGCTTGATCATATTTTCCAAGAGTTCATTACACATTACCTACTGTGCTCTAATGTCACAGGAAATATATAATTCTAAGTTGAATATTTATCACTCTATCTTAAGTATGTGTCTGCATATGTATCTCTGATTAGACTGCAAGTTTAAAGCAGGGTCTTACATCCTGAATCACAAGTTAAAATAAAGGGATTACACAAAGTATTAAATATTTTTGGAACTGGACTGAATATTATTATTCCTTCAAAAACATTTCAATGAGAAGGAAACTTGGTTTCCTTTTTCTAAAAAAGCACAACAACGTGTCAAGGGCCATTTATAGCATTCTATGCTCACATCTTATTTATACATAACATCGCAGAAATCACACAAAACATCAGTCAAGTCGGAAACCACTATATCCTTTTTGAATGAAATATGTAACACAAAGGTTTGCTAGTATCAGATAAGTTATCCAACATTGCTACGATTGTTACCAATGCAGACAGAATTTCAAGAAGCTCTGATCCTTGCTTATTCTTCTCAGATTAAAATTCCCCTTCAAGCAAAACCATGTGAAATTAATTTTATTCCCCAGGAATGTGACCTGCACACAAACCAGTAATACACTTCTCCACTCTACTATGTGCTAACATTTTAACATGATAATTAGCAAAACCAGATACAACACACAGAAATTTCGGACTGTGGGTGGATAAAGCATGTGGCAGCAGTAAGGAGAGCATTGCTGAGACTCGTTAAGTTGGCGTGGTCATTTCCTCCAAGGTTCTCGCTAATAAGCTAAAGAATAACACCCAAGAGTTCTTGCTTCGCTCTCAGCAGCCTTTTTAACTTCAGTAGCAAGTGACAGTCCCAGATGTAACGTGATCCTCGATCAAGTTAGCAGTGCTAATACAGCTGTGACATTACACCTGCTGCTTCCTGGAAGTCTCATTCTACTGTAGCTAGGATTTATTTCACTATGTGGAAATTGGTAGCAAGAATGCTTTCAGGGTAACTTAAAGATGTTAGGATAAAAGCCATCTGGTACCCAATTTTCTTTGATCCAGGACTTGAACTGCCTCTGAAAAGCAATGAATGAAGAAATGGGGAGAGAGGGCCTGAGAGTTTTATTGGGAATTCCTTCCCAAGAGAGGGCATCGTTCCTCATGTAATGCATTCTTAGAGGAACGTCAAGAAAAAAATGTCCATAGCTAGAAGAAAAAACCGCTTAAAGATAATTTCCTTTCAAAGTTACTTGTTTGAGGACCTGTGAGTGTACTAATAAACAGCATGCAAACAATCACTACACACTTCAGCATGTTTTTCTACGTGAATTTATAGCATAGGCACTAAATTGGGATCAACCATACAGCAAACTGTGTTCTTGCTGTTAAACCTAAAAGTGCAAAAAGACGTGACATTAACTTGTAAAATTAGTCAAAAGTACAAATGTGGAGATATATTATCGGTCACAAAATATCTACTTAATTTATAAATACAGTTATTACATGTGGATAAGCACAGTAATCATAAGACAGATCTTTTGATATCCATTTATGAGATGGTCAGGCTTAAATAAAAGAAGCAGACAATTTTATCAGCACTAATTTTTTTATTCTAATTATACTTCAATATTTGCACAATACTAAAAAGCTCATTTGTAGATAGCCTATCTTATCTCCATGTGGAGGCCCATTACATAAAAAAGGATTACTCCTAAATTATACATCTGTAGCTGAAACATAAAATTGGAATAGCGTTGCATTAAATTTCATCTTCTTGAGGGCAGAAAGGACCAGATTGTAATTTATTTTCTATTTTTCATAATGCTTGGCTCAATGTTAAATAGTACTCTCATCGTAGTTTTCAACTGAACTAAAAAGACAATACAAGGTTTATTTCTTTATTTTCTATTCTTTATTCATGTTTTTAAGTCTTAAATATATCAATACTTAAGTATAGACTCTAGACTCTAAAACATGGTATGAGTTTTGTAGATACTGAAGTATTAAGCTAGATTTTAATGAGCACCCCAATAGACTAGTTGTACCAATTGTTGTGTGTGGATGTGTTTTGTTTTCCACAATCTCAACGAAGTGTGTTTAGAATTTTCACGATGTAGCGGGGGTCACTAAGGTTCAGAACCCTTCTCTCACACTGCCTATGGAGCACTTCCTACGTGTCATACATTTTGCTCTATGGAAGCTGTCAAATTTGAACAAAGCTGAAAAATTCTCACCGTCTTAGAACTAACAGTGTTGATGGGTAAAAAGAGCACCTAATCCAAACATAGACGGTCTGAGAAATCTTTCTGCAAGAGATCATATCCTACATGACACACAGGGAAGAGGAAACAGTGTCGTTGTGTGTACATGCGTGCATAATGTATGCAAACCCGCCTGGTAGTTAAACTGACTTCTGGCAACACAGTGGCATGCAACTGTGCTCTGTGAATTGGAATAATGCATCATGAATATGTAATGGGTCAGGAACAGGGAAAAGAATGTGCAAAGCTCAGGGGAGAAGAGGACGATATGCATTGACAAAATGGAATCACTTCACTTTGACTGTATGACACAATTCTTAAGATGCCTAAGCTCAAACCTAAATTCAGGTCCCCAGGCCTGTTATTGATGCAGAATCCGTCACCTGATTCTTCAGCCGCCATTTTCTCTACCTCAGTCAGGCCTGTCTTATCAATGAGGAAGCAGAAGGCAAGCTAAGGACAGAGCACAAGCAGACACCCCGCAATCAATCTCCCCCACCTCCCCAGGTGGGATATGTGTGACATTCCTCAGGCACTCCTGCCTGAGCTAAACCTAAGAGAAGGAAAAACAAATGGTTAACTTTTCAGATTACAGTCCTGCAGGACAAGAGTCTCCCTCAGTTTACAAATTTCTAGTGGTTTACAAAAAAAAAAAAAAGCATTCTTATCAATAGCTTAATTTCCAGAGACCCACAGACTCAATTTCCTGGAGCCCTAACATCACCCACCCATCCATAGTGATTTGGGAAACAAAGGTAGAAGGGAATGTAAATAAAATAAAATTTCCTTATAACTTACAGCCCATTGACAAGTCCTTGAAACAGGCAGTGACATTCCTCTAGGGACTTAACTGCCTGGATGTTGACACTTTGCTAAGGGCGAAAGGCAATCTTAGCCTGACCCCCAGGATCCTGTAAGTCTACTCTAACATATAAAAATTCCTTCAGAAACTTCCTTTATCTCTAACTCCCCACCCCAAGATACATGTTGGCAATCATTCCCAAAGTATATGACCCACCAATATACATCCAAGGGGTCTCATTGAGTAAGGGACAGGCAGGACTAGGTAGGGAGAGATAGGTAGGGGGCTATGTGATCAGGCTCACAGAAATCCCCAAAATGCGGAGGTGTAAGGAAACCAGACAGAAGGGATCAAACCATACCACTCTGCCCTAGGTGTCCGAGGTGGGGTCTTGTTGTAACAGTCACTTGTTACCAACAAAGAATTACCAGACCCCAAAGAAGAAATAAGCCATTAAAGACGTTATCACCAGTCCTTACTCAAACCAGGATGTCATGAGATTGTTAAGGCCACAAGCTCCCTGGTCAGTTCTAAATAAAAGACTGTCCATATATACAATGGAATATTACTCAGCTATCAGAAAGAACGATTTCTCAACATTTGCTGCAACATGGACGGCACTGGAGGAGATAATGCTAAGTGAAATAAGTCAAGCAGAGAAAGACAGTTATATGATTTCTCTCATCTATGGAACATAAGAATTAGGAAGATCGGTAGGGGAAGAAAGGGATAAAGAAAGGGGGGGTAATCAGAAGGGGGAATGAAGCATGATAGACTATGGACTATGAGAAACAAACTGAGGGCTTCAGAGGGGAGGGGGGTGGGAGAATGGGATAGACTGGTGATGGGTGGTGGGGAGGGCACGTATTGCATGGTGCACTGGGTGTTATACGCAACTAATGAATCATTGAACTTTACATCAAAAACCAGGATGTACTGTATGGTGACTAACATAATATAATAAAAAAATATTATTTAAAAAAAAAAAAGAAAAATAAATAAATAAATAAAAGACTGTCGGTGGAGCCCATGTTGGCAACCCTGTTAGGACCCCTCTCACTCCGGAGAGCTTTTTCGTTATCCTTGCTTAATAAAATTCTCTTGCTGGGGCGCCTGGGTGGCACAGCGGTTAAGTGTCTGCCTTTGACTCAGGGCGTGATCCTGGCTTTATGGGATCGAGCCCCACATCAGGCTCCTCTGCTATGAGCCTGCTTCTTCTTCTCCCACTCCCCCTGCTTGTGTTCCCTCTCTCGCTGTCTGTCTCTATCTCTGTCGAATAAATAAATAAAATCTTTAAAAATAAAATAAAATAAAATTCTATTGCTTTGCTCACTCTCCTTTGTCAGTGAGATTCATTCTTCGACTCTATGAGGAAAGAATCTTGCTCTCCTGCTTCATTACGACTTTATGGGCCCTACGTAGTTTACCTTTGTGGGCTTTCTTCCTCAATAAAATAATAATAGCAAATGTATTTTACAATGACCTTCATGTAAAGACACATATATTAATATTACATATTAAAGCATTGTCTTTGACCTAAAAGATCAATTTTTACCTCCAATTTTAAAAGAAATAAAACCACTTTCAAGGGTCTCTCCCTAAAAGTACTGGGGGCCCTAAGTTCTGTGCCTACTCTGCCTAGTGGAGAAATTGGCTCTGACCTTAGCAGCAAACATATGATCAAGTACTTTTGAAGTGAGCTTCAGAAATTAAGTTTTTCTCCCATAATTTAATCTGATGGATATGGAAACAGTTTTAAGAGTAATGTTACGTGATGTGTTCGGTCTCAAATAGTTAGTGTCATAACCAGAAATATAACTCAGGTCACCAGATTTCCCTTGCACTGTTCTGAAATGTCTTGCCTAATTTAATAATGAATAGATGTTATCATAATTAAAACTTACACTTAAATACTGTTATCAAGAAGACATCCTGGCTAGCTTCCAGTTTGCTGAGCACAGAAAAGATGAACCCACTCGTAGTGGGAGATCTCACGCCACAGGAAGTGTTTGAACTACAGACCATGAAAGTATTTGGACACATACAGTAAGATTCTGGATAAAGAGTATCTATTAGAAATGTTAATGAAAATGTGTTTGGACATGTGAATTCCACAGATTGCTTTTGCCTTAAAACATATCATTGACAGGGGCTCCTGGGCGGCTCAGTTGATTAAGCAGCCAACTCTTGTTTCAGGTCAAGTCATGATCTCAGGGTCCTGGAATCAAGCCCCCGAGTCAGGCTTTGAGTTCAGTGTGGAGGAGTCTGCTAGAAATTCTCTCTCTCTCTCCCTCTGCTCCTCTCCCTGCTACACATACATGGAAACCAAACAAAAAAAACGTATCACTGACCTGCTGAATTTTAAGTATAAATTTGCTATTCAAGTCCTTTTGAGAATAAAGGTTCAGTCACAGTCTTTCTTTTTAAAGAATTGTGTCTTTAGGGGCGCCCGGGTAGCGCAGTCATTAAGCGTCTGCCATCGGCTCAGGACATGATCCCGGCGTTCCGGGATCGAGTCCCACATCGGGCTCCTCCGCTTCTTCCTCTCCCACTCCCCTGCTGTGTTCCCGCTCTCACAGGCTGTCTCTCTGTCACATAAATAAATAAAATCTTTAAAAAAAAAAAAAGAATTGTGTCTAGAAGGAAATTTAGAATTAAGACTGAAAATTAGTTAATTAAAAATATTAAAAATTTTCTTCAAAAAGCATGGCTACATGTAGTAGTTTCTGTCCTTTACTCTGACTAACTTCACACCCTGCTCCTGGCCTCATCACTATCAGCCAATTCTCAGTGACACCTCTTGGAATTCCAACTGAAATATGGCTCTCGGCAATTCATGTGATAAGTTTTATGACCACGTATTTTAAAAAGTTTTGGTTTCCATGTATGTGTCTCTGCATTTTTGTTGTTGTTGTGCAAACAACAGTGGAGGAATCATCACCTGTCTGTCATTATTTTTAACCATTAGAAAGTATTACAGTTTATAAGTCTGCTTTACTGATTTAGTGCCTACATCCAGTGTAATACAAAAAAAAAGTCACTATAATAAAAATCTACACTACTGAAGGCAATGAAATTTATAAGCTTTCAGATGTTAAAGGAAACAACTGGTTCCTGAAACAATTATATACTTGACCCATGTTCAGTCACAATCACTGTGGGAACTAGAAAGATGCATCATTTTAATAAGAATTTAGTGAGTTAAGGTCAGTGCCAGAAGAAAGTAGTACATCTAAATTCTGGGCCATTAAGACACAATCTATAAAACATTGACGCAAGTAAACTGCAAAGTACTACTTCAAGAACACTGCTCAGCATTTCCTAGCTCCCTTGGATGGTTGGTATATCTTCAGCATATAACCCCTTCCATGCGTGCATGATACATTCTGAATTTCTGCATGGGGATTCTTATTCCATGGTGTTACATCCTGACTTTTTGATCATTCCTCCAAACATGAATTTCACATCTTGGATAAGGGCATATTTTTATTGTTTTGTGTGTCTGTGTGTGTATTTGTGTTCTTGTGCATGAAAAATGGCTTTTAATGGAGTGAGTTAATCAAAGGAAATATTATACGGCATGCATTTCCATTTGAGGACTTTTTAACTTATTTTCCTGCCTACTACAACCACCCAGAAAGAACCATAAATACCTGGGGGTGGGGAGATGAGTAGGGGATATAGAAAAGAAAGCGAATGTAGATTAAATTTTCATTTTTTCCCTCATATGTCAATTATGGAATGAGAAAAAGTGGTCACAAAGAAGGCATATACCTTAAGTCTTAATTTTCTAAAATGGAAGTCTCCTGTATTCACTCAAGATCTCTCTTGATTTCTTTTGTTAACATGAATATTCACCTTTTTAAGCACAACACATTGATCACTTCCATAACTTATCTTGGATTATAGCATTATCATTTGATGATAAAACTCTAAAACCAGAGCTGACTTCAATTTTTATTTATTGTTATTTATTTATTTACTTATTTAATTTGAGAAAGAGAGAGCACATGCACATGATCGGGGGAAGGGGCAGAGGGAGAGAGAGAATCCGCAAGCAGACTTCGTGCATAGCGTGGACCCCGACATGGGGCTTGATCCCAGGACCCTGAGATCACTACTGGAGCCAAAATCAAGAGTGGCCGCTTAAGTGACTGAGCCACACTGACACCTCTGATTTCAATTTTTAATATAGGAGTAGGACAAATACCAGGGAAGAGATAAAACATCTGTGGTATATCCATAGAAATAGAGAACACAATGTGATAGGAAGCATAGCACTGTGTATAATTTGAGGTATCAGTTTCTGCCCTCCTCAGCTTGTTATAAAGACCATTCAACCTGTACTCTTGGTCTATGGATTCTAAAGAAAGTCAAGCAGGATACATGTGTGCGTGCGCGCGTGCACACACACACACACACACACACAAATCTACAGTAGACTTACATGTCTAACACTGAATTTACTTCAAAGCTCTAAATAGTAAGAATCCATAACACTGGGAAAAGGATGATAAAACTATATGACAAGACACAAAAAACAAAATATCATTTAAGATCATAAATCTTGTAGTGGTCCTTTCCAATTACATCCCCCCCCCCAAATATTGGATATGCCTGGTGTGTAGTGCAAATGTACATCCTAAGTTTGCAGTTGCAAAGTGTGATTACAAAGTCACAACTGAAATTGTGCAACTGGAAAAAATTAACTAAATTTGGAGGCTAATCAAAAATAGTTTTAGTGTATATATCCACATCATTGCAAATGGCAAGACTGCATTCTTTTTTATGGCTGAATAATATTTCATTATTCTTTATCCATTCATCAGTTGATGGACACTTGGGCTGTTTCCATAATTTGGCTATTATAGATAATGGTGCTATAAACATTGGAGTACATGTATCCCTTTGAATTAATATTTTTGTATTCTTTGGGTAAATACCTAGTAGTGCAATTGCTGGATCATAGGGTAG
Organism: Ursus maritimus; assembly: GCF_017311325.1. Lineage (NCBI taxonomy): Eukaryota > Metazoa > Chordata > Mammalia > Carnivora > Ursidae > Ursus > Ursus maritimus. The sequence continues at coordinate 44,491,367 of NW_024423897.1, read as the reverse complement.
TTCTATTTTTAATTTTTTGAAAAACCTCCATATTGTTTTCCAGAGTGGCTGCACCACTTTGCATTTCCACCAAGAGTACAAGAGGTTCCCCTTTCTCCACATCCTCGCCAAAACCTGTTGTTTTTTGTGTTGCTTTTAAATTGAATAAAAATTTTTAAAATGATTTATTTTAAAATTTGTAGTGTGTAGGTAAAGAAGTGCTTAGAGGGATATTTATAGCATTAAATATCAATTTCACTGAAGAGAAACATGTCATGTCAAATCAATTATCTAAGCCTTTTTTTAATAGACTATTAAAAGAAGAATTAATCTTAAATCAAGGTGTCAAAGGCATATATATATATATACACATAATAAATATATATATAATATAGATAATGATATAATATATTACATATATTATGTCTTTTATAAGAGACATAATAAAATGAAAAGACAAGTCATAAACTTGGGGAAAATAATTACAAACACACATGTGATAAAATATTTATCCTTATTACATTAAAAAATATCAAAGTCAGTAATTAAACAACCTAATTAAAAATGGCTTGATGTAGGCTTGAATAGACATCTCAACAATAACAACAAAATACTTAATGCCAAATAATTACATAAAGAGAAGCTCAACATCATTCACCATTAATAAAAACTTGAAAAGTGAAACCACAGTGTTTACCATTATATTACATTAAATAGCTAAAATAAAATTTAAAAAAGACATTAATAAGTGTGGGAAGGATGCGAAGAAAATTAAACTTCTATACTTTGCAGATGGGAGTACAAAATATTATTGCCACTTCAGAAAACAAATTGAGGTTTCTTAAAATGTTACACATGCACTTACCATTTGCTATAACATTCTCATTCTAGGTATTTGTCCAGGAGAAATAACAACATTTGTTCACATGAAGCTACAGTATATGTAAATGATTATACCCATTATTCATAATTCATTACCATTTAAAACTGGAAACAATCTGAATGTCCTCAAATGGGTGCTGGGCAAAGGAGTTTTGGTGCAACCATTCACCGACATGCTCCTTATCAGTAGAAACATATGAACTACTGACACAGCAACCTGGATGAATCCCAAATGCATGAAAAGAAACCAGATTTAAAAATCACATATAGTGTATAACTCCATTTATATGACATTCTTGAAAAAGTAGAAATATAGGGACTCAAACTAAGATTAGTGGTTGCAAGGACCTAATTACCACAAAGTGACATGAGGGAACTTTTTGGGGAGATGGAAATATTCTGTCTTTTCTGTGAGGGTGGCAATGAGATTGTATACATTTGTCAAAATTCATGGAATTTTACACTAAAAAGTATGAGTTCACTGTATGTAAATTATACCTTCATACAGATGGCTAATAGGTAACGAAAAGATGCTCAACATCACTAACCATCAGGGAAATGTAAATCAGAACCACAATGAAATCTCACCTCGCACCTGTCAGGATGGTTATTATATAGAAAGACAAATGTCATTTTTCAAAAAGGCTATTCAGCTTCATCGTACTACCATTATCAAATATTAAACATTTCAATAATTTTAAAAGCATTTAAGAATGTGTACTTTTGTAAATTATCCATAAAACTAACTACCACATAGTATTTATAAATCTAAACAGGCAGTATCCGGGAAAGGTTTATTATTTTGACATTTTATTCAGATCAATGGATCCTTTACTCTACTCTGAGACACTGGTGGCCCAAAGAAAAAGATGCCCTAAACTATATGCCCCATCTTGCTTCCTGGTATTCTTTAATTCTAGCTAGTTATCAGTTGTCAAAACAACAGACTAAACCTAACACCTAACAGTGTGCCAAAGATCTTTTTAAAATCTACATAATCTCATCAAGACTTTATAACCTGAGTTTGGCCTGACATTCGCAGTTTCAGAAAACAGGGAGTCCGTGTAATAGTGCATAAAATAACAGGGCTCTGAAAGTCCGTGCCTGCTTATGTGAGTGTGTAATTGAGTAAAGTGTTCATCGATGTCAGCGCCCTGGCTCATCACACTTGTGTTGATGTGAAGGCTCCAGCACACAGACTCCTCCTGCTAATTAGATGACAGAAGTAAGACTACATTTTCCCTTGGAGCCAGACGCAAAGGTGGGAAAGTTATTCTCAAAGGGATTTAGATTTACAAGTATCTGATGGAACAGAACAAAAATAGGGAAGGGCACACTTTAGGGAGAGCCAGCTAGACAAACAAACTTGACAGAGTTGCATTATAACTGAGAACAAAAGCTATGAAAGACACCACCAGGCTCCCACTGTTTCCACTTTAGTCACACACCAATTTCTAACATAAATTATAAATACGGTATAATATTTTTATGACTTACATGCTAAACTTTCTAACAATATTTTGTAAATCCCAGAGAAATTCAAGAGCCATGAGTTAGAATTCCATATATTGTATTTTACATTTTACTGTCTAGGGATGCCTATTAACTATACCTTTCAAAATTATACCTAAAAAAGTCAAATTAATGATTTCTCAAAAGGAGTTGAATTATGTATCATTCACAGAGCTAGGAAGGATTTCATCTGAGATCACACAAATGGAAGTTTTGTTAATATTGAAGCAAAAGCAAATATTCCGTGATGATTTTCATTAAAGTGTTTTATTAATGCTTTAAATATTTTATCTCTTAGTCTAACCTAAATATTAAAGATTATCTGTGATAAAAATTATCAACTCAGTATTATTGTAAAGGTAATTTTATATTTAAAGCAAGCCCCCCCTTTTTTTATTTGAAAACATCAACCTGGACATTTTAGCTGCCTGACAAACTGAATTCTTAGTTTGCTGCTGAAATATCCTTGACAAGAAATGTTAGTATTAGGAAGAAGTACACTAAACAGTGTATGTGACACAATATTTTGTATTTTTAATAATAACATAGACATAGTCTTACAAAATAAGGAGATTGCAAATAGAATTATCACATTTTAAATCGGTGGTAATGAAAAAAGATATGAAATAGTAATGGATTCTGTTAGCAAAATGACCATTGTTCTTGACTTTTCTTACTTTACCTGTCAACACAATATGTGTTGCTCTTTAATGGCTTGATTTACTTATGTTCTGAGTATTTTAGCAAAATATCTCAAAATATAATGTATTAGCGGTAAATTGCATTGTCCCAATATTTGTGAAAAAAATAAAAATTTTTATTATCCCATCACTTGATCAATCCATTCAATGAACAACTATTTAATACTTAGTATAAACCAGATCCTGTGATATATAATCAGTATTTAAAGGTACAACAAAACTCTTCTAAACAAACAATGTTCAATGGGAAAAAGAAATATTAACAATATAAACTGAATAAACAGCACTTTTAAAGTTATTAAGATTTGTGCATTTAAAAAATTTCTCATGACACATGTTGCTAGTTGCTACACCCCAATTAATTTAACACCATTCTTTGGGCTAGGGTTTTGGGTGTTAGACACCAAGGGTTTGGATAGAATAAAGTGGTGATTATTTAGCACTGAGTTTCAAATTGTATTTTCTTTAGTGTATCTGTAGAAAGTCAGTAATTGTTGAATTTTTAAAGCTTTACTAAGAACCTCAGTATGGAGAAAAGTAAGGATAAACTCCAGAATTCTCACACCACTGGAAAGGAGGAAACCACCAGGAATTCTGAAGAAGGGCTCTCAGGAAAACAAACAGAATAGCAAGAGGTCAAATAGGGTTAGTCTCCTGGCTCCTGACAATTTCTTCCTCTTCTATGCCTCTAGACTACATCTTTAAGGCTCGGTGGGGGGTGGGGGGGTGGAGGGGGAGGGGGGGAGTTAGAAGCACAGACTGGGTGGTAGATAGAAATGGGTGATGAATAGGTGGGTGAGTCAGAGGGTAGCCTGGCAGAGTCCCATACAATCGAGCACATTCTGAAGAATCAACTCATGAAATGGGGGAGAGGAAAAGACAAGGAAATGGGACCATAGACTTCACCCACAGGATTACAACAGGACACTACCAGAAAATATGAAACCAACCTTACTACTTCAGGGGCCAGCACAGCTCTGGGGATATCTACCAAAATGATCATCCCTGAAATGATTACAGTACTTAGTTTGTAAGGACTAGTGACTCTGCAACAGAGACAAACAGGTATCCAAGAGACCAGGCACTGCCACCACCACAAGACTATAAGGGCTTCCCTGCAACTTCTGCTTTCTGCTCTTCCCTATTAGACCCCTCTCTACATACACATTCCTCAGCCTGGCTTGAGTCTTCCTCACCACTGCTGACCATCTCCTAACTCCCCTGGTCATCTGGCTCTGCCCCCATGATCAGACACCCATCAGAATTATTAATCATGCTGCGAGCTGTCAGATGTCTGTTCATCTCTTCCCCTCCCAGTCCAGAATCCAGGTGGTAACACTAGGTAATTGCTATAACACGAGACAGTGGTGCCAAGCAGAGGCTCTTGGAAGCAAACCCATTAAAAGGTATTAGTATATTTTAAGGGGTTCCTGGACTCAGAAATATTCCATATTGATACACATTCACTGGACATTTTTAACTAGTTGATCCTTTTTTTTTTTTTTTTGGTAAGGCCTAATTTTATCTTGAGACAGTTCTGGAAAATCAACTTTCATATATGACCAATTATTACATTCCAACCACTGAGCAAAGTACTCTCACATATGCTGTTAATTCTTAAAATACTGTGAATTAGATTTCTAATTATATAATTGAGAAAAATAAGGCAAAAACGCCTAAGATGCATGTGTTGGGCTATAGAAAATAACATCATATTAAATAGCTTCTTAAATGTAAATTAAATTCTTTAATCCTAATTTCAATAAACAGTAGTTTTATAGGCCATTTAAAAATTGCATTGACCAGGGTCATCTGTATTTTTACTTCCACTATGCTAATTGTAGTTGATTAAATTTAGAGATAGACATTTAAATATTAATATTTTTTCATATTATAAATATGAATGTTTGGCTTCCATTTGGGAAAAAAACACTTATGAATAAAACATTACATTTTCTTTGAATGGCAATGTAAAATAGCTCTACCAAATGGAATTATGATCCCTGAATATAGAGATTATATATTGATTTAATTTATTTCTGGTGAAATCTTCATACTACATCAATAAATACTTCCTGGCAATATTCTCATCTTTAATTTTATTTTCCTCAGTCCAAATCCTCAAGAAGATTTTAAGTGGCTGTACTTATGTGCATTTGGGAGTAAGAACTTAGGGATGCCTCCCCTTTTACTGAGCTCCTGAGATGATAATGATTCCCCCCTTGGCTGTCTCTGAAGGATCAACAATCAGTACTTATTAAAAGACAATAAAAAAAAGAACAAAACACCTCCAAAGGGTCAACATTGGCTAAGTGACTATTATAGGCCAGACATATAATACTGCTTCCCATTTTAGATTATTTACTGCTCTGGAAAACGACTTTATTTTTTTTTTTTAAGATTTATTTATTTTTTGAGAGAGAGAGAGTGAGAGAGCAGCGTAAGGAGCAATGGGAAAGGGAGAGAATCTCCAGCAGACTCCCCACTAAGTGTAGAGTCCAAACCCGGGCGCGGGGCGGGGAGGGGGTTGTCAATCTCACAACCCTAAGATCATGACCTAAGCCGAAATTAAGAGTCAGTCACTCAACCAACTGAGCCACCCAGGTACTTCATGAAAGGACTATTTTTTACTTTGTTTTTTATCCCTAGGACCTAGCATGGATCCTTGTATATAAAGTCACTCAGTGAATTATTGTAAACAATTACTGGAAAGTAACATATTATTTTTCCTTGGCAGGATACCCACAACTAGATCATATAAACTATTAATCCCATTTAATTGGTAAATCACACAAATCTGAGGAATTATGTAACATGTCTCATGTGACATAGCTAGTAAGTGCCTAAACTAAGATTTTAGAATAGTCTCTTTCTTTCCTCTTTATTAGATGATCTTCTAACAGTAGACTGTTCAACTTGTAAACCAGCAATAAACATAGTTACGGAAGAGAGTATAAAACAGGATCACTAGAAATGTTGTTTAAAAACACCTATCTCCTATTTTTCAGCATAGGTTTTTATTAATTGGTAGGTATATATGTCTAACATGGTCCCCAGTGATCCCTTCCCCCTGGTATTCACAATCGTGTGTAATCCCTTCCTCTTAAACGTTGTGCTGACCTAGTGACTTGCTTCTAACCAACAGAATGCAGGAAATGTGAAGAGATAATAATTTAAAAGATTGTGACTTACATCTTGCTAGCAGACTCTCTCTATTGCCTTCTCTGTTTACATGCTCGAATGACAAGCTGCCATGTTGGAGAGGATCATGTGACAAGCAGCTGACCCTGGCCTGTGGCCAAGAGCCATCAAAGAACTGAGGCCCTCTGTCCAACAACCTGTGAGGAACTGAGTTCTGCCAACAAACATCTATTCAGTCCCTCTCATGGCCCCTTTGACTGCAGCCTGTGAGAAAGACCCTAAAGCACTGGACCCAGCCAACTTATGCCTGGATTCATGATCCACCACCACTGTAATATAATCAAAGTATGCTGTTTTAAGCAGCTAAATTTTCTGATAATTTGTTACATGTTAATACATAACTGATATAAAATTCAAAAAAATTAATTTTAAAAAAATCATATATTCTAGAAAAAGGTATCAGTTGCTTATAATCATTCAAATATATGTAGTAAAGGACAAAGTGTCCTAAAGGCCTATTCGAAGTAAGAATAGTTACTTGAACTATTATATATGCTGTTTTTTATGTGGTTCCAATTACAATAAGGTACTTCAAAAAGAAAATTTTTCAAAAACTGTTGTTTTTTGTATATACCCCATTTCATATGACCTTAATGCATCAATTCAAAGATGCATTGTTCTTTCACATTTCAGCACCATTGAATGGAGAAAACATCTTTCAATGAATGAATTAAAAGTTTATTCTTTTACTAACATAACAGTTTTATAACTGACATAAAATAACAGTTAATACAACTGATAAACTACAATAATTTAGAAATGTGTTAATGGTATAAAATTTTAATATTCTTTTTTTGCTCTGTAATATTGGAATAAAAATCTGGCTTATGAATACAATGGTCCTTAGAAATTCAAAAGTCACCTAAGAAAATATACAGCCCTCAAATTCATACACATATTTCTTACAATAGTTTAAGAAGTTTTTTTTTCATTTTTTAAGTTTATTGCTTTCAATAAGTATGGTGAAACTGGTATGACACTAAATGAACTTTGGGAATGCAGGGTAGTTTTTTAACTCATCGAAAATGTACATGGTTATACAGCCTCTGATGGAATATTATTATTGTAAATTTGAGTCTTTTTAAAAGGATGATTGAATTTTTGAATCAGGATTGTGCAGTACCTTATTTGCAAAGCATGAAGACACACCCCTCAAAGATGTAAGTCACATCTCCTATTTCTGAGATAAACTTCAGGAATATCATTGTCATCTAGAATAATCCTCGAGCACTTTCATATTAAAAAAAAGGTAAAAGAGTGCAATGTAATGGTTTTCATTCTACTTTTACTGGAAGTATCTGCTTCTTAACTTTGAAAATGGATAATTGAAGTGCACATCAGCAGTAGAGAACGTGTGGAAAGTGGCCTAGATATAAGCATTCAACTGTTATTATTTCATATTTTGACTATAGCTATGGTGAGCAAAAGTACTGTAAAAAAAAAAAAAAACTCAGGAAAAACAATGCATTTGTACTCTCTGCTGTAAATATATCTATGAACAAGTATAAATAACCAGGTGGTTGATAAGACTCATTTTTACAGTGGTATGATTCACTTTTATAGCCTTGCTAGCAAAAAAAGAGATTAAATCATCTTTATTTTCTACATATCCTCTTACTTTTCTGTATGGTAGTTTTCAAAATTTTGTTCATTGTTTTCATTGTATTCTTTGCCCTATTCTTTGGCTTGCAAGCATCCTCTTCACTGGAAAAAAAATGAAGTTTACCTTTCATTTACTAAAAAATGAAAGGAAGTCCTTGGAAGTATTTGAGGCAGCTTGTGAAGACATTCTCAGTAAGTAAGAATTGGGACCATGTTGCAACATAGAACATTCTGGCAATTGTCTCAAGCTTTACACGAACTAATTTGGGGGCACATAATTTATTTGTCATTAAAGAACCAGTCTCTTGCAAAGATGCAATATATAGTACAGATGAGATGTTTTCATTATCTTTTGAGTAGAAAGACTTCTAACAGAAAGGTCTTTGTGAAAGGGCTTCTATTGTTCTCCCATCCCCACTGAAAACACCTCGACTTAACTCTTCAATAAGCAGATGTTTCTTGAGTGAAGCATTTAAGAATAGAAAAATTACAGATGCAACCTGAAATCTGAGGAATTATTTATTTGTAGGGATACCTAAACACCACAACTAACAGATGGTCTTCAGAGCAAAAATATGTGTTCTAGAAAAGTATGACTGAAGTCATATCAGACAGGTAATGCATATAGTCTTATAATTTTGATAGGGTGTTCTCTGGTTCTTTTGTATTATTGATGTTAGTATATGGTTATAATACAAACACAGTGGATCTGAAAGTGCTAAAAAGTAATTACTCATCTTGGTAGGACAAACAGTGGGAGATCTAAGGACAGACCATATCATTGCTATGGTAATTTATGAAGTGGGAAAATGTAAACAAGTATAGATGAAAGACATGTTCAAATAATGGGAACTGGCATAACACAACATGCAATATATTTCCTTTCTAAACCCAGAGAGAAATAGAAAAATATCTATTACTGTCATGAAATTAATTCTAGCTTGCACGCTTTTTACAATAGCCACACTTCCTCCTGATTGTATGGTATAGAATTTAGACATATAAATTTGGAACAGAAAAAGTAAGAATCATGAAACTGTATTTGCTGATCTCATTGTAATCGAGAACAGACACACGAATTTTTAAAATTCAGAATAATAGAAGGTTGATAGGTATTTGGTAAAGGATCCAGCATGACATTGCGGAAATCAGTGAAATGGGTGAGGCATCAGTCCCACTACCTTTCTCTGCCGTTGCCTTTGACAACCTTCTCATTGCCTGAGCCACCATTTGATGAAGCTAGTTTTGTTGTGTTTTTCAGACAAGATAAGCAGAGTTCCAGGCACAACTATCAGGACCGGTGTCCGCAGTAATTCTGTCTGCCAACTAAACTGTTATTTGAGAATGAATCCTGGGCACTATTTAAACTGAGGCAGAGCACAAGATCCATATTTACCTCAGCTTTCATTCTTCATTTTACCACCTGCTTGCTCATTGTTTACCAGCCGCATCCAAGAGAACAGGGCTTTTTTTTTTAATGTAGTTCCCCCCTGTTCTTCTGCTGCCTAGAAGAGTAGCTGATGAAATGTGCAGGCTTTGGCTTCAACCATCATGCCATCTTCAGCTGCAGGAGTTTAGCACCTGGAGGCATTCACATGTTCTGATGTCTCCAGCGAGTGTGGCCACCACCCCAGTCCATTTACATACATTCTTAACTATGCTGTTTTTTTTAAATTAAATTCAGGTATACTTTATACATAAAAAATGCACATGTTTAATGTATGCATTTTGATGAGTTTGGATATATATGCATACACGTGTGACGTCGTCACCACAAACAAGGTAATTAACATGTCCATCACCTCCAAAAGATTTTGTGCATCTCTTGTTTGCGTGTGTGTGTGTGTGTGTGTGTGTGTGTGTCTGTCTGTCTGTCTGGTAAAAACACTTAGCATGAGATCTACCCTTTTACATTTTTTAAAGTGTAACACAGTATTATTTAACTATAGGGTCTATGTTGCACAACAGATCTCTAGAACTTAATCATCTCCTGTAACTGTAACTTTATATCCATGAATGCCAACTCCCCAGTTCCTCTTCCCCACATCGTCTCAAGCTGCCCAAGTTAATCAGAATGCATTATAAACTGTCTCTGTCTATTTTTCTAATGTCATCTCTCATCTGTTTCTTTTGGTTGGTTTTCTTCTCCCTCCATTTATTTCCACTCCTACATCAAGCCATTTCTGCATCAGGATCTTTATACCTGCTGCTCCTGTGTAGAAAGCTCTTTGCTCACATTTTGCACATAACACATTTCACATTTCTCAAGTCTCAACTCAAATATCACCTCCTCAGAAATCTCTATCTTACTTAAAAGTAGGCCTCAAAAAAATTCTTGTTCACATCACCTCATTCATTTCTTTTGTAGAATGTATCACATTAGTATCATATTAGTGCAATTTTTACCCATTGTTTAACTTTTTGTCATCTATTTCTAAAGTACATTCTACATGACTACAGGGAACTAATATTTATTGTTCTTTGTTGCATTCACAAACACAGAACAGTGCTGAGAACATTGTAGAACAAAATTTTGTTAGCAACAAATCATATGAAACAGAGAATGAATGAATAACTTAAGTCTTTTCTAAATCTAGGGAGCTTCCCTAAAGTCTTCTATATCTGTCCTGGATTGTGCTTCTTCTCGTGAGTATAAGCCTCCAAATAATATAAACATACATCTCCAACTTTCACTTGACTTCCAGGTACAATTTAGATTCTCATTTTCAAGCCTATCCATCAGACTGACCTTTTTTATACTGATGATGCCACAAATTAATTCATATATGTGATTTCATAAAGTGATCAGGGCATGTCTTTTGGAAATTACGCCTTGAAGCATGAAGTGGTCCTTACTGTGATTAGCCTTGGCAGATGTTCACTACCCAAATCTGTTGGCAATTAGAGGTTATGATTTTGACTATAGCATTTTGCAATTTATCTTTCCACTTTGTCAAGCTATCATGCTTTCTGTTACTTCAAATTATTTCAATAAGAACCATACACTATTCATGCAATGTTACCTATAATTATTTTATCTTATGCTTTTTTGAAAGAAAATATATATTCCATGACATTGCATGGGTTTAGTTCTTTTCAGCAGATTAAAAAGAAGAGGGGGTTCTATGTGTAGTAATCTTCAAGACATATCCAGGTTTGGTTAAAAAAAAAAAGTAGATCAGTTATGTCATTACTTGCAAAGGCCAAGCAATATTTAAGTGTTCACTTAACTTATTAAAAGAAGAATGACTTTTTTTGTGTTTCCCAAAGCTAATGAGAATTAGGAATTTTCTTAATAATAAATTTGGATTATAATTAGCATTATGGTTTCCAAGATTTCTTGCACTTTTAGGGAAGAACGTTGAATATGGGTTCTACACTTAGGGATTTCTTTTTTTTTTTTTTAATATTTTATTTATTTATTTGACAGAGAGAGAGACAGCCAGTGAGAGAGGGAACACAGGCAGGGGGAATGGGAGAGGAAGAAGCAGGCTCCCAGGGGAGGAGCCTGATGTGGGGCTCGATCCCAGGACTCCAGGATCATGCCCTGAGCCGAAGGAAGACACTTAACATCTGAGCCACCCAGGCGCCCCTACACTTAGGGATTTCTTAAAGCTAAAAGAAAATAAAAAGAAGAAAGCATAAAATAAATAGGCATAAAACAAATAGTAACATTGATAAATGTGAATGAAGTTAGTACAAAGTTGGAGCTATTACTAGATTGCAATTATTTTGAAACCCTGGACATAACTAATACTCTCTATATTCAAAAAAAGTATTGCACAATCAATTGTTTCTGTTTTGTGTAAATTTAGATGAGGAACAAAATGAAATTTATTCTCCACAATGTTTTAGTAGGCATTCAGATGCTTTCATTGATTCTAGATAAGCAGAGGAATCAAATTCTTATCTATTAAACCACTGGAGTAAGGCCGAAGTCTTGTGTTTATCAATTTGCATGTCGGGTAAGTTCACTCTGTGGCATGACCATAGATTGTACTGGTCCTCAGAGTGCATGTGCGGTTTTTGTTTTTTGGTTTGTTTCCTCTAGCAGCTATCTTATAAATATATCTTCCATTTTTTTCAAGAACATCTAAGCAAGATAGTCATTTTAGAAAAACCCAAATCTCTCATTATTATGATTCCATTGAATTCAATATCTCATCCTTTTAAAGCACATAACCCTTTAGTTAAAAAAATCTTTGCATGGTTGTTACTGTAAAGGAATGGCGAACCTAGCCTCTTGCAAATGCATCAAGTTGTACTCATAGTGAATTTATATCAGTTTTTTTGACAGTGGCACTGTTGATATTTTGGACAGGAAAATTCTTTGCTGTGGTGGGTGGGGGTATCTTGTGCAAGGTAAGACTTTTAGCAGCATCGTGTCCTCTATTCACCCACTGCCAGGAGCGACAACACTCTGCTCAATTGTGACAGACAAAAATGTCTCTAGAATATTGCCAAATGTTCCCTGGGGAAGTAGAAGCAAAATTGTCCCCAATTAAGAGTCACACAATTATAACATCACCCATAATATTTATATTTAGATGAATAACTTAATTAAGGCCTGAAAGCAAACCCTAAATAAACTGTGTAAGTTTTAAAGGAAAGGAAGATTGAGGGCTGAAATTAGAAGCTGACTGAAGTCCTGAAAAGAAGTAAGCATTGGACATATGTTTGCTAATTAATTTGTATCCAAACTCAGACTGTAAGTCATTTTTTTAATAGAATATCATTCTGTTTTCCCATTTCTAAACTATTTTCATAAAAGCTTGAAGTTCAAAATGACCTAAGAGTTCACCTAATCCACATCAGCAACTGTATAAATGCAAAAAAATGAGTCCTCAGAGGGGTAAGTTATTTCCCCAAGGGTTCATACTGGCATAGCTAATCCGATAATCCAACCCTCTAGACTCCAGTCACACCAAATTCCCTAACACATTCTGTATGCTGTCAGGCATACACATCGGCTCTCTCCTGCAACACGCTGAACCAAAACCCAGGAAAATATCAAAAAGCTCCTTTACACTAAAGTATGTGATTGATATGGTTTAGTAAGTTCTGTAATAATTGGCATAGAGGCCAGCTGAAAAATTGGCAATTGAAGAATGTGGTAGAAGGTAGAGGCAAGAATGCTTAGGTTCAAAGAAGCTCAAAAAGTCACTTTGTGTAAGTAACAGCACACAGTATCTATTTGTTAGAGTTTTTATCTTAAGAGTCTGTCTAACCATTTATCTTTATTCTTCCCTAGGTTTTCATTAGAATGCATTAACTCAACATATCTTTTTGAAAGAAAATCTTCATTTCTGGTTTGGAGGCAATAATGACAATAAAATATTTGTGGTATTTTTGATGACTTAGTGATCTTGGCTTATCTGATATTTTTCAATAGGTACAGTACTGCCCCACATTTAAAAAGAAACAGTTGGCACTAATCTGAAATATGGGAAAAAACATATATTAGGCCAAATTTACTGATGAAGATATTATTTAAAATACAATTGGATTCTCATAGTCTAGGTATGTCAACATAAATTCCAAATGACTTAAGGAGGAAATGTAAAAGTGAAGTTATCATTTAATATTTTTCAGATCTTAGAAGGAAAACAGAACAGAAGACTAGAGAAATATCCAGCCACAAATTAACAGAAGATGCTACCAAAGAAAAACGAAACTTCTAAGTCTTCATTTGCTCTTTCTTTTGGGCTCTATCCATACTCTTTACCACGCACCTCTAAAGAGAAGAGCCTCCTTGTTGAGTCAATGACCCCCCATCCCTACTCCATTCCCTTTCATGTTGGTCATGTAACTTGGTTAGGCCAGCTGACGCGCAGCCTCAGGATCAAGAGGACTACTAAGACTTCGTTTTGTTTACCCAAGAACATCTTAGCTTACAAATATAAGCTTTAACTATATCTCCAAATATGCATTAATTTCATATCAGTAGGAAAGAGATAATTTGGATACTTTTTGAGAAACAATTGGAGGGAAAAAAAAACCCACCACTTAGGATCCTGATGGAATCTAAATCAAAATGAATTGAAAGGTAATTATAAAAATACCACATCACCATATAGACAGCACCTTTTAAAAAAGTCTTTAAAGAAAAAACTGAATACATTAAATAAGATAAAAATACAGTAAATGTAAAAGCTATAATAATAACAACAAATCTACACATTTTTAAGGACAACATGCCTATTTGGAAAAACTGTATGCAACATATATGAAAAAAGATTTAATACTTCTAAGGGACAAAGTACTTTGACCAATTAATAAAAAAACGAGTAAATGAGAACCACAATAAAAAATGAGTAAAAAATGAATAGGCAATACCTCCCAAAAAAATAAGAATCATTATATTATATATTTTTCATTATTTTTGCTGACAAGTCTCTTTCAAATACCTTTTCAATATTGATTGAATGACCTGCCTTTTAATTCCTGAATCCCAAGAAAGAATTCCAAAGAATAGATTTCTCAGCCTCCTTTGCAGTTAGGAAGCCCAAATGTGAATTTGTCTGCACAAACTTGATGCATCACAAATTAAAAAGATACATAAATTGGTAAAAGTGTTTGCAGGCACAAGAACCTCAGGGCAATAAAGGATATGATGACTTTATTATTAGGCCTGGTTAGCCGATGGCTCAAAAAAAAATCCAGCTGAAATTAAAAATGAAATTTTATCATCCCATGGTCTGCAGTAGCAAAATAGCTAATTAAATTATGACCTATGGTAACCTAAAGTAAAATGCTTACTGAGCACAAGGCTTTGAGGAATAAGGTGGCTGTTCCAAGAGAACAGTATATAAAGCATGAGGAATGTGTGATTGTGAAAGAGTAGTTGTTTCAAATTCTACTGACAGCTTAAAGAAGAATAACAAGCCTAAATCTTGGCTCAGGGTACAGAGAGAAACCATGGGAATTTTGTGACTAATAAAATAACCTTATATCATCTACAACTGTAAACCTAAGGCAAAGCACTAAACTCGAAAATTTGATCCTGCCAATTATAAAATGTTAAGTTGGTTGCATACAAAGTTTCATTACTCCCACAGCATGAAAACCAGCGAATTAATTTAGAACAAGTAAGATTCTGAATATTGAAGTAGGGAAATGTGGTAGGATCCAGATGGCTCAGTGTCCCCCAAAATCCCAAACATCCCTGACTCTTCACTGTTAGCAAAAGCAACCCTTCCTTCCAAGTGCAATAAGGCCCTTTTTTGTTTTTGCTTAAAATCCAATAAGGACCTCATTTAAGAGAGTTACTTTACAAGGGAAAACTATTCTTATTATGTCCATCTTCCACCATTTCTAATTACCTCCTGATCTAAATTAGAATCAGAAACCAATGTGCCCAAGGGAGACAATTACAAATTCAGATTCTAGAAGACACGATTAAGCATAAAAACACTGCAAGAATTTTTGGATTTCTATCAGAAAAAATCTAGAAAATACATATAGGATTAAATTTTGAAAGTAATAAACCCAGGATTGCAGAATATAATTTTATAATGCAACATTTATTTATATAGTTGCCCTTCCCATAAGTTTAGAATTATTGTGCTAACCTCAGCACATGATAATGGGGTTTTCTTTGTTGCTTTATTAGCTAATTAAAATATGGACTTAATGAAGACACTGAGATGCCCAAAACTCTTCATTATTTTGTGTATAAAAAAAGATTGATTTAATTAAGAAAATGAGAACGGTAGACTAGTTTTATCATATGTAATTCACTTAATTTACTCCATATATATCTTAAAAGAGGATAAAAATC
The DNA here is from genome assembly GCF_017311325.1 of Ursus maritimus. NCBI lineage: Eukaryota > Metazoa > Chordata > Mammalia > Carnivora > Ursidae > Ursus > Ursus maritimus. The sequence goes on along the minus strand of NW_024423897.1, from coordinate 44,475,710 downwards.
CTTCCAAACTGCATATTAAGAAATGCATATATGATGGCATATCAGCATCTTCAAAAAGTATTGTGGAGGTTTTTCCCTGTTAGCTAGAAATGCTGCTAAGAGATTATGCAGTTAAAAAAGCTTCCCTATGTCCATGGGCATGAGGAGACCCTTGAGTATTGGTATTTGGGAGCAAATTTGAGAGTATTTGAGAGCAAACAATACCAATGGACCATCAGATCCAAGATATAATTTCTGTAATTAATAGTGGTTCAAAAGAGCATTTTTCAGTGACTAATTGATACAGTCTCTAGGACTGAAACAGATGTATAGCACTCCAAGGTCTGCAAGAATTATATGCCCGAAAATCCTTTAGGTTGGTCAGGCAGAAAAAATGATGCTCCGAGTACAACAGAGATTTGTCTCTTCAGCCAAATTCCAGAACTGTGTCACTTCAAAGACTCAGAGACCAGTGAATGATTAAGTATTTGACCACACCTGGGTAATAACCATAATAACAGCAAATATCTTCTCCCTAGCTTTTCCAAATGAGATTTTTTGGGTTAACTGTGAACTCGGAAGACAGAAATAGCTACACGTTTTGAAAACTTTGATAAAATTCTCAAGCTTATGAAAATACTTAGGGACCTAAAAGATTTTCTGATCCACTACTCAGAATGGGGACAGATGAGTGTTAAAATGGACTTTTGATCTAATTTCATCTCATGATCAGCTCAGTGAAGCCTCAAACCTACCCAATATCAATGTACACAGTTTCTAGGCATATTATTGAAATGAATATGTTCAGAAACTGGAAGAAAATCCCCAATAGCTAGCTAGCATTCATTCCTTTTTCCTCTTTCTTAAATATTTATTTTCATATTCAGACTTTATACTCCACTCCCACCTTGTCAGCTCATGTACCTACAGGAAAGAATTAACCATATCCAATGTTACAAATTCCAGCAATTGCATGCCCCTTGTTCTTGATTGCTTCAAGACAGAATTCTGAAAGGATCTCTTTAGTTTTTATGACAGATCTGTCTCACTCTCTTTCTCTCTTTCCTGCCTGCTAGTTATTAAGAGAAAGCATGTAACCTAGATTACTACTATTTTACAACCATAAGGGAGGGGCCTTATTACTGGAAGAATTCAAAACTGTTAATGAAAGAGAATAGATCCAGAGGAAACCAGGTTCTTGAGCAGAATAGAATCCCTGTATCAGGCAACTATAAGGTTGACCCATCTCTGGCCTTCTAGTTAACTGAACCAATAATTATTTTAGAGATGGAACTAGTTTCACTAACTGGAAGTTCACTAAAATTTGCAAATGAAATTGCCCTAACTTTCTGTGACCGGCTGTGAATGCATAACTGGAAATAAAATGGTATTTGTTCGTTTAATGCTATATACAGGACAATCTATTATAATTACATTAATCATGACATTTTTTCTAGCCCAGTGTTTAATTTTTTCTCGATAAGAAAGCAATTTTTTATTAAACAAAAAGAATTCTTGTCATCTTAACATTAAATGTGAAAAAAATCATGATACCATTATTTACTTGGTAAATATGAGCTATTTCTAAATAAATTTCCAGTTAAGAAGATGTTTAATGATCACTTCAGTGCAATCTATACTTCCTGAGAATTTGCTATTTGAACCCCTAAGGGTGTGTTTTGTTATAGGTAATATCTTATTCATTAGAATCACTAAGACATTTCATAAGGGGTTTAAAATTTATCAATGGACTTACTTATTAATGTTTTGTCATAGATTTTACCTGTTATTTAAAAATTTTAAAAATAGTTTCTAAAAAGTCATAAGGATTTGAAACTTTGAACATTTGAGTCTTAAGTCGAAGCCACAAATTACCCAGTGAGTAGTTTAAAACCTATAACTTCATTAATATAATTCATAAATCTAGTACACAATGTCAGGTATTTTAAGTTAAATAACTTATGCCTACATTTTCTTCCTAAAATTGAGATGCTCGGACATAATTTATATTCAATTTCATAGAAAAGAATAATTCACATCTTGCTGAAATTTGTAAATGGGTGCTTAGAGTCACCCTTTCCGTGTTCTTGCCCTTTTGATTAAAGATATAAGTTAACACTTGAATAAATATTTAAGGATTAGAAATTCACATCACTATTGCTTATACTCTTACTAATTCAAAAATAAACTCATGTTTTGAGTTATTTTTAAGTTTGGCTGTTTTAGTAGATTACTGAACAGTCCTACGGTCCTTAAACAATAAAGAATAATACATAAAAATTAAAATTTTGACAGACGCTCTTGAAATTTGTAAATAATTAAAAATTTAAAAATCAAGAAAAAAATTTAAATACATATTGAGGACGATTAAGAATACAGGAAATTTATTACTGACACTATGCAATGCCTCTAGATACTTCTTAATATATCACTTAATTTCAGTATAAAATAACCTCTACAAAGGAAAGAGAAGTCTAATTAAAGAAAATATTCCTCTAAATACTGATTTCATGATCACGAATAAACATTTGATTAAACTGTTATAATACTCAAGCATTACTTAGTTACACAATATAACTTTTTTTCCTTCTATAATTCTATAAAGTGGTCAGCATCAGTTAATGGACCACTTGTTTAAACAGTTAAATGGTTCTCAGAACAAGTACTTCCTGGAAATCACTATGTCAGAATATAATTAAGATCAGAGTAAAAGATATAGTTAGTACAAATTTAGAACTTTAATAAAAATATAGAATGAAAAAAAGAAAAAGGGTTTCATGCTTGTCCACTTAATATTTGTGCATAAAAGCAGTATAGTCAAATGAATCCTAATAGTGACATTTAAATTAAGTAAATATTATGTTAATTGAAAATATGTAAAATATAACTGGCAAGAAAGCACTCAGCAATCAGCTTTACAGAATTTGCATGTTCAACCACAGTTGTTTCCTTAACTGGTTTGAACTTTTGCTTCATGACTAATTAGCCTTCAGCAACATTCCAGAGTGCGGTTTCCATAGACCAAAAAATTACTGCCATCCTGTCTATGTCAAATTATTTTAACCCAATATCATCCAAAATTATGCTTATAATAATAGTTCATTTTTTTTTTTGAGCTGGGCTCTTGAATGAACAAATGATAAATCACCTTGTGATCTATATAAAATGGATGAGGGGAGGAATGAACTCCTACCAAATGCACACTGAGATTGGACATTGATGAATTGGGGGATATAATCTACCTTTTTAGCAGCTGCAGGAGATACAGAAAAAATCACAAAACATTTTTGACAATGGTATACAAAATGAGGCTGGAGAGAGACCAATTGCTAAAATTCTTAGTCTCTTTGGACTGTTATGGTATAAAAATACCATTGACTTGGTGGTTTAAATAACAAACATTTATTTTTCATGTTGTGGATGCTGGGAAGTCCAAGATCAAGGTGCCAGGAAATTCATGTCTGCTGAGAATCCACTTCCTGGTTCATAGGCCGCCATTTTCCTGCTGTGTCCTCACATAGTGGAAGGGTCAAGGTAGGCCCCTGAGGTCCCTGTTACAAAGGCACAAATTCTATTTATAAGGCTATGCCTTCCTCATCTAATTACCTTTCAAAGGCCCCATCTGCAAATACCCTCACATTGAGGATTAGGTTTCAACATAAATCCTGGTAGGATACAAACCTCGGTCTATAGCAGATCCCTTATAATTCTAAAACTGTATGGTTCTATGACCAAGAACCCATTTAAAGGTGGCGAATTAGGTTTGTAGGCATATCGATGGTGATGAAATAATGTCCTAATGAATCTTCTTACCCCAAAGATACAAATGTAGTGATCCGAAGGGGCACCTGCACCCCAGTGTTTATAGCAGCAATGTCCACAATAGCCAAACTATGGAAAGAGCCCAGATATCCATCGACTGATGAATATCTTGCCCTTTTGATTAAAGATATAAGTTAACACTTGTATAAATATTTAAGGATTAGAAATTCACATCACTATTGCTTATACTCTTATAAAAAATGAAATTTTGCCACTTGCAATGATGTGCATGAAACTAGAGGGTAATATGCTAACCGAAATGAGTCAATCAGAGAAAGACAATTATCATATGATCTCACTGATATGAGCAATTTAAGAAACAAGGCAGAGAATCATAGGGGAAGAGAGGAAAAAATGAAAAAAGATGAAACCAAAGAGGGAGACAAACCATAAGAGACCCTTAATCTTAGGAAACAAACTGGGGGTTGATGGAGGGGAAGAGGGTGAAGGGATGAGGTGGCTAGGTGATGGAAATTGGGGAGGTTATGTGGTGTAGTGAGTGCTGGGTGTTGTGTAAGACTGATGAATCACAGACTTGTACCCCTAAAACAAATATTATATTATATGGTAATTAAAAATATAAATAAATAAGTAAATAAGAAAATAAATAAATAAATAAATAAATAAATAAATAAATAAATAAAAACGGGGGGGGGGAGTCCTATATCTGCCTGTGGTCTGAGTCATACATTAAGTACCCAATTATATACATTATATATAATTTTAGATGCATAGGCTTTTAAAATTTCTATCTAGTTTTTAAATTAATTGTAGTTTCTTATTTATTTTTTTATCCACCTCTATACCACTCCTCACCACAACTAAAAAACAAAACAAAAACAAAAAAGAGTGCAGCATACAGTATCTTGGAGAAGTTCTCACATATATTCACAGAGACTGATGTTTTTCCTTCCTTCCACACCAATGAGAAAAGACTGAGTACGTTAAATTCAAATAAATTTCACTAAATACAAAGGGTATAATCTTCCATTATCGATCATTTTAACCCTTAATCCCCCCAAAAGTATTCACTGAAAGGATTGATATTTTTAAACATCAGGAATTCATCCTAATCATCCTAAAATTTTCCAAGGCCCTAAAAATTATAAATATTTCTCCCTTTGTGTATTTAAATAGGAAAAAAGTGTTATTATTAGAAAGTGTATCAGAATATAGAAGTTACATACTGATAAAATTGTATATTGAAATATGGGATGTGCATTGGTACATAGAAAGACAATCATGTCATGTTTCATGTTGATATAAAATTTTATAATATATTTGATTACGGAACCATAAATACTTTGGGAAAAAGTGAAACTACCATTTTATTTCTTCTCAATAGTATACATGAAGAGAAAATTAAACAGAAGCCAAAATGTCTGAAAATCTTTCAAAAATTTTTAATAAGTTCTACAAATGCAATTTGATATTATCTGTCCATGCATTTTACTATATTTATATTAATGTTTGTACTTTAAAATACAGCAAATATTGCAAGAGAAATTCAAATACCCAAAAAATCAGATTTTAAGCATTACAAATGCTTCAAATATCTCTCTTAAAAAAAAAATAAGCATCATCCTGGCACTTCTCTTTCTTCTCCCTCTACAAATATAACACTGCCATAAAAATTAATGTATTCTGATGCATATTTTTTCTACTTTTGCCAAAATTTATGTATCCAAAAATAACACGTAATTTAATTTTATATTGTTTCTATTTATATAGTACCACACTGGACTTTTTTTTAATTTTTGTTACATTGAGATTTGTTCATAAAAAGGAATACTGTTAGCATTAATATGGATGTGGCATACTCACATGTATTGTCCTAGACACTTCTCTGAAAAATCCTGTAAGTTCTTGCCTTTTCAGTTTTACCATACTGACCCCAGACATAAAGCTCTAATCTCTCACAGATATTAACATTTCTTGATGTAAACATAACTATAGTTCTTTTTAATATTCCTGAACTTAGATATTTCCCTGCTGTCCTTTTGTCAGGCAGCTCAAAATAAAGCAGTTAATTACTAATTATTAATTGACAAAATTATATACATTAAAAGAAGATTCCATATTGTTTTAAAGATGTATATAATCTTCCTCAATGAGGTCCCCAAATGTCCTGAGAAAGAGTAGTACTAAGAAGCAAAGGTCTTCATTTTGTGTAGAATTAACAAGTCTTCATCATGAATCAATTAAGATAAGAAAAAAACTTGTATAAGACATATAAAATGTGAGGGAGTGCTCTTTGTTCTCAAAATCTCGCCTTTGAATAAAAGAAGGTCTCTAAAAATGAAGCAGCACATTAACACTGCATGTGATTTAAAATCATATAAATCCAACTATTTTTCTAGGCAGGCGGTAAGGACAGGACATATACCTGTCAAAGTTCTACTTTTCTGACCTTTATATATAGTTTAGAATTACTCTAGGCAGTCAACTCTGAATATGCCAGTTATATATGACCACAGTTACGGGCAAAATGTTTTTTTTTTTTTTCCCTCTCATTGCCACAGCTTTGTAAGTGGTGTCTGTACCAGTCAGTATTCATATCAGACATAAAGAATGTTGACAGAAGAGGTGCAGACAAAATATACAAATTCCAGAAAGCAGCAATCAATTTAGCTGACTGACTAGCTCTGGACAGTTTGTTTTAACTTTTGAAGGTTTATGGAAAATTCTTTTTAGTTTCATCTTATTGTCAAGGTCTACCTGTCAGCATAATATACAAGACATTTCGACCTATCAGCATCTGAGTTCATATTGTGAAGTTGAAACTGGGATATATATATGCGAACATGTAGCGGGTACTGGTAGCTCCGCTGCAGCTTAATTTAGGAAGGAACCTCCTCCGTCAGCTGTCTACTCAAGGACAGTGAGAACTAACGGATCAGGGGAGCCGTGCCTTGGAGTCTACACATGCCCTTGCCCCTCACCCCTTGCCCACAGCTCTGAGGGAAGTCAGGGCATCAGTGGGGAGAAAGAAAACCAAAGAAGTGATCTAGTGTCCTTGCAATCTCCAGGACTGGTCACCACCTAAACACCCTACACAATCCCCATATCCATTCATTTATTGAAACATTCAACCATGCATATGAATTGAGAAGACACAGAGCTGAACAAATCAAACAATATTCTCAGCCAGCACTGAGTTTATATTTTTACTGGAAGGATCCAAGCAACAAAAAACCCCACAATAAATAAGTAATACAGCAGAAACAAAACAAGCCAATTCACTGTCATCAAGAACCTTGACTTCATTGGGAGGGTACCAATAACAAACAAACGGAATTAGTTAAATATATAGTGTGTTGGATGTGAGAAATGCTTAGGAAACGCTGAAACTGGATAAATAGCATAGGAAGTGTTGAAGGATTTCTATTTTAAATAGGGATATGAGGGAAAACCTTACTGAAGTGGTCATGTTTGAGTAAAGACCCAAAGGAAAGGAGGGCGAGCCTGGCTTGGCATATACATATATATATATACATATACATACACACATGATCTATATGTATGTAAAATATGTGTGTAAAATACACATGTAAAATAGATATGTTATATATACATGTGTGTATATTTATATGTGTGTATGTATATTTATATGTGTGTGTGTATTTACGTCCCTTCTGCATGAAAGTATATATATATTTATTCATACAAAACTCCACCCAAAGCAGGGCCATAGTAGAATGTTATATGCTCAGCTGGAAACCAAAATGGCAGAGGTGGCGGTCAGCCCTGGGAAAGCAGGAGAGTGCTTGGAAAGAGAACGCAGACCAGACCATAGAGGGACCTTGCCAGTTCCTGCAAAGTCTTTGGCTTTCACACCAAATGAGACATTTGCGCAAGGAGTGACATAAGCTCACCTGCTGGGGCTGAGAATAGGTTGAGGTGGGGCGAGCATGGAAATGAGGAGGTCCTTCTGAAGGCTACTCAATACAGGTAGAATGAAGACTCCAGAAAAATGTTGGTCTAAGCAAATTCACAAGAAACAGCCTACTCTTGACGAAACATATTCATTTAATGTGGTGAAATGTTTTCAGCTTTTGAGTGCTGTAGGCAAGAGTACACATGGTGGATGAAGAATATATACACCGTGTGTGGGCTGTGAGACTTTGCAAGGAGGGAGAAGACAGGAGCATGAGGGAAGAAGGGACATTCGCCTAGCCAGCCACATTAAATTCATCAGCTCTGTCGATATGAAAGATCTGTTCTGACAGGCTGCAAAATTTGGAACGCATTATGGTGGATGAGAATGTGCAGAATCAGATATGTGTTTTCGCCAGATCACTCTTCCTTCAAATGAGAAGGTGGATCCCCTTTCCTAATCCCTGTCAGTCTTGAGAGTGATGACCACGATGCATTTTAAATCTGCTGACATAAACTCTTAGATACACAGTGTGTCTTACTCTTCTTCAGGTCCCCAGGACTTAAAGTTTCTAGGCGAGAGGAGGCCTTTACTTGTGGAGGTAATACGGCAGCTCTCACAGTTTACGGGACACCAACAATTACTTCATGTATTTTAATTACAAAGAAAAATACAGGTAGCTGGGAGAGGGGGGAACCTTCTAATGACACGTTTATGTTTTACCCACTTCCACATATTTTTAAATAAATCTTTACTTAGAATCATTCCATTTTGTAAAACTCAAAAAAATAAAAAAAGATAGAAATTATCTAATTCAATTCTTTCACTTCAAAAAGAGGATTCCGAGAGCAAATAAAGCTCTGCAACTTGCATATCTGACCTTAGTTCTGGCACTTTCTAGGACATATAAAAATGTGAGGTAGCTTTAAAGGGTGCTGTACTTATAATGCCAAGTATGTGGAAAAGAAGAAAAAAATGGTATGGCTCTGCCAAAAATGAAGACAATTCCACTTCCCTTTGTGTCGCACAGGAAGAAGATACAGGATTGGGGGAAATGAAGCTACTGGACGGGGGCGGTCTCGTCGTGTTCATTCACAGCTGATTCCATGCCAGGGGTTCCTGCAGGGGAGCTAGTCAGCCACACTCCCAATGGGGAGACTAGTTTATTTAACAGTCTTGAACAGCTGGAGAGCACACAGCTAATGACCACTTGAGCATGAAAGTGTCTGAGGACTGCATATAAAATATGACATGCAATGGATAAAAGGTAATAACAATATATAACAGAACAAATGTGCAGTGACAGCCCCAAATACGTAAATTGCATAACAAATTTTAAAAGAGAATGTCATTGTAATGTGCATTCTTACGGTAGAGTATTTCTTTCAAATCAGAAATAATTTAAACAATCAAAGAACTTCTCTGTTCAAATACCTCAAAGCCATGGGAAAGGAAAATGATGCAAAGATAGCCAGAGAGAATAAGAAAACCCCAAACAGAGAGATTTGCAGGTCTGGCAGGAGCTTTTCAATAGCATTTAAGCATCATGTGAACAAAAATATTTATGAAATCAAACAACCCTCCGGTCAGAGTATCTCTTACCTCGCAGAAAACGAAAGCTATCAAAAACAAAGCAAGCAGAAGGCAATGATGAATGCCAAATGCAATTGCAGGGTGAGCTGTACTTTTAAATAACCGCATATATGTTTTTAGGGATGTCTCACAGCATGTGCCTTTTTCCCCCTTCACATAACTGTCAACTGTATCAGCGATGAAAATGAAAAATGTATCACTCAAAACTATTTTTTGCATTTTCGGAACTGTACCTTATCTAGTGAGAAATGAAAGTTCTCTCTTTTCTCCCCTACGAAATACATTTCTATAACATTTCTTCACGATCACAGTATAACAGCAGATTGAAGAAAAAAACACGACATGGCCAGATACCCACACAGCAACTGTTTTTCAGAGAGCTCACTAGGTGCTCTGGGGTACAGTAGGGACAAAAATCCACCATCAAAGAAGTGGCATCCTGTTGTGAGGAAGCAACCACTTTTAGACCAGTATCACCTTCTCCCCTGTACTGTTTCCTCCATAGCACTTATTACCATTACCATAGTAAATATTTTTGTTAGATTTTTATTGTGTGATCCCCACCCTGGAATGTGAAATCCATGAGGTCATAGATTTTTATCAATGGATCTTTGTCCCACTGCTTCAATCAATATATAAATGAATCGATAGAAAGTTACCAAATATTACTGAAAGTTGTTTAATCAAATTGTGGGTAAATAAACAAAGAGGGAGGAAAACATTCTTTCTGAGACATTTAAAGAAAGCTATAATGAGGTGAGAAGAGACCGGAAATGGTGGTCATGGATGTATGAGAAGGTTTCTATGTCAGTATACAAAATTATGTGGCTAATTCCATATTAATCGCCACACAAAGGTGAAATCTAAATCATTTCATTTGTATTTCCTGCCTCATTAACCATACCCAAAAGTATTTTTTTCTTTTTTAAAAATAATTTTGTAATTTCATTTTTGAGATTCTAAATTCAGAAAGGAAACTGCAAGTCAACTCTTCTAAGTGCCCAATTTTTGGTGAAAGCAAAATAAACCCGATAGGTATAAAGGCATGTGTTAAAGATCCCGTGATTGGTAGACAGGGCAAGACAGAAACTCATATTCTGAAATGCTCATTCTTTTTATTATGAACTTCTATGGCCCACTTGCCTAAATGTTCTCACACAATGCTGACTGCATTGCCTCCAAGAAATATAGGAAAGCTAGAAAATTCTTACAGAAAGACAACTAAACTATTGTTAAAGAAACGGAGCAGCTTTGTATAGGAAGATCTTAAAGATTAGAATCTTCAATCTGGATACTCTGACATCTATTAAATCATGAAGAAGGTTGATAGTGTGAAAGGCAAGCTATCCACAAACTTCAATTATACAAGGTCTAAGGGCATCCTTTGAAGTTTAAAAGAGATAAATTTAGGACAAATAATGGGAAGTGCCGTGCTACTTTATTTATTAGATAGAGTGGTTATGGAAGTAACACAGGCTGAAAATATAATAGGTTCATAAAAGGTTTAGATAAAAAACATACAATAAATCAATCGTAGACTATTTAAGGGAAGTGGCCCAATATACCATTAAAACTGCTTTTATCTTTGTCAAAGTACAGGGCTCTTCTTGCCCTTTAGTTATATTTGAAGTGATCTAGCTTGAACATTTTCACACTGAAATTAAGGAATCAGGTGTCTTGGTAACCCAGGCAAAATAGCAATTGTCTACACGTAACAACTACTCAATAGCTAATTATTGACTGAGTTAATTTCCTGTAGTCAAGATAAAATTTCCAAATGACCATTATAAAAATGTGATTAGATATACCGAACTCACTCTGAAGGTGCATTCTCTTTGAATGTTTGGATTAAATCTTTACCTGTGGCAACAAGATCTGTCTGGTCTGGAATATATTCATACATATATTCACAAATTCACAAACATTAAAACATATCAAAGGCTATTTTTCTACCAGATATGCACTCTAGATTTTGGTACACAGAAGGCTCTGTTTTGAAACATCTTAGTCTCTTGGTGTTAGAAATCTATAAACTTCTCTAATATCATGAGGTCCATCACATCTTAAAATGTTAATCTTAGCTGCAGAAAAAAAAAATACCACCATTATATATTACCCCCACTTAGTAACTGTGATTTGCAATTACTAAATATCAAGAGATAACTCTGGATTTATCGTGGGCTTTTATGCAGAATTGTGTTCTCTTACCATAATTCCTGCTGCTACATTGGTGTGAATGACTTGTAGAATAATGTTACTGGGACTACTGGAATCTGTATAAACTAAGCATAAGAACTTTTTTTGTAAAATGACAAACATTTGTACTTATATTACAACACAAAAAGTAGTAATTGCGAGCAAAAATGACAGAATTAATAGCATTCAAATCAATATCAATTTTATGGGACAGATTATTTTGGTTCATAAAACCTAATTGGTTGAGCATGAATATGGCAATGAGAATGAACCACAAAAGACTATGGACTCTGGGAAACAAATTGAGGGTTTCAGAGGGGAGAGGAATGGGGATTGGGCTAGGCCGGTGATGGGTATTAAGGAGGGCACGTATTGCTTGGAGCACTGGGAGTTATACGCAAATAGCGAATCATAGAACACTACATCAAAAACTAATGATGTACTGCATGTTGACTAACATAACATAATAAGAAAATTTTAAAAATAAAATAAAATGGAAATTGTTTAGAGATAGAACATATAGAACAAAGCAAATTCTTGGTTCACTTTTCTCTATGTGGCAAAACTTTCAAATAATTCATATAATTTATCACAATAGCATTTACAGCTCACTTGGTGAAACCCATAAGATATGTAATATTTCTACCTCTATTCTTCTTTCAGGAACTTAAAAGAAGCATGAAAGTGACAATGAGCACAATGGAGATACGGGTCCTGGAATAACATAAGAGTAATTTGTTACAAGATAGTTATTCACCTTCAATATGTGATTATATTAAACATATCCATACTATCATATGAAAGCTCATGGTTTTCAAAATTCATGTAACCTGAATCAGGGTTGAGAAACACTGGTTTATGTCACAATCTCAACATGGTTTTCTAATGATTAATCTTTATAAAAATATAAAATTCCTCTTACGGTTAGAGCCACATGGGAAAAAAACAATGTTATTGGTGTTTTTCTAGTGATAACCGCTCAATTTACTAAAGCTCAGTTAAGTAGTGTTTGTATATACATTTACTTATTAGGGTTTTGTTCTTTATATTAAAAGACAAAAAGTGAGTCAATTCATATTATCAAGATGAGTTTAAGAGTTTGGAATCTTTCATTTCTCATGCGCAATAAGCTTCATGATGATTGACAAGTTTTTTTAATTAAATATTGTTTTGAAAATTAACTCATATTCATAACACCTTCTAATAAAATAATGCACCATGTATTAATTAGTGTGAAGTGGTTCTCTACTGTAGACACATGGATCCCTTTCCCCATGCCTAGAGGCAACCACTGGGGCTGTTTTTCTGTCTACTTCAAAAATATTCTACATATGTCCAAAAACATCAGCATAAGCCTTATTTCTCCAGTTGGAGGCACTAAAAAGAATAAACTACCATAGTATGTTAAAAAGAATGACATGACATCCATGAGGAATTTATGGCTTCTATTTAGGTTAGATGTTTTAACGAAACTTTTCCTACCTACTTTTCCTTTTCTTCACCATTCATAAATTTTGACAACTCAACTGTACATTCTAATAAAGCTGTGTTGAAAATACGGCACATTTGTTGTACTTTTATATGCTAAACCCCACTTATTTTTAGGCCAATTTTCTCTCATTGTAAAAGAAAATAAAAATAGTCATGGATAAACAGAACTTTTACAAAAAAAGAAAATAGGAGTAGAAATAAATAGAGCATACATTTTCTCTGTCAGCAGTGCATACATGTGAACATGAGGTAGATGGTAAGAACAGAGGGGCAGCAACCATATTATTGAGTTTGCATTCTGGCGCTCTCATCTACTAGCTCTGAGATTTGTGAAAGTCATCTAACCTCTCTATGCCTTGGTTCTCTCATTTGAAAATTGGAGATAATATTTTTCATTTCTTTAATGATGATTAAGAAACATCCTAGATGTAAATCCCTGTGAACAATGTCTGACACCTAAAAAATTCTCAGTAAATGACAGTTATCATTATTATGAGGGTTATTAATATTCAGTCATTTGCTTTAAAACTTTTTAATAACAGATCTAGCATCTCGTACAAATAATCAGTGTTAGTGAAAGCACGATACCTTTAATTATTAGATAAAGAATATGTAGTGTATGCCATATAACACTAGCTTATTACATGTATTAGCTCAGTTAACTATAAAAAATAAAAAAGCACATGAAATTGATTTTGTCTGAGTTTCCATTTTATACTGAGGAAAACCTTTACTGCTTTTATAGTATGGTAGAAATAACACAGGGATGGGAATATCAAGACATAAGTCCTACTTTGTACTTTGCTGATAACTGGCTATGAGATTCAGAACAAGTTGTTTTCTTAAGAGAAACACATAGACACACACAAATGGGCCTCAACGGAAGCAGAATTTTTAAAAAAGCTATCTGACACATCAAAGATGCTAACTCATTACTGTCACCATCAGCAGTTTTAATAGCTTTGGAACACCAGATCCCATGATCACAGATAGACTCGAGAAAATTGTACTTCCATTAGTGGTAGAAGATGCTAAACACTGACCAAGCCATAATAGTGGAGGAAAATCGCAGGCATGTGCTAACCCAGAGCAGACATGTGTTTGAGAGCACACACAAGAAAATTGCTGGTGGTAGAGAATGGGCAGATAGAATCGGATGTACTAGTTATTAGCATAAATCCAATGGCACTCCCAGGTTGGCTTACCTCGGGGAACATTTTCTGGTTGACTTTGAAGCACTTGGTTAATATTAACACCATCATTTGAGGCATTTAAAATGCCAAGAAAAACGGTTGATTATTTTTTTAACCTTATTTGTCCTAATGAATTCAGGATAAAATAACACCTTTTTAAAAAGAAATTTAAAATAGTACATCTTTTGTGAACTTTTTAATCATTCTAACCCCTTAACTTGTTTGCAAGCTTCTTCATACGTACAGTATTCTCAGCATAAACCCAGCTTTGTTCCTTAGCAACCAACCAATTTTCCATATTCATTCCTGGTTTTTGTTCATAGTGATTAAAAATCATGAAATGACTGCCCTTTTTCATACATTCTATACACCCTCCAAGCAGAGGTCAGATAACAAATTCTTCTCCCCCATTACTTCAACTTTCGAAATTGTACTAATGATTCCTAATACTTAGCGGTTTAGAGTCATTTTAGTGCTTAATTATATACCACCAAGTATTGCTTGTGCTACTTTGTTTCTCAGTAACACACTATGTCTCTTACTTTTTTCTATTATATTTATCTCCGTGTACAACACAAGGCTCTGTATATAATTGGTGTGTAAAACAATAAATAGCTCTAAAGCAAGAATCAATTAAAAAAGAATCAAATAAAAACGTGTATATTTCAAAATGAGTAATATCCTCTTCAATGTGGTTAGTTTCAAGAAAAAAATTACTTGTTATTTTCAATGTATTTATGAAACTTTCCCTTTTAAAACTGATTTTGTCATCCATTTATAGGCTCAGACATAAAAACATCACAGTATGTTTTAGTGACAATTATTTATCTGATGTGCACATTCAAATCATCCAGCAAGAATTTTAAAATATGAAAGGCCACACCATGAGCCCTAAAAATTCCAATGCAGTACGTCTGGGATGGGGTCAGTTGTGCATCTTAAGTGAATAAGATAATCAGTTTGAGAAAAAAAAAATTCTTTAGAGTTTGTGCTTCTAAAAGAGAAAATTGTCTTTGGTTAAAGAAGAGATAGTGAATATTGTCCACTGGAAAGGAAAGTACATTTTGTGTCTTCAATGAATTAGTCTTTCAGTTACTACTATGTGGTAGCATATTGATCTTTAAATTATGATCCATAACATACGTTCTACTTATCTGATGCATGAATTTCCTTATCAAACATTTGCTACTATGTGGGAGTTACTGAGCTGGGTGCTGGTGTTGTGGATAAAAATCACAATGATCCTGGTTTTAAGAAAGTAATTATATATATACGTAACTATGATGACCATAGTAACAAAGAAGTGTAAATAAGACTTAAGACTTTTCTAAAACCTAGAGAGACTTTCTAGCAGAACTTAAAGAGCCTCTCAAGAAAAAAGTATCATTTGAAGTCTACCTAAATGGTAAGAGTTTTAGTAAGCAGACCTTGGGCAGAGTGACCCATATAAATAAAGCTTGAGTGATGGAAACTAATAATAATTAAATAACATATAGGACAAGGAGAATTCTCAAACTGAGAGTTGGTCAACTTGTCTGTATTAATGAGACAAATTATTAGGTGGGGGCAGGGTAGGGGCATGCAGAAGGACCTACAATGATTTAAAAGAAGAGAGAAATAGATCAGATTAGGTTAAAGAATTTGGATTTTACCCTGTAAGCAGTAATCATGTGGGTAATATTTACTAGGAATTTATAATTGCAAGAAAATCTCTCAGTGTTTTACAAGCCCAGCTTCATTTAATCCTTTTAACAGGTTTAAGAAGTAGCCAGGATTATCCCATCTTCTAGACAAGGAAACCGAGCCTTAGCTAGATTGAATACCTTGGCCATGATTTCCATGCTCCTTGGTGGCAGAGGTAAAATGATGGAGTGAGAACGCTCAACTCTGGAGTGAGAATAATTTACCAATTCCATAGCAGTATCTGTCAAAATGGAGATGTGCAGGAAAAGTTTTAAGCTAATGAATGACACAGCTTTATGGGTTTAGCTTTAGTCTCATCTCTGAAGGAAGTCTTTCTTAGAATCTACCATTAGCATATGTCCTCTTCTTTAACATCATAGTACCCTGTGCTTATACTGTTCCTTGCAATTATCAGACTATATTGTAATTTCTGTTTTGATTGTCTCCTGGAAAATATCAGAAGGCATTTGAGGTTAGAAAGTTTATAATATTACTTATTTTCCATCACGTCTTGGTATCTAATATCTTGCCTTCTTCATAATGAAAAAGCAATAAGTAATAGTAACTGAATAATTATATGAAAAATGAATTAAGAAAAATATATTTAGGAATGATTAGCGCAGGGAGAGAGAAATCACCTAGGAGGCTTGGATTTGCACATGCTCATGTTTCTTATTTCATTAGTTTCACCTTTAATAACCAATTAAATAATGAATAATAATAATGAAATAATACCTTTCAAGTTCCCCTTCATCTCCTCTATGATTAAATGGCCATGTACCCTCATCTACATTCCCCTAAAACCTCATTTATCCCACAAGCAAAACACTAAATAATTATAACTGTATGTACCTTTACTTTTTTAAAGATTTATTTATTTATTTTAGAGAGAGAGAGAGAGCACGGGGTGGGGACAGGGTAGAGGGAGAGAGAGTCTTAAAGCAGACTTCGCCCTGAGTGCTGAACCCAACATGGGGGCTCAATCTCAGGACCCTGAGATCACAACCTGAGCTGAAACCAAGAGTAAGACGCTTAACCAAAAGCACCAACCAGGTATCCCTGTATTTACCTTTAAATGTTGCTTTTTCCTACTATATTTTCATCTCATTGAGGAAAGGACCAAATTATCTATAACTGTTTCCCAAGTTCCTAGCAAACTCCATAAAACATATTAAAAACTCTAAACAAATATGATTGAACTGAGAAGGAATTATGTAATTTGAACCTCTTCTGTCGCATTGAGTTGGAATAAGAAAAAGGATCAATTTTGTGATTTTTATAGAGTTAGAATTTAAAAGATTAATCAAATAATCATATGGGGGGGAGAGTTAAGATTTACAAACAATGCATTTTCAGCCGTAAGTAAAAATGATAAAATGTTTAAATATGGTCTCAGGAATGATGGTTAATGATGGACATCTCTCTTATCACTTGAGGCTAAATTATCTAGGGTAAGCAGGTATGCTATGTTTTAAACTAAAATTGAGAAAGGACTAGAAATTTTTAACTCAAAGTGTTTGAGTTGTTTCTTGGTTTCTACTCAGCAAGGGCAGGTGTTTTTTTTTAAGTTTCTCTCCACATTTATGATTATGTGTTTACTAACCATTCTGCAAAAAAACTTTGCCCAAAGCAATAGCACTAAATGTGAATACGACATAATCAAAAGGTTTCATCTAAATTTTAAGTATTTCTAAACTCTTAAACACAACATTTCGATTTCTGTCTCCTTTTTGGAGTTCGAATAAATACTTTATATATTTACTTGAAATAATAGAGTGTACAGCATTGCATAGAAAAAAAAAAAAAACCCTAGCAGTCTTTTGAGAACAAAAGCAAATCAATAGTAATATCTCTTAGAATAGAAGCACTTTTGTTGACAGAGGGAACATAGCTTAATGGGAAGCAAAGTAATCTTTGTTTTCAGTCAGACTATTGGGCTGTGCATGAGGAACGACATGCTCTGACCACTTGTTTTACATTAAGAGGCAAACTGGCGTGTTCGAAATAGAGACAGAAAATGATTTGCTTTATAAAGATGGACACCTTATGGCTTTAACATGTAACACAGAGATAACTTTCATAAGATTTTTTTTTGTAATTTTATGAGTTTGTCTTCAGTTCCCATTGAGCTCTATTCTTTTAATTGAAGTTAATCAACCCAGTGACCCAAAGAAAGACAATTCAGGAGCTGTTCACACTGTGGGCTATAAATGTGACTATGCTATCCCACAGCCGGTCCTGGCATTGAAGTCTTAGGTTGACGATGATGATGATGATGATGATGATGATGATGATGATGATGGAGATGATGATGATGATGAACAGCGTGACTTCAGGAGGGTAACATAAATGTGCCCAGAGAGACAAACAGAGAAAAAGACAGAGATAGCTACAGATATAGCTCTAGACATAGAAATAAATCAAAAGAAAAAATTTTTCTCATCTTTTGCTATAGGCAATGTGTGAAAGAAATTTATTCTAATCAAATTTTTTTATTTTTACCTGTAGAGAATAAAGTCAACAATGAGGAGTAAGACTATATAAGTGATCACCGTTCCAGATTTTAAAATCTAGAAGGGCTTATTTCTAGCTTCTGGAAAATAATTGTATTGTTTTGTTTTTAAGTGTAGGTATTTCCTTGTAAATAAGAGAAGCAGTAACTGTGGGCTTGCTCTCATGCAAGTGTGTTATTAGGTTATTAAGAAAAAAAAAAACAGTAAAAGAGGTTTGATGTTTGGAGGTTACGTTATGCCACAAAAAGTACAAATTATTCTAGTATTTATGGAAAAATGAAAGCAAACAAATTTGTCTCCCTAAACTTCCAATGAACTCAACTGGAAAGCACATTCAGTAAGAATCATTTGTTTGCTTTTCATGGAGTCTGCATATTTACATTTAAGTTTTACAATAATGCAGCCCCAGATTTCTTTGTGCTGCACACCAGAAGAATTGGAAGAAATTTTGCTTGAGAAAGTTAAATATTTAAGGAGTCATTCAAGTTTACTTGCAGCTACACAGCAAAATATATTTTAGGTTAAAAATTATATCTTGCTTCAAAAGTGTTGTTTAAAATATTTTGTTTAGATTTTTACAAAACAGTACTTTTATAACCTCACATGGACATGTGAAAATTAAATTGAATTCATCTAAAAAGATCCATTTTTAATGCTATTTTATAGTCCTTAAGTTCACATTAGTTTCAATGTTTCCAAGCGCAATGTTTAGTTGGAAAAGAATCTGAAACCAGAGTATTCCCTAACATACTATGATATGGCCACGAGGTGGCTCCAAAGACCTAAGTATATTATTTTACCTCTTATGAGGTGAATAGCATTTTACCAGCAATATTAGCAATAATTTACCCTATAAATGGGACAATACTTCAGAAATATTAACTCATTTTAACCTTCCAATTAATTTTTGAAGTATAATTTATAGTATTTTAAAATGCGGCTATTCAAAACAACACATCAAATGATTGAAAACCTTGAAGAATTTGAAGGATTTTGAAGGGAATGATTGTTTAGCTTGCATAATTAATTATTCAACAACATCCCTTTTGTTTGGGTTTTTATAATTAACTTCTCCTCTAATTTTGCACAATTTGATTCTTACTTGATTTTCAACTAAATGAAAATACCTGCAAGTTAATGAACTTTTTCTCTAGCAGAAAAGAATTTTAAAAGTAAAGAGAAAGCCTGTCTAATTTTTTAATCTCTGGAAGACTTAATTCTAAAAGTACCTACTTTGAGAAAATCTAGTAAACTAAAATATATAACGTTAATATATTTTAAGTTAGACATCTTAACCAACCATAAAATTAAAACAGTTAGCCAAATATTATGATGAAGTCGGGGGATGAAAAATTAATGCTATTAAATAATCACAGCATTTAATAAAGATGACAGAAGAAGACAGTGAGTTTGATTAAATAAATAAAATAAATATATATATAATAAATATAAATACATAGCCATGACAAAAAATGAAAATTATCTTTATTATGTTCAGAAAATTACATCTGTTGGCTAGGTTTTGTAGTCTCTATGATGACTCATCTCTCCTCCACATGTGGTTGGATAATAAAGTACTAAGTATATTCTTTCAATATGTGAACTTCTAAAATAAGTATATTAATTAGTCTTGGGTTATAAATAAAACTAAAAAAAATGAAAACTGGGATATAATGCTGGATTTTAAAAATGAAGTTTTAAGATGAAAGATATTTATGGACTCACAGAAATATATATCTTATGACCTTAATATTTTGGTTTGTTTTTGCAATGCATAAAATTCATTTCAGCTACTTTTAAATCACCATATGAAGCCCCAAGACAGGAAGGAAAAAGAAAGTGATTTTAAATTGATCTTCATATCACCTTAAATATGAAGGATGAAAAGAAAGAATTATCTAAATAAAACCTGTAAAAATTTTCACATTTTGCAGGAGATTCTATGTCTTCATCAGACAGTTTCTGGAACCTAGTCTAAGAAAGCAGTAGTCCACTGACCTTTCAGCTTGTTATATAGACTGCAGAATTATTCTTGAGATTTATGGGTATCCAAACTTTAATGGGATTATTTCTGTAATGCACTGCCTCTGTTCATCATTCTTGTTCTAATTCTCATTACTCTGACCTCAAGAAGGAGAAACTGTGAAAAGAACCATTACTGCAATGTATTCAGAAATGGTTCATGTTTCACCTGAGTGAGTTTATGTGGCTTATGGAACTCACAACTGTAAGTCTCTATCTTTCTAATGCTTTCTCCCTCCTCTGTCCCCTTTTTGGGTCCTTAACATCATTTTCAAAATTCATATCCATTAATTCCCTTGTTCATGCAATTACTGTATGTGATTCTGAAAATGTAATTTAAGTTTTCAGGTTACATTCTCTCTTTATGCAACTGACATTTTCACAATCACTAGGGAATGAACATACCAGTTATATACTAAGCCCTTGCCAGTTACCATAGTAGATTGCGTGAGCCCTTCCTAATTATAACAATAGATACACTGTATCTTTGGAAATTATATGATTCACACTTCCATTTCACAAACAAAAAAATTTGGAATAAAGAATTTATGATGTTATCAGTAGAGTTAGTGACAGAATCAGACTTAAAACACCAAGGATTTTCATTTCAACTCAAGCACAAAATTATTACTATATGGGATAAGTTAAAATTTTCAAAAATTTTGAAAAAGTGCTAGCCCAAGTCATATTGTGTGCTATGCTTTAAAATAAAGTACCTGCAATATTAATTTAAAAAAGCATAGATCAGGAGCACCTGAGTGGTTCAGTTGCTTAAGCGTCTGCCTTTGGCTCAGGTCATGATCCCAGCATCCTGGGATGGAGCCCCAGCAGCTGGCTCCCTGCTCAGCGGGGAGTCTGCTTCTCCCTCTCCTTCTGCCCCTCACACCCCTGCTCGTGCTCTCTCTCCCCTTCCTCTCTCCCAAATAAAATCCTGAAAAAATTTCTTCAAAAAAAAGCATAGATCACATGAATTTATATATAGTAATAATACTACCAATAAAAATAATAGGTAACAATAATATGTAGCACTAGAACACCTATTTTCAGGTGTTGTATTTTACATTTATAATTTTAAAAAATCATAACAATTTCACTATTATGTAAGTATAATTATTTACCTCATTTTACAGATGAAAAACTATCAGGAATATTAAATATTAAATATATAGTAAGAGACAGGATTTGAAGTCAGACAGCTTGGTGCCATGGTCCATGCTTTTAACCATCAAAGAAATTCTAGGAAAGGCAATCTTGCCAATCTTACCATTCCAAGAAAGGCACTCTCAGTGCTTCTGGCATGTAGCCATATCACTGCGTAGTCTCCCTAGTAAACATGACCTTCATCAGGTGTCCTCACAAAAACAGAATATCATATCAGAAAACCTTTTTCACAGAGTGACCAACTTTCAAACTCAATGGCTTCTATGGCAGTGAATATTTTAATTAGTTGAGGGGATGTGAGGGCTTCTGTTAACAATTTTTAGCAATAGAATTTGGGGTCTACTTGGTCTTCAGATACATCCTTTTTATTAGGCTTCTTGTCTGGGATTGGCATATTAGTCTCAAATTTGAGTCCTTGATGCAAGATGACAATTGGTTACTGCAAACGTGAAGTATAAGGTAGCTCACCAACCAAGATGGTGGCTCCTAATGGAAGCACCAATTCAGAACCCACTTTCAGGAGTCCACTGAATGAATCTGAGGGTACACAAAAATGTATTTTGAACTAATCTAATGCATTCTGACATTTTCTTGAAAGATGTCATGTGGTTTTGAGTACAATTTTTTAAAAAATAGGTGAATTAGAGCCCGTATCATTCATTTTAAAAGTACGCAGTACTCATCTTTCTTATCAAAACGGGACAATCATAACAAATCATGTGTTTATTCATCTCACGCCTCACTGTAGCAGAGGCTTTACTTTGTTTCGTTGTTCTCTCTCTCTCCACGTGTGTATCTCTGGATGCTTGCGCCGTGTCTGGCTTATGAAGGCACTTAAAGAATATGTGCCAAATGGAGGAATGAAAGAATGGATGAATTAAACAAGACACTGAGAGGTTTCTTCAGTAGTTTAAATAATAGAAAATCAAAATTGAAGGCAGTGTTAGGTGGAGAAATGGGTGACTGCCTAAATGACAACCTGGTACCTAATTCACCGCTATTCTATGACAATTGGAACATTTAAAACATAACTGCTGAATATTTCTATTATAATTCATGTAATATTTACTGTGAATATATTTATTGTGAATATCTTACATTAGAACCACCTCTCCTCAAGTACAAAATGTGCATTGGGTTCATCTTTATATCTCTGGATGTGGCGCTAAAGGACTGACTCATAGAAACTGCCTCCAAAATGAATAAAATCAATTAGAAGCTGAGGGAAAATTGAGTAAGTTATTGTTTAGATTCCAGGAAATTATTTAAATTTACAAAGTAAAATGAAAATGAAAAATATAACATGCAAAAGAATATGATAGCCTAAAATGAAAGACAGTTAATGATTGCAAATTTTACATTATCATAGTACTTAGCCTGCCGCCACTATTAAAAATTGATAATTCCCATAAGGATTTTTTGAGGACAATGGTTTATATGGGACATCTTAGTTTGCTTCTACAAAGGACAAGGCTCTTCTTGTCCATACTTCTTTTTTTTTTTTTAACCTTGAACCTGCCCAGAAATGGATTTGATCCAGACCCTACCTATAAAATGAAGTGAAGTGAGGTCTTTGCTCTGAAGTCAAGATTATGGTTGTCATTTCTCTAATTTCACATCTCCCCTGTACTGGATGCCCAGCAGAGGTAGTACACCTTACAATCACATGACTTTGTCTTAAAATAGAAGCCATTGTTTCCCCCCCACTTTGTTCAGATTTCATATTCTGATGGATGCTAATCCAATTCTAAGAAAAAAAAATGTTTAGTGAAGAAATGATTCATTGTAACTTATATTTTAGGGTATTTCATTTCCCCGTATGTATGTATGTATGTATGTTTTATTACTGAAGAAAATATTTGTGTCTATTCCCAAGATAATGAAGTTTTACAAATTAATTTTCAAAATGTAGAATTACCCTAGGCATTAAAGGTGGAAAATTCTGGCATATATTTTAAAAAGCATAGTAGCTAGAAGAAAAGAGATCCTTAGACAATATGGAGAGTTCTCATTTTTTTACTTGCATCCACCCAAATGTTTTATGTTAGTAAGGAAAAAAAAACCCTCCTTTGTTTCATAGAGAACTTCTATAGAAAATCTCCACTCTTCACTCCAGCAGGAATATATATGCATATATGTATATAGTATTCAGATATATACATACACATATATACTATATATATGTGTGTGCATACACACATATATTACACACACGCATGAAGAAAAAGTCGAGGAGAAAGAGGGAAGAGTGCCTCCAGGTACATGCCTGTATTTACGACGCAATGTTGAACAAATCTCCAAAAGAATAGCTGAAGCCTTGGTGAAGGAATTGATCAAGAAATAAAGACTTTCCGTAGGTTTTTATTTATAGGCAAAGGCTTTTACAGCAGTCCCCCTTTATCTGCTGGGAATACATCCCAAGCCCCCCAGTGGATGCCTGAAACTGCAGACAGTACCAAACCCTACATATACTATCCTTTTCTGATACATACATATTTGTGATAAAGTCCAATTTATATAGGCACATTATGAGATTAACACTGAATAATAAAATAGGACAATTATAAAATATACTGTAATAAAAGTTACATGAATGTGGTCTCTCTCTCTCTCAAAATATGTGTACTCATCCTTCTTATGATAATGTGAGGTGATAAAATGCCTATGGGATGGGATGAAATGAGGTGAATGGTGTAGGCACTGTGTCATAGCATTAGGCTACTAGTGACCTCGTGAGGGTACGTCAGAAGGAGGATCACCTGCTCTCAGATGACAGCTGACTGTGCGTAACTGAAGCTGCAGAAAGCAGAACTGTGGATAAGACGGGACCACTGTACTCTAATTTTGGAAGCCAGATGTGGACAGAATAAATGTGCACATTGGTGGTTTTCTCTCTCCAGAGACTAAACATCAAAAAGTCACTCTGGTAACAAAATACTGTTCAAGACTACAGAGCAAGAATAACCCCTAACTTACCATGATTTAGGAAGAAGTCCAAAAAGAAAGAAAGAAAAAAAAAGAAAGAAAGAAAAGAGGAAAACTATATACTTGATTAAGCTAATTGTTAGTCATTGTGTACTCAGTTTTTGCTTATTTGATTAAATAAGTTGATATGTGTTATTTTGTTCCAATGGTTTCTTCTCTTTATGAAATTGCTAAAGCAAATAAATACTATTCTCTTGGTATTAAAAATACACATAATTCATATTTTTTATTTTATCAGCAACAGATTTAAACCAATGAGTTAGAGGTAGTAAAATTTTAATATTTTAGTTTATTGAAAGCAAGTATTTTAAATAAAATAATATATTCTACATTTAGATTTACATGGCAAACACAAAATCAGTCAAGTCCCTCAGACAGTGCAAATATTTTCAAATCTACCTAAATAAAACACTATTAATTTAAAACCAATGCTTGTAAGTCAAATTATCCAGAAATATTATGTGCTTCATCTAAATTTGAAGTCTGATTCAAGAATTATGGAAACATTCATTACTTTTAGAAATCCCAGAAGTTACCATGGTATTCAAATGGAGTTGATTTAACTTGGTTTTATTGGGAGTAGAGTTACATACAAAAGGAGAATCAGTCATATTTTAAAAATTTATATTAGCATTATGCAAATATGTATTCAATAACCTAGGCAAATATACTGATTGCCTTTGATCTATTCATATAACTGTGTCAAATTTCAACATTGACTCTTGTATTTATAAGTACTGCGTGAACATTGCAGAGAATTACCAGAATAACCCAAGTTAAAACATTTACTTTATTCAGTTTATTGATTATTTTAATTTCCCATACATTCTGCTTAACTCGATTATGGTTACAGTTCATGTTTCCCAAATTTTGTACTGAAAATGAGAAGGAGCAATGATAGCTCTTTACAATATCTACAGTAGACATTTACTCATTATATATCAGTTTAAATTCTTACATTACAAACTGGTAATATTTGTATCAGGCAACAAAGAAGAATCAACATGTCTAATGAAAGAATGCTTCCTGGAAAGTGCAATTTATGTTTAATTTATTTTTAAAACCAAGACCGTCAAACTATTTCAATATCTTCTGTTACAGTAAATCAACAAAGATTCCCAATCAATAAACCAATGTACTGAATATAATAACTCATGTCTATGCATTCTACATTCTGATACTTTGGAGA
Source organism: Ursus maritimus (assembly GCF_017311325.1). NCBI lineage: Eukaryota > Metazoa > Chordata > Mammalia > Carnivora > Ursidae > Ursus > Ursus maritimus. The sequence continues at coordinate 44,450,006 of NW_024423897.1, read as the reverse complement.
AGTCATTTCATTAATAAATGCTGAATTTCCCATACTTTGCTTGCTAGTGCAGTAAACTACATTGGAGCCAATTTCAATTCCTTAAAAGCCTAGGTGTTATAACATTTAAAAGAATTGCTTTCGTTTTAAAGGACATGAACCAGCCAACTGAACTGTCATACACTTTATGCTATAATGCAAAGAATAATGTAATAAATCAAATGTATCATGTGGCCAATGATAGAATATAGGCTATGAAAATCACAGGATTTACAGAAATATTATTTCATATAGGGTAATATTTTTAAAAAGCACATGGAACACTCATTCAAGGACCTTGGTAATTGCCATAAATGAAGGAGGGGACAAGGGAGGGAGGGAGAGGGACAGAGAGGGTGGAAAGGGGAGGAGGGGGTATGAGAGAAAGAGAGAGAGAGAGAGAGCGCACTGCAAAATTTCTGAGCATCAGCAAGGCTCTGAAGTGCTTAGACATGTCATATAATGCTGAGTTCCTTGTTGTGAAGCAGTGTTGTGTTATACCTTATAGCCTATTGCTTAATTCTGTCCTGAAGTCAAAATGTTACTTAACTTTATGTATTTGTGCATTACGAGTATGGGGGATCAAGGCTGCTTTCTAAAAGAAGGGGGGAGCATGTAGAGATAACACGGTTTGGTAAAGTGCTTTATACTGTTACTGACAAACTCTCTACTACATTCCTCTACTACAAGGGATTGTTACATGCAGGCATTTCAACTCCCACAGGCAGTCATTATTTTCAAGGAATGCTACATTCGATTTCTTAAAATGAGGTAAAATGTAAATTTCTTTCATTCACTCTTACGTAATTTCTAGTATCTCCTTTCTTTAAATCTACCACCAATGTGGTAATGTTTGACAAATGCCTCTTAGTAATATAGACCATCACATGCACTGCAAGAGAGAAATGGGATAAAAATATAAAGACATTTGTGAAAACAAAGCATCTTTATTCTTTAAAAAATCAAGTTACCTTTTTTTTTTTGCAAGAAGTTGCACTGATAGTAAAGAGTTAAGTGAAAGTTATTTTGAAACAATTTTTATGAAACTGTCAGATTATTTAACTGATAGTGTTAACATAACATTAAGGATAATGCATTCCCAGCAACCTACAACTTTAATGTGATAGATGCTTTCTTACAATGTTTGCCTCTTGAGTTAGTTGAAGCGAGCAGTGACAAAGGAGGTATGGCAGAGGCAAAAATGGCCTCATGCTTTAGATATCCTTATGAAAGACAACACAACTGGATTTGAAAGGGCTCCAAGTCTCATACTAAAATGTCAAGTGAAGTGAGGCTGCTATATAGCAAGAAAGGAAGAAGAGAAGAGAGGTGACCCTGAGCTGATATTGTTATCTTAGAAAACAGGCACTCCTTGTTGATGAAATTTCCTCGTTCTTAGGCGTGAAAAAAAATCTGTAATTTTGAGTGTTGAACTTATTAGAGATAAAAGCTGGGAATGTTATATTCGTGCTCTGTGGACATAATTCAAATGCTTCAATGAGAAAAAAAGAAGGCAGATTTTAAAATGTTTAAATTTGGGACATTTCTTTCTACCTGTATATTTCAAATTATTTTAATTATGACAAAAGAAAATTTTCTCAGTGAACTCATTGGTCTGAACAAAGTGTCAAGAAAGGGAAAAGATATTTTCCTATGTTTGCTTTCATTTCTCAAATACGTGTTCATGATGATATTCCTTGGGCTCTGATTTTCTTTTCAAAATATTCATAAGACGGACCATATATACTTAGCACAATACTTCATCAGTATCACCATTGCTCAGTATAAGCCTGACAAGAATGAGGCACCATTCTTGCTACTTGGTTTTTAACTTCAGCCTATTTCAGACATGACTGCTAAATATAATATGGTTAGTAAAGTGACTTTTCCGAAACCCTAACCAGATAATATTTTAGGTTAATCAAAAGTAGAGTTTTCAAACATAGACCTGAAGTTTGGAGGTCAAATATCTGCATAAAATTACTTTTGGTTGGTATAAATAATGCTTATATTTCTCTGCTCATACTTTGTTACTTTATTTCAGTATTTTACAAGCACTTCTAATGTTGCAACAGTATTAGAATACAATTTGCATAGTCGAAATAACAATGTATTATGGCCAATACTTTTAGAACCCAAGGGCTAGACTAGAGATACTTGGGTTTATATCCATGATTTGTATTAATTGCTTACTATGCAGCACTCTTACTGATAACAACACTTAGCAAAAATATGGTTCACTTTGCTGCTGAATCAGCATCCTTGGAGTTACTGCTGTTCGCGTGCTGCAGCCTAGCGGAATGATTTGGTATAAAAATGACATATTCCAGAAGGACACACAAGTGTTATCACTTGCTGCAAAGTAGGTTAAGAAACATAGGAAATAAGTCCTATGTCCCCAAACCCCCTAGATAATATATACTCTGCCTCAGTTATTTGTTTATATGGGAAATTAAGTGAAGATCATGAAATGAATCCTAGAGTCTGAACAGTGTTCATATATTTTGGAATTAACCTTTCAGTTTCAAATATACTCTTTTTTTCAACAAGAAAAAAAAACATATCTTTTTCAGATTACACTACTTTCTGAATAATGTGCCAAAAATGTATATCTCCCTAGATAGAAAATCAATTTTCTATCCTTTTTTTTCTTTTTAAAAGAAAATCTTAGTGTAGTAAAAAATCTAACAGTATAATATTAAATTGAATACCTATCTAGTACTGGTATCACCAAGTAGCTAGTTTTTATAAACATCTAGGAATATCACCTGAAGCACCGATCAGGTTCCAGGGAATAACCACTGACCTCACATACATGCATATGTATACGGATGCCATACACATTATACGTTGCTTTCCTGTTTTTCTGGCTTCCCCCCACCCAAGACATCTAAGTGTATGGAATTCTATTCTTTGACTGGAGTCAGGAAAGGCATATGCATTCACCAGGAAAGTCAATTTGTTAGCAGAAAGTATTCGAAACCAAAAAAGTATCTGATTTCATGAAAACAGCCATTGACTCTTACTTTAATAACAGCTGAAAAAAAAGTGAAAGCAAATGAAGAAGCAGTTCTTTATGTTTCTATCATCAGAATGGATTTGTATTTGACGGGTCCCTAAGACACAGACACATTCTGCTTATATTTGTGTCCTCCCCCCACCCCATAAACTAGTATTTCCTATGCATTACATATTGAATACAGATATGTCTCATTTACTACACCGCAGGGAACAGGGACAAGGTAGATGATCTATGAAACTTATTTACCTATTTCTCTATGACACAACCTCTTCCTCTTTTCATCATCACTCTAACTAAAAACGAACCTAGAGCGCCTGTCAATGACATAATGTTTTCATGAAAGTTCTACTAATTAAAAATCCTCACCATACCAGACCTAAAAAATGAGCACACTCTTGCCAAGTGTTATTCACCACAGAGAAGCTCTTGTAGCTACATTTTAAAGAAGGACAGAGAGGGGGATGGTGTGGAGGGAGAAAGTCTACTAACATATGCACTGAAGTATAACAGTTGTCAGCATCAGAGGGACAGATGATTTTAATATAGATTCTTTAAGAAAAAAGAAGAAATAATGCATCTCCCAACAGCTGAGAGTAATGGATGTGCAGTTTTGGAAAACAGAAGCTTTTACTGGAATCAAGAACCATTATTATAGGAAAGAGATTTCTGTTTTTTTGAAGCAAAAGATGATAGGGCAGTTTTAAAATGATGTTTGTCTTTGATTGCACCTGTAGACCCCCCCCCCTTTTTTAATGATAAGGTGTTGGTAGGTTTCTATTGTAGCGACATAAAAACACTTTCGGACCACTGCTTTTGCCCATACTTACAGTGCTATCCGTAGTTACTTGTTGGGGACATGCGTTTAGACTTGCAATGTGCTGCATTAATTTAACACCACATAAAATATGGATTTTATTGCAGCAGAGACAATAAATGCTGCAACTGCTGACTACATGCATTTTGTCCCCCTTCTGCCCCTTTCCCCTCTCACTTCTGAGTCAGATTCAATATGTGAATGTAGGAATTATGCCTCTTCTATGTCTGATGAATGTCAATCTATTTTATTTATGTAGATGCTTAGTGACCATTGACAGTTTCAAGGAATCTGTCTTCTGCCTGTCATTTCTCTTTATATTGAACGTACAATGAACTATGACTATGACTAAGTGCAGAGTGAATCCATTCATATGGAATGCAAAGTAATGTTAGATGATGTTAGAGTTCACAGCAACAAGGTTATCTCTTCAACTGATTTTTAAAATAAAGACGAACAAGTATGAGCATGACAAATTACACCCCATGATATATTTTTAGCATTTGTTCAGAGTGAATGAATTCACAAACTCTAATATCATGACCCACTGTTGAGCATAATATATAATTTATCTAGTTTTACATTACCTCTTATAGATACTCAAAGCCGTTGTTTCTAGAATCTAATATAGAGTTTTATGCTTATTGATTTCTTCACGTGTTAAAGATAATTATTTGGAAATAATTGCTAAATACAACTTATAAACAAACATTTCCCCACCCCCAGGGAAAGAAAATAAAAGACCTTTAGGGGGTTAGGAGGAAAAAAAAAAAGGAGGGGGGGAGAGGGATGAAGTCTTCCTACCTTTTTTATCAGCTTCTGGATAACGGAAGTTGGTTCCAGCCAAAATCACCCTGGAGAAATTGTCACTATGTCCCTTTTTGTTTGTTTTCGGCTGTTATTTTCTATCACTGATGCTACTTCAATCTAACTCAAGCTTTCTCTCAGCATCACTTTCAACTCTGGACGGCAGGGAACCGAAGAACACGGGGGCGAGCTCTCTCTGATTGGCTTTCATTCAGGGCTTCTGATTAAGGGGGAAAAAAAGAGAGGAGGGGAAAAAAGCCCTTCCTCACGCGGAGAGAAAGGTTCTGCTGATAGAGCGGCAGTACTCGCCATGGGAAGGTTAGAGACTGGGGAAGTGCTGGCTTTTGCTAGCACACAGCTATTTGCAAGTGAATGCGAGGGGAGGGCGCATCTGAGACGAGGGCTGTGGATGAAAGGCTTCCCCTCCCCCGCAGGGCAGAAAGACTCTCTGTTTCGAGGCTAAGGTAATCAGCCCAATCTAATCCGGCTGCGTCCGTAACGCAATCTCAGGAACAGAACCGCTTCTTGAAATTCTTTAATAGATACTTCTTCTGACATATATATTCCTGCACCATCCTTACACCAGACTACTGAAATACAAGTATTAACGGAGTGCCAAGTCACGTTGCAACCAGCCCCGATACGTTACCAGAGTGATTTTTGTGGAGGTTTAGGATTTTTATTTATTTTTCTTTCAGTGAACTTTCTTTTTTTAATTCTCCAAATGCCTTATTTTTGTTACTTATTGCCATACGAGAACATACCTTACTGATCGTTTCGGAACGTCTGTGAGCCAGTCTTGTCTCCTTAATCTTATATGCTTTGCATTTTTATATTCTAAAGATAAAATATTTTATTCATAATTTAAATACACAGTTAGTGCTATTAAAATATTTAGACTTTGGACTTGCCACAATCTCCTTTTTTTAATCTTTTTTTTCCCCCTCAGAAATTTGAGTTTCATGTCTAAATGTGTGTGGAGGGAGATGTAAATACATCTGGGTGATTCTATTTATTTATCAACCATCTGATTGTCCATCTCTCTAGTAATCCATCTCTACATTAAGTTGTATTTGGTCAAAACCTTACCAAAGGATGTCAGTATAACTCCACAAAATAATGAACGTCTTTACATTTTTCTGGCTACATGTTGATTTCTCTTTAAAGTAAATAAATTTTTTACACATACTATGAAATACTAATGTACTATAAAATAATTTTAAAGATGGAGGAGGGATTATGAAGATAAAATCTTGTCTAGCAATGACTTTTCTAAGAATAGATAATACTGCTCAGAAATGTTAAATGACTTGCTTAAGGTGACAGAGCTAACTAGTGACAGAGTTACAACTATAATGAGTTGGTATTTCATATTTATATAAATGTGTTTATATAAATATAGAACATATATATTTACATATATTTATGATTCCAGTTTAGTCCCGTTTCTGAGATGACATACCACCTCCTAGGTACATATTTGATCATTGCAACATCAGTAGCTCCTTTATAGAGTCAGCCTCATGAGGCAGGAAAGGAAGTCAATCTTGGGGTGGGGGAAGAGGTGGAGGGAGATGTAAAATTAGATTTCAAAAGTTTTAATATACAAAATGTTATAATATGACCCATGTTCCCAACTAGTTTTATATTTTAAAATACCAAATATTTCTGCTCAACAAAATGATAGAGCAGAAAGAGGCTTTTTGAAACTCTTGATTTCACAGATGAGGGCATGAAAATCTGGAAAATTGTAATGTGTGTGATAATAGCACTAGAATTCTTGAATTTATCTCTGGATCACTTATCCACAGTTTTGTTTTGTTTTTTTTTTTCAACAGAATGCCTTAACTTTAGAGTCAGGTAAAAAAGTTTGTAAATAAGTATTCCATTTTTCTCCTGCAATGTATTTATTAATATACATTAATATACGTGTGTATTCAATATACTACTGCCATGGACATATTTCAGTTGGTTGTCAAGAGAAATTATAAAATCTTATATTCTGTATATGTTATACAGTGTTTGATGAAATGCAGGGGTGCTGGTGTGCACACACATGATGGCTTCTTATTAGATTAACTATTTTGTACGTTTGTTGTTAGTTTCAGAATAAATGGCTGCATGTGAGGAGATGTTTGGATTACAGTTAAATGGATCTAGTTTAAAAAATAACCGAAGGCTGAGATCAGATGTGAAATGCTATTTTATTCATGAAAATACAAGATGTGATGATGTATTCCTAAAATAATAGCTTCTTAAGAAATAGAAGTCTGTTCTTCTCTTACATAAATTTCTGAGTTGGTATCATTGCGGTGTGCTCTGTGCAGTCATCAGAAACTCAGGTTCTTCTGTCTTCATGCTTAAATATTCCTAAGGAGTTGAACTCATATATATGATCCAAGAGAGGTCACCACCTCATCTGCTCTTTAGAAAGAGGAATAAAATGGAGAAGAAAAGGATGCTCCCTTCCATTGGCTTCTTCTGTGACTTCATTGGCTGGAACTGAGATACCTGGTCACAAACTTGTGAGAGAGACTTGGAAACGCAGTATTTTTTCTAGAAAGCCATTTGCCCGCCTAAGGTCATTGATAGCATAGAGAAGGAGATAACAGAATTGGATACAAATAGCGACAGTGCCGTCATATCAAGGTATCATACGGTAGTATATTTTCTGGTTTTTTTAGAGAAAAAAACCAAAATGTTATTCTGGTCTAAAATTAAAATTTGTCGTGATATTGGAGAATGGTATCCATGCAAAATGATTGTAATAATATTTTAAAACTTTAAAATATGGGGGGCTCCTGGGTGGCTCAGATGGTTAAGTGTCTGCCTTGGGCTCACATCATGATCCCAGGGGACTGGGATGGATCAAGCCCATCATCGTGTTCCCTGTTCAGTGGGGAGTCTGCTTCTTCCTCTCCCTCTGCCATTCCCTCTGCTTGTGCTCTCTGGCTCTCTCTATCTCTCTGTCAAATAAATAAATAAAATCTTTAAAAAAACCTTACAAAATAAGAAACAGTGGTTTTGCCTGTTATGGCATTTTGTTTTAGGATCAAGTAATATATTTAGTAAATGATAAACAAAACATCTATGTATTCCAAAGTTCAGGAGATATAGACATAGATATGAGAAAGAGAGAGAGAACATTCAAACAATGACTGTAGTAAAAACTATCCCATTTTCCTTAATGCATGCCTTTTAAAAGAGAGACTCATATGCTATCTTATTGAATATAAGCTTTGGTAATAAAAATTAAAACACAGAACAGAGCATTACCTAAAAATTAAAACCTTTGAAAAAGAGTTCTGTTCTATTAAATAATATTTTCCAATTCCTTCTTTTTTTTCACTCTGTAAATGGGTTAACTTGGAATTCTGCTAATTTCTTTCTTTCTTTTGCATTTTCTCTAGAAATATTATGTAAACTACTCCTGTGAATTAGATAAAACTTGTCCATAGTCACCAATGTTAAGAAATGGTAGACCCACGAAAAGTCAGAAAAACAGTGAGGTCTGTATGAATGGGATGAATGACTCAGTAGCTCATAAGTGTCCTTCATTATAAGGAGAGGTCACATGTCTATTATAAGAAAAAAAAAGGTGATGACAACTTGAAAAAAATGCATTTCTACACTTTTTTTTTTTTTTTTTTTTTTTAGATTTTTGCCAGGGGTGGGGAGGGGCAGAGGGAGTCAGAGAGAGAGAATCGAGAATCTTAAGCCAGCTCCGTGCCCAGGGCGGAACTCCACGCAGGGCTTTATCTCACAGCACTGGGATCATGACCTGAGCCAAAATCAAGGGTCAGACGCTTAACCAACTGAGCCACCCAGGTGCCTGTATTTCTATACTTTTAAAACTAAATGAGAAGTTGCACAGAAGACGCCTTACTATAATCATAAAACACTCAAGAAATTGAAGAGCGTTCTGTCATTATAATAATGGGACTCTCTGAAGGCTGACCCCCTTCAGCAAGCATAAAATACTCAATTTTGTTGAAACCAATTAAATAAAACAACCGTCTATTTTGTGTGGAATTATATGTCTAAAAGTTGTCATGCTGTTGCTAAACAACAAATGTCCGTCTTTAAGGTGTCACTTACTAAAGAGCTACATACTTGTTAAAATCGATAGCTTCTCAGCCACCCTTTCCTGGGTTCCTTCTAATGGTACTGGAGATAATATCAATTTCCACTGTAAGAGGAAATTAACCAAACCTAGTTCTCTCTCTATGGCTATGAGATGAATGTAAAGAATGTCTACACTGCTTCCTTCTCCACAAATACATTGGAGGAAAAATAATTTTGCGTAGTTTTTTGACACATTTTTTTTTCTAATTTCCTTCCAGTCTGCCTTATGGACTGTAGAGTCTGGAAAACTAAAAATTACATTCCCCTGGCAGTGAGTGTTCAGGGTGGGGGTGGGGAGTGATTCATATGCTGTTTTTCAGATGTCCTCATGATCCTTAAATTAGAAATTGAGTCAAATAAGGAGAAAGAGAAGGTGGAAGACATTGATTTGGACGCCATGGAGGGAGCATGGTTTTGCAGTTGCCCTCACCTGAGGCAGTGCTGGCAGCTGTTCACACCACAGCAAGGGAGGTGTGATTCTGGGGCTGGAAGTACACTTGCTAATTGCCTGGTCCTTCTCTTGCTGTTCATGTTGTAAACTACCAGCTACATTAAAAATGCAATTATTATTATTATTACTATTATTATAATCATGTAAAGTGGCTAGAGTGGTTTCTGTTATCTGCAACTGTTACTGAGACCTCCAAGTAACTTCTATTACTGCTACTATTTAATCATATTTCAGCATTTCTTAGATCATGTTACTTGGAAGTGGGAAGAGGGAGGATTGAGCCAGGGAAAAGTTAAAGTATCAAACAGCCAGTTATGTTTTCAAAAATGTAATTATTTTGAAAAACAATCACGAGTTGATGAAAGAACATTTGATCTTACATTTACTTTGGTCTTCCTGCCCCTTCCCCTTTATAAGCCATGTGTTCTGTGTACTTTAGGTATAAAAGTCAGGGCTGGTTTTCTCCTAATTTTCTTCAATCACACCTGAATCACACTGCTTGATTTTTTTCCATCTATTTTTAACGTAAAAATTTTTGGTTACGTATGAAAAGATTTACAAGCAAATTGAATCCCATCTTCTTAGCAAGACAGAAAAAAAAATAGATTGAATGCTACTCATGTTGATTGAAAAGTAAATTCTTACTCAATCTGATTGCTTGCATCCGTACTAGAATAAGGCGAGTGGTCTATTTTAAATTTTGAAATATTGGTGAAATGAAAGTAATTAGGAATGAATTTTCCATTGTCTGGTTGTGATTTCAGTTTATGCCTAAAAAAGTGAATGAAAGAAAAATCTTTCAAATAAAAAATAGTGGTAAATAATAAATCATAAGTGTAATGTGTCTGCAATTGCATTTAATGAACAAAAAAAAATTTTTTTTTGAGAAAGAGTGCGAGTAGGGGGAGGGGCAGACAGAGAGGAAGAGAGAGAATCCTAAGCAGGCTCCATGCCCAGTGCAGAACCTGACTCAGTGCTCGATCTCATGACCCTGAGATCATCACCTGAGCTATAATCTTCCGATACTTAAGTGACTGAGCCACCCAGCCGCCCCTAAAAATGTAATCTTTCATTTTATATTTTAAGTTGTATTGTTAATGCAAAGACTATGTCTGAGTGGTACAACCAGCATTTTAATTGATAAGATCACTGAAAAAAATTCTAAGAATTCTTAGAATCTTTTTAAGAAAAGGCAGTATTTTTAAATAAATTATTATAAAAGATTAGACAAGCCCTATCTATTGTTTTATTTAATTTTTTCTTAAAATAGCATTCCATTCCTCCTCCTCCTTTCTTTCCCTTATTATTTGTCAATAACTTAATTTTGTGATATTTCAACCTACCTATAAGCTATCAAATTACCTTGCCAGCTTCATGGATGCTCAGCAAAAAATATGAGATTTCTAAGTCAGAGACAAAAGGCCTAGGAGGCAGCATGGTTGTCGTATTTGTCAATTTCCTTTGCCTCCCACATCTCGTTTGAACAATGCCTGCGATGGGCTCAGGTGGATGTCACACATGCGGTGACTCTGCATCAGAACTGAGGGACACCAAGCATAGGGAACCCCATCTTTTATATAATGGGCTATGAACAATATCTGATTATCCTCAATTTTTGATCAGGTTCTTCATGTTCCACCACCCCTGAGATGATATCCAATCACTGTTTTCTGCCTCCAGCAAGAATCCTGTTAGGTCACATTAGCCAGAAATCCCCTCCTGCCTCTGCCTTAGGCCTGATGTTTCCTCTTACTAATTTTTCAGCCACTGACCCCCACCATGGTCCTTGGCTATAAATTCCCACTTGCCCATGCTATGTTCAGAGTTGAATCGCTCTTTCCCACTGCAAGACCCCACTGCAGTGGCCCCTACACCAATCACAATGGCCTCCTTGAGCAAAGTCTTCCTTACTATGTGTTAGCAGTGTCACTGAGTAATTTTTTCTTTAATGTCTAGAACAGTTGTTCTCAAAATGCAGTCTATATATCAATGATAGCATCACCTGCGACTTCATTACAAATGTGGATTCTCAGACTTACTGAGTCAGAGGGTCAGCTCTAAACTACGGGACTGGCCAGTATTCTGTGTTTTCAAATGTCTTTAGGTGATTCTGAGAGGTAAAATTTGAGAATCCCTGGGCTGCAGTTGTTTTAAAGCAATCTAGAAAGGAAAGAAACCCTGACTTAAAACTCACGATTTACAAATAAGAGATGTGTTTATGCAATCACTTATTATTTTTAACACATATACACACACACATACATATGTATATATATGCAGAATCACTGCAAAACATATGCTATTTATGAAATTGTGGGGGAGAGCTATAACCATGGTCCCGGCTAAATAAGGATTTAACCATCTAATGAGAGAGACAGAAATGAAGACAAGTGGTACACGAAAGTAAATGAAGGGGAAGAAAGAAGGGAATTTTGCCAAGAGTGTCATGAATGTAGAAGTAGTTACTCTCAAGATTTCAAAATACAATATTACAACTCTGATGAATGTCAGTTTTGGTTTTCATTTCGGCAGTCAACATGCTAGGAGAAGAATAGCAGTGAAAATTCCTGGCCATGATGCTTCATCCTAGCAGCCTGTTGATTAAACAAAGTCCTATCACAGTTGCCAAGAGAACAGACCAGAAGGAGGAGGAGTTCTGAACTCCTTTCTTATAATCTCCAGTGGTGATGGTAGCTTGCTTTGCATACAAATGCCTGTCCTTCCTCCTTTTGTGATTATACTCACTTCCGTGCAATCCTTTATGTGATGACATTATTGGAAGTGATGAGGAAGTGGGAATAAAACAATGAGAGGAAACAGGAAGGGGGGATTTCATAAAATCAGATTCCAAAACTAAAGAAAACCAAAAAAATATCTTTTTTCTTATGGACAGGGTTCACTTTATGGGTATGCAACCTACACAGTCACACACAATTCTGTGCTTAAGAAGGGGCCACTCTTGGATTCATACACTGCTGGCACATTCTTGAATTTCTTAATAACTTTCGAACAAGGGGCTCCACGTTTCATTTTGCATTGGGGCACATGATTTTGTAGCAGCTCTGCTTTGTAACCAGCTGACAATGCTGAGCAGAATGATGTCACCCATGGACTAAAAAGGTCCTGTCATAGAAGAATGTTTGAACAGTAATCAATGTTGACATTTAACAGACAAACACATCAATAAATCGGTCATTAGTAAACAAGGACAATAAAGTGTACTTGACTCGTGTTAAGCTGGGCTTGACTCTGTAACATTTGATCTCTCGTGTCAAGGCATTGGCATAAGGCCTCAATGAAATCATTCATTCATATATTCAGTTATTCATTCACCAGCTACTGATTGAGCTGCTACAATGTGCATAATTTTGGTTAGCACTGGGGATGTGACGGTAATCAATAGCCCAAATAGCTCTTAACCGCATAGAGCTCACTCTCTAGCAGGAGAAAAGAATAATTATTTAATCTCACAAATTATTACATTATTATTCACTATGGTAAGTGCTCTGAAAGAAGGCACTTGATTCTACTGCAGCTTATAAAGGCCTTGACCTAGCAGGGGGGAGAGGGGGACAAGTAGGATGAGGGTTGAGTAAGGGGGTCATAGAAATTTCCCAGATGAAGTGAGGCTTGAGATGAAATTAGAAACATGATGGAATGTCCTTTATTCCAGTGACTTTAAGAAGAAAATTTTTAAAGTATATTCTCTATCAACTTTATTTGTGTTATTTGCCATCATTCTAGTACAGTAAAATGGCCTTCCTCCAAAGTAAAATGAAAATGATCAATATTTAAGAAAAATAAGAGAACATCATTTAACAATATAACAAGTGCTAAACATAGACTTCCAAACAGTAAGGGGCGCCTGGGTGGCTCAGTCTGTTAAGCGAATGACTCTTTATTTCAGCTCAGGTCATGATCTCGGGGTCATGAGATCGAGCCCCACGTGGAGCCCTGCATCGGGCTTCTTGCTGGGCATGGAGTTTGCTTAAGATTCTGTCCCTCTCCCTCTGCCTAACCCCCACCCCAGCTCATGTACACACACTCTCTCTCTCCCTCTTGCTAAAAAAAAAAAAAAAGTCCAAACTGTAGGAAAAACTTAAGATGCAGTACTCTCAATACTTTTAATATTACCTCATATCAAATAACATAACCCTAAAACTTTTAAATGTGCTTGTCTAGACATGATATGGCAATGTTTAAACCTTATTATTACTTTTTTTTATTTATTAAGAATAATTCCTTTTTTTAAAATTTAGTGATTCATTACTTACATATAACACCCAGTGCTCATTGTAACAAGTGCCCTCCTTAATACCCATTACCCATCTAGTCCATCCCCCACCCACCTCCCTCCAGCAACCTTCAGTTTGTTCTCTATCATTAAGAGTCTCTTATGGTTTGCTTCCCTCTCTCTCGAAAAGAATTCCTTTTTCAGTCTTCATCCTGAGCTGCCTTTCTCTCTCAGTCATGTCTCCTTCGGTAAGTCTTCCAGTCCTATTTGACATTTTTTTGAATAAGTTCATGCTCACTCCAGTATTAATCAATCTAGATGTTTTCAGTTTCTTGTATCTTGCACTGGGGTTGGAAGAAGGCAGTAACAAGGAGAGAAGGCCTCAATTAAAGAGGATATGCAGGCACTTGGAAGTGGGAAAGTACTGAGTTTGAACCAGAGCCCCAGGAGCGGGAGGCCTCCAAGCTCAGCCTCATCACTGGAGGCCTGTGGACCTGGGTTTGGATAGGTGGTGTTGTCACAACAGTGGGCTGTTTCCCCACCAAAGAACCAGGATGGAGGGTAAAGTGGACTGTGCTAAAATATGACTTTATGATTCACTATCCTGGTAGAGTTCTACATGCATTTTTAGGTGTCTCTGTCTTTGTCTCTCTGATCAGTATTTTCTGTCATTTAATTAATTTTAATATTTTCTTCTTAAAGAAGAAATTATACACAAATAGAAGCCACTGAAAAGTTTATGAAATTGATAAGCACATACAGATCAGAAAATGTAAATCTTTAGTGTATTAGCAGTATTGACACAGTCGGTGAACTGTATATAATTGGTGGATGTACTTAAATTTAGCATAATATACAGTCACACACAAATAGCTTATGTAATACTATCAAGGGAAGAACATTGCAGATATTAATTATTAGAACTTTGAAAATCCTTATCATGATATTGTGATCTTTTAGCCTTTGTTTTCTCCTTGTTTGTTTATAGTCCATTGTGCAGGCCACATGGCATGTGCCCATTTTTGAAGTCAATAAAAATGAATATGTAGATTTTTGTTTGTATGCAAACAAAAATATAATGTTATTTATTTATATGTAATCCCTCAAAAATAAAGTATAATGAAAAATTAAATAACAACAGATAGATTTATGACTATAGCCAAGGGGAATTAAATTCAGATGTTAATTATTTCAATGAGTTTTAACACTTTTCATTAGAAGACACTGCTGCGCAATACCCAGTATCAAATGTTTGGACTTCATTTGTTTTCTCCAACAACCCTCCCTGCCACATACACTTTGGAATCTTTGGGAGGTAATCTAGCTTAACAGCCAGTGTGCTATTGTGTGCTTTGTATTTCTTAAAGAATAAAAGTGTCATCTGGTTATAAACTTTCAATATAGGATTTGTTCATTTTTATTTACTCAACCTGCAATTCCTTGGATGGGTTTGGGGGATGTGTTAGTTTGCGAATAGATTGCTATAATAAAAACATATGACATATATTATTCCATTACACCTGCAAATTCTATTTTTATATTTAAATGAAGTCACAAAGTTCTTGAGCAATATTTCTTTTCTTTCTTCTTTGTTAGAGAGAGAGAGGGAGGGGCAGAGGGAGACACAGAGAGAGAATCTTAGGTAGGCTCCAGGCCCAGCACAGAGCCCGACATGGGGCTCAATCTCACAACACTAAGATCATGACCTGAGCTGAAATCAAGAGTCCACCCCTTAACCAACTGAGCCACCCAGGTGCCCCTTTAGCAATATTTCTCAATTTCAATATTAAGTCTACTATTCCTGGTCATAAATATTTACTTTGGTTATTAAATACACCAGACTTATTTATTCATTTAACAAATATTTATTTAATGCCTCCCACATCCCAGGGACTGTTCTAGGCCTTGGGGATACACTGATAAGGAAAATATACAACGCCTTTATTCTCAGGAAGCTTGCGTTCAGCTAACAGGAGAAAACCAGTAAGCAAATGAACAAGCATATAATACCACAGATGGTGGTAAGTGCTATATGTAAAAATAAAGCAGGTTAAGGAGATGTACGTTGTAGGGAGAAAAATGGCTCCCAAAGATGTCCACACCCCAATCCTTGAAACTTGTGAATATATTGTCTTACATAGTAAGAGGGGCTTTGCAAACGTATTTAAGTTAAGGATATTGAGATGAAGAGTTTATCCTGCACTATTCTGGCAGACTAAATAAATCATATGAGTCTTTAAAAGCAGAGAACATTTTTCAGTTCAAAGAGATATGGAAACAGAAGAAGAGAACCAGTGGGATGGTGGCATGAGAAGGGCCCGTCCCAGGTACTGACCTTCAGAATGGATAAGCCAAGGAAGAAGTCAGTCTCTAAAAGCTAGAAGATACAAAGGAATGGATTCCATTTGCGATTTTTAAACATTTCTACATTTCCACACCTCATATACGTCGAATTTATCTCTCTTTTACCCTGCTTCAGCATCATACATGACTAGTATTGTTTTCATTGACTGAAAAACTTCAGAATAACAGTTGAGACCATTTTCATGCTCGATGCCCCACTTCTGTGCTGCTCACCCACAAGCTCCTATCTTCAGCATCTTCTTCTTACCTGTCTTCCTAACCAGCCTGCAAAATATACATTTCCACTTGTATTTCTAGTTAATGATTTTTTAGATAAAACTAATTTGATAAACTAAATAAGAATATTTTGAAGGTACACGCAAATTCATTGAGATGAGATTTCAGTATTCTAAAATTCTGGTCTTTGATTTTTCTAAGCAATGGCAATTGGCTCCCAGGTGATGTTAAGTGGGAATGAGGACTTTTGGCCTATTAAGTGACAGGTTTCTAACATTAAAAATGACTATTATTATTTTTTTAATAATATTTTTATTATATTATGTTAGTCACCATACAGTACATCCCTAGTTTTTGATGTAAAGTTCCATGATTCATTACTTGTGTATAACACCCAGTGTACCATGCAATACGTGCCCTCCTTAATACCCATCACCAGCCTATCCCATTCCCCCACCCCCGTCCCCTCTGAAGCCTTCAGTTTGTTTCCCAGAGTCCATAGTCTCTCATGGTTCATTGCCCCTTTAAAAAGAAAAAAAAAAGATGGGGCAAAGCCAGCCAGGCATCAAAAAATAGCCAGGGGATTTGGGTTGTGAGGTGGTCAAAGAGGACTTTAGCCTTATGTATGTGTTAATTTCTTATAAAGGAATGTATTTGTAAATCATTCATATAATTAAAAGTTAACTTTAAAATAGGAAAAAATGACTTATTGTTTTCATTAATTAAAAAATGACAGCATTATATTTTAGAATAATACTGTATTAGGAATGAAGAGGCCTAGGTATGCATACTTGAAATTAAATTAAAAAGTGAATGAATCAGAGTAAAGTCAAATATAATTGTATTTAATTAAAACATCTACATTTACAATAACTGCCATCTTGTTGAAAAGTAGGTCTCAATAATAAACCCTCTCAAAACTCATAGAAGTATATAAATTTAAATTTAATTTATCATAAATTAAAAAATTGTACATAATACTTAGTTCGATGTAACTTAAATGTGTATATCTCTTATTATATTATAGCAAAGTAGTGTTTTTAAACCTTTACTGATCAGCATAAACCCCCATTAAAACATCTACTGAGAAAATAAGTTTAATGCCAAGTAATGAAATTATTTTGATCGTGTATTTTGTAGATTATCATCAAATATCTTAAGTGTTCCCACAAGTTCAGAAATTCTTAAAGAAAAAAAAAAATAATGTTCTTTCTTGCCTGGGCATGTGAGCTTTCGTGGGTTAATTTGTGTTCCTACAGATTTACGCTGTTAATACTGACCTTTGACGCTGTGCTGTAGGCATACACATCTGGGTGAATTCTTACAAGTACATAGGTTGAAGAGCACCACATAGATTGAAAAAAAAAGAATGTGGTATTAAATAGTGAATAGTTGGTAATAAATATTAGTACCAACTGAGCCACGACCTAGTTATTGAATTAATAATGTAATAATAAAGTATGCTCACTAATTTGTGTCTAAATATAAAAAATATCATTTAAAACTAAAATAATGCCTCTTTCTGTTTCACAATAAAATGTGTACATTCTACAAAATTCAGAATTTTGAAAATAATAGTATTAAACTATTATTCTGTTAATTTATTGAAATCATCTAAAATTACCAATGCAGAATATCTTCCATTAATCTCATTATTTTTAAAAAATTAATGTGAGATGTGATCAATAGCCATGCAAGGGGAACCACAATTTTATCCATGTTAAAATCATCATTAATCAACAGGATTATTTTCTTTCCTGCACACAAAATTAAGTAATACCAAAATAAATATGTTCAATTTTGCTTTCCAAACATTTAATTAATGATTGCTCTGTATAGGTCTTATTTTTTTGTTACCACACTAAATCATAAAGTTACTAATTTTAACATATTCCATTCATTTGCTACAAGACATTTTAGTTATAAATTAAATAACTTACAACCTTGGTGGCTCAGTTGATTATACCTCTGCTTTTGGCTTGGTTCATGATCTCAGGGTCCTGAGATTGAGCCCCAGGGTTCGCTGCTCAGTGAAGAGTCTGCTTCTCCCTCTCCCTCTGCCCCTCCCCCTGGCTTATGTACACTCTCTTCTCTAATAAATAAATAATATTTAAAAATAATTTAAATAACCAGCTTTTGTGTCTTAGTGTTTAGCTATCACTTTAACGAAAATTTTCTGATGTCCTAGAGCGAACATTTCAGAAAGGACAAATTGTGAATTTAAGTGTTCTCTGATTGCTGCATGATCTAACTTTTAGTCTGTGACTACATTATGTGAGCTCTTTTATAACATGCTGATTGTTAACTAACTCGGTAAATCATAAAATCTTAGGTCTGGTTGGAACCTTGGGAGTAAGTCTTTCCAAAATCATTATTTGAAAGTTGAATACAATGAGTCAGAAAAATATTAATCCTTGCTCAGTATTAACATGCTGATTTTTAGCAAAAATGGGATCGGTCAAACAAATGAATACTTAAGCATCTATTTATTCTTGTGCATGCTGTCACAGAATTAGAAGCACACTGAGTCACATGCCCTTTGGGGACTAAGGCACTTGTTAACGGGGAGCTGTATGTTTGAAGTAGAGGATTAAATCTTCAAGAACACGCATTTGCAAATAATGCACCTTTATGTAGAGTTCTTTGGGTGATACTCCTTACCAACCCCCTTTGTAGACTTTGCAGTTTTATCCAGTTTTTTTTTTTGTAAAGACTGATGATCTATCTGCATATTTCCATTTACACTGTCTTACCCCACTCCCCAAATTTAAGAAAATAAATATTCACATTTTCAGGATCATTCTCCAAGGTTAGGGTACCAACCTATGGCTGATGGATGGAATTAATGGGACAGTGGAAAACAAACCAATGACCTCAGCTGTTTTGTTTTGATTTACCGTGACCTCACCAATTGAAAAACCAGTTTTTATGTCCCATGTAGAATTACTGTGGCTCTGTAGGCTGTAACTTATTTGACAAAGGTTAAGGCACATGGGTCAATGTAGACTAGAAAGAAGCTTTCATCATGATAATTTTCTTTGAAATAGAGTTTTGAAATATTATTACTTTTGGTCCAGGGTATGTTTCAATTCCCCAAAGGAATTTTTATCTCCTTATCTGCAAAAAGTACAGTAGAGCACAGAATAATAAGTCCATAAAGAAGCCAAAATAATATCAAGTTTTAGCTTAAGGTAATATCTATTTTTTCAAAAACCAAATACACAAAAACAACAAAAGCAAATGAAGAGTTTAGAAGGCCAGTGGTCTCTACTTTCCATGTATAAACTGGAAAGCAGCTGAGGGCTTTTGATTCCAGTTCCTTCATTTTCATGGCTTCTCTGAGAAACCTTGTCTAAATCTAGGTTCTTAAAGTTTCTAATCTGTGGTACTGAATGCAGGTAGGAGCTATAATGAAGACCTGTGGGAGATTATTAGCTCAAGCTTTTAGGCTTGGGGATGTTTGTTTTTGTTTGTTTGTTTATTTAGCCCATGTTCCGTTTTTAAAATCCACCCAGACTTACGAATTCAAGAGACTTATGTAAAACTATTGTTCACTACTATATTCTTAACAGTAAATCATATTCAAGCATAGAGTTATTCCTAGTTGCTTGTGTACTCAATATTATCATCATCATAAAAGTACTATTCATTGTTCTGAAGGGTTAACATTAATAAAATTTTTAAATAATTTGTTTTCAATAAAAATTTCACAAAGGCAATTTGGAAAATGCTCCATATGTATGCCCTCAGGAAAAAGTTCTTCTAAGATAATATCTTCCAAATATTGTTTCAATTATAGAACATTACATGGAAAAATTGTACTATAAATTGATCACCATCTGACGACATCTTATATTTTTTCTCTCATTTTCATTTTCACTATTGGTCAATTATAAATGTAAAACTGCCAAACAATCATTCACTGACTCAATGACACTTTTAGGGAACTGAAGAGAATATATAAAATAGCACAGTGTGTAGAAAATGTTATGCAATATAAACCTATGTTTTGTTGCTTTAAAATACACCAGCTTTTGTATTTGTGGCTGTATCAGCAAAACAATACAACTACTTGAAATTTTAAAAAATGCAGTCAATCTGTTTTTAAAATATTAAAAAATATTATTGGTAGTTTTTGGAAAAACTTCACCAATTTTTAGTCCTGAGTTAAGCAAATTTTGATTTAATGTAGATACTGACCAGGTCTATTCACAGGAATAGGCATGATTTCTAGAAACTTCTAGTCTAAGTGAAGCATTTGTATGTGTCTTTGGTGCTTCATTGATAATGTCTAAGCTGAGACATATTTTTTGGGGAGGTAAGATATCAATCTCAGTATATTTGTAGAGCTAAGCATGTTAAGGCAAAACCCTGAATGTTATTTTTTCTTGTCTCTTTTTTTTCTTTCAGCTTGGGGTCAGTGACAGTGACTTAATAGTGGTGATCAGAATGCGTGTTGTCAATGGGAGAAGAGAAAATATGTCATTGTATTACTCAGTAGCTGTGTGGCATTGTGCAAATGACTTAAATTCTCTCTACCTCCATTTCCTTATCTATAAAATGGAGGGGAAAAATGCCTCTATCTCCTGTATTACTCTCAGTATTGTTAAAACTTTAAAAATTCAAGTGCTGCTATGGAAAACAGCATGCAGGTTCCTCAAAAAATTAAAAGTTGAACTACCATATGACCCAATAATCCCCCTTTACAGTATATTTCCAAAAGAATTGAAATCAGGATATCAAAGTGGTGTTGGCAGTCCCATATTCGTTACAGCACTATTCACAAGACCAAAGTTTGGAAACATTCTAACTGTCCATGGACAGATGAATGATCAAAAAATGTGGTATGTACATACAATGGGATATTATTCCACCTTAAAAAAGAAGGAAATTCTGCCGTATGGGACAACATAGGTGAAGCTGGAGGACATTATGATAAGTGAAATAATCCAGACATGGAAAGATGATTTCTTATGTGAGGTTCCTCAAGTAGTCAAATTCATAGAATCACATGTGGAATGGTGGCTGCCAGGGCTAGGGAAGGGGGAAATGGGAAGTTTCTTTTTTTTTTTTTAAAGATTTTATTTATTTATTTGACAGAGATAGAGACAGCCAGCGAGAGAGGGAACACAACCAGGGAGAGTGGGAGAGGAAGAAGCAGGCTCCCAGTGGAGGAGCCTGATGTGGGGCTTGATCCCAGAAGGGGATCATGCCCTGAGCCGAAGGCAGAGGCTTAAGGACTGAGCCACCCAGGAGCCCTGGAAATGGGAAGTTTCTAATCAACAGGCACAAAGTTTCACTTATGCAAGATGAATAAGTTCTAGAGATCTCCTGTACAACATTATACCTATATTTAACAATACTGTTTTGTGCCCTGAAAAATTTATTAAGAGGATTGCTCTCATGTTAAGCGTTCTTACCACAGTAAAATACAACTTAAAAAAACTACAACAGCCTGAAAATGTATTTGAAATCATTAAAAGTTTTATGGGAATAAGCCAGGTAATCTCCCTTTTAAATGCAAAACAGTGTTACTTTCATAATGTGCTTTGCCAAATCTGGTCTAGTCTTCCAGAAAATCAACTGCTTCAATGGCATACAGTAAAACATTTCTAATATTTTGGCTTACTTTAAAATATCTTTGTGTTCATTTAAAAAAGTCTGGAAAATAAAAGCTAGTATATTATTATCCTTGAAAACATACACATATATATTTGTATTTTTGATTTTTAAAATTGCTATATGAATATTAGTCATCAGTAAATCAAACATAGCTTTAATCATAGAAAATGAATTCTCATTCGTATTTAAAAAGGATTCTAAATTCACTTCATTTTGAGTTTTATGAAGGATATGGAGAATTACTCCAAGTATTGTGTTGCATTTAAGTAAATCAAACATTTAATTAAGGAATACAGTACCATAAAACTTCGTTTCTTAGAGTTCTCAGGGAAAAAGCCCTTAAATAGCCATTGTTAAGTTATTTAGGTTAAAAAATAGTATATACCTATGTATTTCCTTGAAAAATAGGTTTTATGTATTTACTTAAGTATTTAGGATATGTTTACATATCAATACGGCCAAATGTAATTTATTTTTAATAGTAATGCAGTTGTTTTTTTTTTTCCCCAGGGAAGGAGTTAATTTTGTTGGATGATTATCACTGTAAAGTAGTTCAGAGAGGCTTCCAGTCTAGTGTTTCAACTAAAGCCTAGGACTGAAGAAGTTAAGCATGTGCTAAACTGTTCCACGTGGGGAAAAAGAAAATGTACGTAAGGACTCCCATTTCAATCTCTTTAGGGAAAGTCTCCCGAGACAGAGCTGGTTTGAAGTAGATGTTGAATGGGGTTTTAGATGGGAAATGCTCTCTTGTGTCCTAAGAGAACTCTATTGCTAGCATACCCAATAACACATTCACTCAAATCAACATTTTTTCAGTGATGCCGTGTAGAATGGGTTTCATCTAGAAAAATGCTAAGATGTACTTTCCAGTGTTAGCTTAAAGCAAAAACAGAGGTTTTTCAAGTGAGGATGGCAGCCATATCTGGCTCTCAGTGTGTGTGTGTGCACAATACCACACTTTGTGGCCGTTTTAGCATTCAGCTTCCTGTCTGTTTGCACTTTTTGGAGCTCTTTGCTCTGAAAGGCTCATTAACTCTTAGGAAGCATGGTGAAGTGGTTAAAAATATGGATCCTGCACGCAGAATCCCAGAGTCCAAATACTGGCTTTGCTGTCAACTAGTTGTGAAAGGCTAGGAAAGTCATTTATCCCTTCTACAACTCATTTTCCTCATCTGCAAAATGGGGGACACAATAGGCCTAACTCATAGCTTTGTTTTAAGAATTAAAAGAGGTAATTTATGTTTTGTAGAAGGTAATTAATGGAAGTAGAAGGGAAATATGTAAATCCATTTTTGTCATATACAAAATGTAAAAATTTCCAGTATTACAAAACCACAGATTAAAACTCATCACATGTATAATAAAATTTAAATAATTATAACACTTATTTTCCTCTGTTAATAATGTCATCAACATTTTTGATTTTCTTTCTTTTCCAAATGTAACTTTAGTAATCTATTGTCCAGTGAATAGCAATGGCAAATGACCCTTTCTTTACATAGTTCCCCACCTAAGCTAGAGCCTAATGTAGCACTCTTCAAACACTGTATTTTGATAAAAATCATGTTTATCATCATCATCCTTAGGAAAACCCACTGAGCTATTTCTGAGCTTACAGGAAAGAAAAAATGGGAACAAAAAGTAAGGAGACAATTTTAAAAATCCAGTCAATTTTTCATATCAGTACACCTTTTCCTTTAAAAAGAAAATAAACTTACTAATTTAACAACTTCAAATTATAACTCTTTCTTACCTTTTCAATTATTTCCTACCTGTTCTTCAGCAATTAAAATTGCATTGATCAAAACCATCTACCTGAAGTTTGTTCTGAATCCTTGCAAATCTGTTTGCTCAGAATTTCACAGAATTAAAGATGCCGTAATCCAAAAAATATAATTTCATTATCCCATTATAATAAGCACAGACGTGACTATGAAAAATCTGTTTTATCTTTCCATAATTGTCAAGATATGGCTTACGAATTTTTCCAGATTTGTTTTGACCTAAAAATAGATCAATAAGATGGCTGCAGTGAACGGAGAGCTATGGTAAAATGTAGAAGAATATTATAACAACATCGCTAAATCAATTGAGTGTCTTAGATTTCTCATCTAAATCATAGGCTAACTGTAATATGGTGTTTGTGCCAATTATTTCACACTTTTCAGATGTTGAGTGAGTTGGCATCTAGGGATAAAATGTATCATATATAAGCTTATTTATTATGGTAAACTAAATAAATTTAGTACCACTTCATTTTTTTTCTGATTTTAATCTAATTATTATAGTTGTTAGAGATTTCACAATTTAAAATGAGGTTTGCATAGTAACTAATATTTTGCGGGGAAAAAAGAGGTCTGGTTTTCTTTCCCTTCCCCCAAGGAAAAATTTCTAAATTTTCCAATGCTAAATCTGTTTACTAAAAGACAGGCATTTCATCCAGATAGTTGAGGCAAAGCACAAAACTGATAAGTCTGGTATCATTTCAAATCAAATTTAAAGTTTTAGAAATTCTGTTTCTCACCATCCTACTCATTTCACATTGGAAATTTTCAGCCACAGTGGTGTATCCAATTTGATATCTTCTGCATATTTTAAAATAGCTATGCAATCTTTATTGTTGATATCAGGGATATATCATTTAGGACTATTATCAAAAAGTGTTATATTTTGCTTGTTGAAAGTGTTGCAATAGCAGAAGTGCACAGATCTAATTAGCTTTTGGTACACAGCACACTGGGTCAAATAAGATAATAGAAATATCACTCAATCAGCAAAGATTATTGAAAACACAGTATGTCTGAAACATTAATATATGATTCTAGAAAGAGAATAACAGAGACCACATTACAATTTATAGAACATGCTCTAATACAATTTTCAGAGGGAAGGAAATGAGGCCAGAAAATTTAAGAAGTATGTCAAATTCACACGGACAAGTGTTAGGTCAGAGCTCCAAGTTACATCTATTTGAATATAGATCTCAAGTTCTTTCAATTCCATTATGAACTATTTAAAAAAATAGCCTCTAACTTTGTACTTATCTGGAAGAATTTTGCTTTCAAGTTGAAGAGTCATGAGTAATGTATATGACTCAAAAAGTGAGAAAGCCAAGTCAGTATGAAAAGTAGTGCTAAATCATGTTTTAAATATCAGTGAGTGTTAACAGTTGTGGAAGAAATCTTTATTTGGCAGATAGAAATTGAATTAGATCTTAAAGAAATAAACAATTTGAAGAGGACGCATGATTAGACAAGGCCCAGCTCTACTTATTTTGAACAGTGCAAATTAAATGGCATATGATGCTTTGAATACACCCTCCAAGTGCAGTCGTAGAAAATCCCATTTTTACTAAAGATGTATATGTGTATGTATGTGTATCTGTATATGAATACACGTGCAAGTTTATGTGTGTGTATAGTTTGCATATAAAATTAAATAAATTTAAAACGAATTTCCAATTTTATGGACAAACCACAATTAAGGAGTTATTATCATTACTATTATTATCATCATCATCTAATTATTTGCTAGCATTGTAAATAAAATGTCAATAGGAGGTTCTAGTTCAGTAATAACAACACAGCTCAGTATCAGCTGGTATCAGACAAATCTCACAGAAAGGACAAAATATAAAATTAACTAAATGAATAAACAAATAAAACTTAACTATTTCAAGAAAGGAAATAGAAAATCACTAAAGGAAAACACAAGGAAAGAAAATCAGAAATTTGAATAAAGGCCAACTTTAAAAAAAAAGGGAAGTATACTAAATGAAATTCTTATAATACTTTAATCTGAGTGACATCCTCAGTCTCTGGGGCATAAGTTGAATAGAACTTAAGTAGAAAGATGCAGTCTTATTAATTTAAAATATTGGAAGGGTTCTGGCTTCCAGACTGGCTGGAAATTGAGGAAGGAAGCCCTGTAAAGTAGGAAGCCGCCCAAAAGGGGCAATTCTACATTCTGCGTACGAGTCCCTTTAAGTTCTTGAATGGATCCTGACTTTCACAGTAAAAGGGAGACTTCCAGAAGCCTGTCAGAAAATAACCATTGGAAAGCTAAAACTGCTGAGCTATAGAAGAAACAAAGTATGAAGTGTGAACCTCAAAACATTGGCAGGGACATAGTAAACATTTCAGATTTATCATTTAAGATTTAGAATCAACACAACTTAAAACTAAGACTATATTGCAGGGCTAAAGAAGTTGTCCTTGAAAAAAAGAAAACATGACACCAAGTTTACATAAATTTAAGCTGACAGCCAGTAATTAGATTTTGTACTAGAAAAAATGATAAATGTATTTTCAAGGATGATAACAAAATTCAGTCTCTACACACCATCATATACACTATCCAGTTTATAGTAACAAGTAACTAGACATGAAATTAACAGGAAATGTGACCAAAAATCAAGAGAAAAAGCAGTCCATATAAATAGAAATTGAGTTAACATGGGTGTTCAAATGAACAGATAAGAACTTTAAAACATGTGGTAGGCCGACTCCTAAAATAGCCTACCAAGATTTTCTATCCTAATTCCTGGAACTATAATATGATGAGCTGTCACAACAGTGATCTTTTCATGTAACAGGGGAGAAGACATGAAGCAGATAAATTTAAAGTTACTACTTGTGGTGATCAATCTTGCTTGACAACTTGGAGAATATGTTTGGATGAAGTCAACATTTAAATCAGTAAACAGATAGTCTTCTATCTTCTTGATTGATTTGGATTACAAAAAAATTTTTTTTTATTTTTTTATTTTTATTTTTATTTATTTATTTTTAAAGATTTTATTTATTTATTTGACAGAGAGAGACAGCCAGTGGGAGATGGAACACAAGCAGGGGGAGTGGGAGAGGAAGAAGCAGGCTCCTAGTGGAGAAGCCTGATGTGGGTCTTGATCCCAGAATGCTGGGATCGTGCCCTGAGCCGATGGCAGATGCTTAACAACTGCGCCACCCAGGCACCCCAAAAATATTTTTTTTAAAGATTTTATTTATTTATTTATTTGACAGAGAGAGGACAGCCAGAGAGAGAGGGAACACAAACAGGGGGAGTGGGAGAGGAAGAAGCAGGCTCCCAGCAAAGGAACCTGATGTGGGGCTCGATCCCAGGACTCCAGGATCACGCCCTGAGCGGAAGGCAGATGCTTAAGGACTGAGCCACCCAGGTGCCCCTACAAAAAATTTTTTGAAATGTTGGTACTGGCTTTTAAGATGGAGGGCCCAAATGCAAAACCTGTAGAGGCTTCTAGGATGTGAGTTCCTTAAAAGTTGAAAGTAGCCCCAGGCCATGAGCTAGAAAGACAATGGTTACTTTGGTCCTGCAACCATAGATAAATTTATCTGCCAAAGACACGAATGAACTTGGAAATGGATTCTTTCCCAGAGCCAGAGAACAAGAGCCCAGACCAGCTGACACCTTGATTTCAGACTTGTGGGAGCCTATGCATCTAGCAGACACTAATAGAGTACACCAAGATTAATGACCTTAAAAAGTGTGAGATAATGAATGGGTATTATTTTAAGCAGCTGAATTTATGGTAGTTTGTTATGGAGTAATAAAAAAAATACAAAGCAGGTATTATACATTATTTTTTTTAAATTTATTTTTAAGTAATCTCTACACCCACGCGGGGCTTGAATTTATAAGCCTGAGATTAAGAATCACATGGTATACCGACTGAGCCAGCCAGGCACTCCTTAATAGGTATTATAAATTCTTAAGTTCATGGACTTACACAAAAAATGTGGCCATAATAAACAAACAGACTATCTCAAAAAAGTAGAAACTACACCAAAGAATCAAATAAAAATTTTGTATGAAATCTATAATATCTGATTTTAAGAAAAATGCATGGACTTAGTAGCAGATTGGAGAGGTCACAAGTAAGGAATTTAAAATTTAATGAGGATCAATATAAACTAAAAAGAGAAAATCAAACCAAAAAATGAAAAAGGAAAAGGAATAGAATCTCAGTGAGTTGTTAGGACTATCAACCAGAGTGTACATATCTAATGGAAAGAACAGAATGGGTAGAGAAAAGGAATGGGAAAGAAAAAAAAAAACTTATTTGAAAAAATAATTACTGAAAGTCTTTCAAATTTGGTGAAAACATTATATGAGAAATCTAAGAAGCTCCGCAAATATATAGGGTGACATACATAGGGTGAAAAAAGGCCCACATGAGCAAACTGTTGAAAATCAGAGCTAGAAAAATTCTTGAAATTGGCTTGGAAAAAAAAGTACATTATATCCAGGAAACAATGATAGGGAAGACAGTAGACTTTTTATCATTAATTAACCAGCACAACAAAATGAAAAAAGTAATTGTCATTTCAGAATTCCAATATGCAATGAAGAGCTCCATTTAAAAAGAACACAAAATAAAAACAATTTAGAAAAAAAAGAAATATTGAGGAAATTCCTGCACTACCAGCAATGCTAAAGAAAATTCTTCATAATAAAAGGAAAATTTAACAAGAGCACAAGGAACTTGAATCTATAGAATGAAGTAAAGAGCATCCAAAAAGTAAGTATATGGGAAAATATAGGAAATAATACTTGTGTTTCTTTTATATTTTTTTTTAAATAAATGACTGTTTAATACAAACATTAAAACATAAAGATTCAGTAATAAGACAGTGTGGTATTGACCTAAGTTTTGTAAACTTGATCAAAGAAGCAGAAGACAGAAACTAATAATAGCCCACATTTATATAAACAATTGATTTTCAACAAGAGTGCAAGAAATTCTGAATGAGTGTCTTTTTCTTTTTTAAGACTTATTTATTTATTTGAGGGGGAAGGGGCAAAGTGAGAGGGAGAGAGAGAATCTCAAATCTCAAGCAGACTCCGCACTCAGCATGGAGCCCAGTGCAGGGCTCAACCTCACAACCCTGAGATCAAGACCTGAACCAAAAGCAAAAGTCAGATGCCCAACTGACTGCGCCACCCAGGAGTCCAGAATATCTTTTCTTTAGAAAAAATTAATTTGAGTACAATTTACACACAATGCTACATTAGTTTCATGTGTACAACATAGTGATTCCATTTCTCTATACGTTACACTATGTTCACCACAAGCGTAGCTACCATCTGTCACCATACAATGCTATTAACAATACCATTGACTATATTCCCTATGCTGTACACTTTATTGCCATAACTTATTACACAATGAATGTCTTTTCAACAAATGGTGCTGCATCAACTAGAGAAATGTAAGGGGAAAAAAGCTCCCAAATCCTCACTTAATTCCACTGACAACAATTAATTTAAGATGGATGGCAAGCCTAAACATAAATGTTAAAATAAAACTTCCAGAAGAAAATGTAGGAAAGAATCTTCATGTCCTTGAGGTAGATAAAGATTTCTTAGAATAAAAGGGGGGAAAAATGGAACATAGAAAAAAAAGAAACATAGAAGAAAAATTTATAAAATTGATTTTATCAAAATTAAAATATTCAGATTTTGGGTTTCAGTCCCAGTATGTAAAAATTTTGTAAGTTATCATATCTGTATTTACATCAAGAATTGAATTAACAAACTGAAATTAAATTACTTTTTTTGGTCCCATCAAAGACCTAAGGTTCCAAAGCAAATCATCCACTCCAAAATCTGGAAAGACAGGTGAATCCAGAGATTCAAAGCCGAGATTTGCTTACCTGGAATACAGACACAGAAACCATAAACTTGAAGGACATTTAAAGGTCATTTTGATGAATTTTTGGAGTTTGAATGTGGACTAGCTTGAAAGTGAAAAACTTCTGAGGGTACGGCCTTGAGGGTAGGGGTGCTCCACAAGTTTGTGAACTTTATCTTCAGAAAACTCACCAGGTTCTCAAAGTCCCCTCAAGGCTCTGGCAGTGGAAAAAAATTAATCATTGTGAAATATGCCTAAAGCATTCTCCATTACAAAGGCTTATTCTCCAGGGTAACGATAATTGACCAAAGCCTTATCCCAGTGAGAGAAGAGCTTTCCTCTAATTTCATCTCCCATAAAGGTCCTATTTCAGATAAGGGGGAGGGGAAAATACCACTTAAAAAACACTTGTGGAAGTTAAAACCCATCAGAGGCTAAAAGATGGAGATGTAGTCATAAGATTTTAAATGCTTCCCTTCCCCCATACTAACAGGACTTTAACATAATAATAATTCATTGCCACTGAAAGGGGTCCAAGAAGCAGACTCTCTGAGGGAAGCCCTGTGTTCAGATGGCAACAAGAATACAAGAGGAATTTGAACCCTTTGGCACCTACACCTTTAGCAAACATTAAACCCAGCCTAACTCCTAGCCAGAATACCATAAGTTCTTGCACTAAGAGCAAATTTATCTCAGGCTCTAGAACCCTTTAAACATGTTTGGCTTTCAATAAATATTAGAAGCATGCCAAAAAGCAAGAAAAAAAAAATCTGAAGACACAGAACAAGTATCAGAACTAGACTTAAATATGACACGGATGTTGGAATTATCAGACGGGGAATTTAAAGTGTAACTATGACTGATATATTAAGGGCTCTAATGGAAATAACAGAAAACATTCAATCAATGGGTAATACAAGCAGAGAGAAAGAAACTAAGAAAGAATCAGAAAAAGATTCTAGAAATTACAAACATTTATAACAGATTGAAGGATGTTTTGGATAGACTCATCAGTAGCCCAGACACGGCCAAAGAAAGCATTAGTGAGCCTGAAGATAAGTCAACAGAAACTTCCTAAACCGAAATGAAAGATAAAAAAATGGGGGAAAAAGGACATTAGGGAGCATCCAAGATATGTGGGACAATTTAAAAAAGTATAACATATAATTGATACACTAAAAGGAGAAAAAAGAGAGTTGAGAAGAAATATTTGTACAATTGGATGGTTAAGAACTCTTTAAAATTAAAGACAGACATCAAAGTACAGATTTAGGAAGCTCAGAGAATGTCAAGCAAAATAAATTCAAAAACAAAAACACTCCTAGGTTTTCAAAATGCAGGAAACCAATGACAAAGAGAAAATCTTGAAAGTCAGAAAAAAACAAAACCTTATGTAAAGAGGAACAAGGATAAGAATTACAATGGGCCTCTCCTCAGAAACTATGCAAGCAATAATAGAAAAAAAACACCTAATATATTTAAATTGTTAGAAAAACAAACAAACTACAAAAAACAAAAACAAAAGCAAAAAAAAAAAATGCCAACCTAGAATTCTATGTCAAGAATTTCCCTTTAAAAACAAAGGAGAAATAGATTTTCTCAGACAAACAAAAAATAGTAGAATTCATGGTCATGTAAGAAATGTTAAGAGAAGTTCTTCAGGGGGAAAGAAAAGAATATAAGCCAGAAACTCAAATTTTCATAAGAAGAGGAATAATGTCAGGGAAGAAATAAATGAAGATAAAATAAATCTTTTATATTTCTTATTCTTATTTTATGTAAAAGATAAATGTTCATTTAAAGGAATAATAGTAACAAACTATTGGGTGATTACAGCATATGTATGTGAAACAAATGGCAGTATTGCCAGGAGGGATTAAGGAAGGAATTAAGAATCTGCTGTTATAAGGTACCTGTACTATATAGGAAGTGGAATAGTACTAGTTGAAGGTAGACTTAGATTAGTTTAAAATGTATATTCGAAGCGTTAGGGCAAATACTTTTCTTTTTTCTTAATGCAAAGAGGGGAGATCAATGAAACTGGATAAAAGTCTTTATTAAAACCAGAGAAAGCAGAAAATGAAGGGGCAGAGGGCTAAGAACAAAACTAATGAATAGGAAATGGTTACAATGTGATAGATATTAGTCCAACTATGTCAATAATTATTGAAAATGTGAATTATCTAAATAGACCAATTAAAAGGTAGGTTGTCAAAGGGCATAAAACAATAAGAACCAACTAGTTGTTTTCTGTATGTAACTAATTTTAAATACAAAGACAAAAACAACTTAAAGTAATGAGCTAGAGAAAGATGTACCATGTTAATTCTAAAAAAACAAAAAACAAACACACAAAAAACCCTGGAATAGCTATTTTAATTTCAAGCGAAGCAGACCTCAGAAGAAAATTATCAAGAAAAACAGGAGATAGTATGTTATGATATAGGGGTGATTATCCAAGATGGCATAACAATCCCAAATATCTATACAACTAACAATAAAACATCAAAATACACAAGGCCAAATCTGATAGAACTGAGGGGAAAATAAGGAAATCCACTCTTATAATCAGACTTCAACAGCCTTCTGGCAGTAACTGATAGATAAAATAGACAGAACATCAATAAAGATACAATTGACCTCAATAGCACCATCAATCAACTGGATTTAATTGACATTTATAGAATATTCTACCCAACAAGAGCAGAATACACATTCTTCTAACAGACTGTAGTGCATCCATACAATGGACTATTAGTGAATAAAAATCAGCTGTTAAGCTACAAAAAGACTTGAATGACTCTTAAAACGTTTATCGATAAGTGAAAGAAGTCAGTCAGCAAAGATTCCATCTAGCCTAGTATGATTCCAATTATATGACATTGCGAAAAAGGAAAATTACAGGGATAGTAAAGAGAGTGGTGGTTTCTAGAAGTTTGGAGAGGAAGTGGGGTTGAATAAGGGAAGCACAGGAAATTTTGTAGAGTCATGAAACTATTCTGTATGTAATGGTGGGTACATGACACAAAACATTTGTCAAAACCCAAAGAATTTTACAGCACAAAAAGTGAAATGTTTATGTATGAAATTTTTCAAACATCATTTAGGCGGTCTGGGCATCTGAGAATGGAATCTGGACTGTGATGAAACGATATAGTTGCATTTCACATAAATGAAACAACCTCCCTGAAGGGAGTCAGGAAAAAAGTACTGACAAATACTTTTGGAAATGGGTGGATTCTGTAAGACTAAAAGCAAAAACAACTATACACAAGCACTGTACTCTAGCTAATAAAATTGTTTCACATGGAGTTATTGGTTAAGAATTCTGATACCCTATACAGTATACTGTAAATGAACAAAGAAGTATATTGTTAATGGACCGTGAGAGTCAGGTTACTTTAACTTTTTTAACACCAAATGCTGGCAAGAATATGGAGCAACGGAAATTCTTGTTCATTACTGGTCAGAATGCAAAATGTTAACAGCCACTTTAGAAGAAGTTTGCAGCTCCTTACAAGCTAGATATAGGCTTAACATATAATACAGGAACCATTCCTCTAGGTGTTTACTCAAATGAGTTGAAAATGTATGTCCGCTCAAAAATCTGCAATAAAAAAGCTTATAAAAGGTTTATTCATAATCGCCCCAAATTAGAAGCAACCAGGATGTTCTTCGATAAGTGAATGGATAAACTGTATAATGTTATTTAATCATACAACAGAATGTTATTTAGTAATAAAAAGAAATGAGCTATCAGGTCATAAAGGACATAGAGGAATCTTAAATGCATACTGCTAACTGAAAAAAGAGAGCCTGGGGGCACCTGGGTGGCTCAGGTGGTTAAGTGTCTGACTCGGTTTCAGCTCAGGTCATGATCTTGTGGGTCATGGGACTGAGCCCCATGTCGGCTGTGTGCTGAGTGTGGAGTCTGTTTGAAAGATTCTCTCCATCTGCCCCTCCCCCACCCTCTCTCAAATAAATCAATAAATCTTAAAAAAAAAAAAACAAAGAAGAGAGTCTGAAAGGGCTACATACTGTATGATTGCAACTAACTGACATTCTAGAAAAAGTAAAACTGTAGAGAGGAGAACAATCTGCTGGGGGTTCATTTAAGATATGGGGAGGGATAAGTAGTTGGAGCACAGGGTAAAATTAGGTATGAAACTGAATGGTGGATACTAACATTATACACTTGTCAAAACCCAGAGAATATACAACACAAAAAGGAAACTCTGTTCTAAACTATGGGCTTTAGGTAATAATGTATCAAGATTGGTTCATCAATTGTAACAATATGCCTCAATAAGGCAAAATATTAATAATGAGGGAAACTGGGTAAGGGGGAAAGGAGAAATAGGAGAACTCTCTGTTTTCTGCTCAATTTTTCTGTTAACTCTAAAATTGTTCTAAAAATAAACTGGATTAATTATAGATAAATCAATAAACAAATCGTAAACACACACACACACAGTGGAAGAAAATGAGGGCATATGTTAAAGGGACACAGGGGTCAACTGAAAAATTCCCCAATGGCGAAAGCTAGAACATTTTGAGCAACCAAAATTCACAATATATCATTGTATTTTAACCCAAAGTATTAAATATACATCCATGAGTTCATACTGATAAAAACAAATTATCGAGTCAATAAATAATGGGGGAAAAGCCAAATCTCCAGTGCCAAGGAATTCCAAGCTATTTATGCAAACATTTCCCTCAGGGTGGCACCCTTCACTTTTCACCCCTTAAGTCTGGTTTGTGTATAGTGAATCTCTTCCAAATAATAGAGTAAGGAATGAGAAGGGGGAAGGATGTAAGTAACTTTTACAATGGGGAAACCTCACAACTATTTCCTCAGCCAGTTCATCGAGGTCAACCTCAACAATAGTTAAGTTAGGTTGATAGTATGTATCTAATGATGTGATGGAAACGGCACTTGATCTTGGTGATGTTCCTCTCAAATATATATAACTTCAGTCTGATCGTGAGAAAAATGCTAGACAAATCCCACATGAGAGACATTCTACAAAATCCTTGACCAGCTATTCTTAAAACAGTTACGGTCATCAAAGACACTTAAGAAATGGTCACGACCAAGAGGAGCCTAAGAAGACATATAATACTTATCCTGGATGGGATCCTGCAGCAGAAAAAGATGCTAGGGGGAAAAGAAAACTTAAAGAAATCTGAAAAAGTATGAATTTCAGTTACTAATGGTGCACTGATATTGTTTTATTAACTGTTGGGGTTAACGTAGAGCGTGAAATCAGCCACAATACCTGACTTGATAAAATGTAACAGAGGCTGGGGAGGGCAGGGAAGGTTTTGGAGAAGGGCGTAGGCCTTTGGAATGTGTGACCACTCTGCAGCTGGAATGCCTCGGGGAGTTGCCCTCCCCCAACCTTTTCTAGCCCAAACAGCCGCCCTGTGATCTAAGGTGTTTGCCTTGTCCCCTAAAGCTATGTTTAGCAGAATTTGTAGACCGTGCAGATTAGCATATTGTATCTTTCCCTGTAAACAGATCCTCTCAGTTTCAGTAAGACCCCTTGTCACATTTCACGTGCTTGAAAAACAGTGATAAGGATTTGTGATTATCCTGAAGGACCAATAAAAGTGGGAGCAAAGAAGAGCAAAGGGTCTTCGTCTCTGAGCATTGGCTCCCTTGCCTTCTCTTTCACAGCAAACTTGGGGCTAATCTTTCATCTGTCGGGACAGGGATTGCTGGCCATTCCTGGCAATTAACGGTAACAAATATACCAAACTAATATAAGATATTATTAATAAAGGAAACTGGATGTGAAATATATGGTGATTCTTGTACTATCTTTGCAATTTTTGTGTATATACGAAATTGTTTTAAAATAAAAAGCCTATTTAGAAAAGAGGGGCACCTGGGCGCTCAGTCGTTAAGCATCTGCCTTTGGCTCAGGTCATGATCCCAGGGTTCCGGGATCCAGCCCCGTGTCGGGCTCCCTGGTCAGTGGGAAGCCTGCTTCTCCCTCTCCCACTCCCCCTGCTTGTGTTCCCTCTCTCACTCTCTGTCTGTCTAATAAATAAATAAAATCTTTAAAAATAAAATAAAATAAAACAAAAAGCCTATTTAAAAAGATTTTTCCTGCTTTTTGAAACTTAAGTAAATGAATAAGCAAGACAAGAATACATATGCCAGATATTTATATTCAGGATATATAGACTTCCTATACACTGATAATAATAAAAACATTAATATATTAACAAATGAAGTAGCTTAAAATTATAAAAGAAATTATATGAAAGGCCAAAAGGAAATTATATGAAAGGCCAAGAAGCAACTAAGTACTCAACATCATGAGTCATCAGAGAAATACATATGAAACTGTCTCCTACCTAATAAAATGGGTAAAATTAAAAATATTGTATGCACCAAAGTTTTACAAGGATTGGAGCAACCGACTCTCACAAACATTGTTGATGAGAATGTAAAATGGTGCAACCACTTTGGAAAAGGATTTGGCAATATCTTAAAACTTGAAGATATACCTACCCTATAAAGCAGCAAATGTACTTCTAGGTATTTTGCTAAGTGAAATAAACACCTAGGTCCACCAAAGAAAACTTGCTCACGAGTGTTTATAGCAGCTTTATTAATAATGGATAAAAACTGATAGGCCTGAAGTCCTTCAACTGGGAATGGATGAACTAATTGGATATATTCATG
The DNA here is from genome assembly GCF_017311325.1 of Ursus maritimus. NCBI lineage: Eukaryota > Metazoa > Chordata > Mammalia > Carnivora > Ursidae > Ursus > Ursus maritimus. The sequence continues at coordinate 44,413,982 of NW_024423897.1, read as the reverse complement.
ACCCCTTATTTACACAATGGAATAATCCTCTGCAATGAAAGGAATGGACCTCGAAAACACAAAACACAGACAAATCTCAAAACATTATGACAAAAAAGTCAGAAACAAAATAACACATACTCTATGATTCAATTTATATGAAGTTCAAGCATAAGCAAAACTAATTCTGTGCAGATAGAAATAAGAATAGGGTTTACTTATGAGTGGATCAGGATTAGTTTGAAGTAGGCATAAAGAACTTTCCAGAGGGATGGAAACATGTTTCATCTTAATTGTGTTGGTGCTTACATGGGTGTCTGCATTACAGAAGCTCATTAAATTAAGTTCTCTGCAGTTTATTGTATGTAAAATTTATCTCAATATAGCATTTGTCATATTGGATGAAGAGCTATTAATTATGTGTTGTTTATAGCTGCCCATAGTAAATTTTGGGAAACAATTCAATGTATTTTTGCCACAGTTTGATTCTTTTTTGAGTAAGTTGATGACAGATTCTTTTTTCTTAAGTTTGCAAGACACAGCATGCTCACTTATTTTTATACATCATGCATTCACAAGGGATGGCATTTAAAATACTTATACATGCATATGTTTTGGGTTTTGCCTTATTACCCTCTAATTATACAACAGCAGTACTTTAAATGCCATTTTTTCCTTAAAAAAAATCTTGCAATTCATACTGAGAAACTGAAGGCACAAGAAAATAATGGGTGAGATGTTCTAAGTTTCCCATTCACAAGACGAGTGGTGGTTGTATTCCAGGGGAAGAGACGTCAAAGTATATACAGTAGGGGGAAAAAGGATTGAAAGGACAGCAAAAGAACAGAAGGTCTAGAATGACAACCACGATTTGTAGGTTGCAGTACAATTTACACTTTAGTAAGAGCTTACCTGGGTGATATTGGTTATGTCCCTCAGGCAAAGAGCTCTTTGTGGAGGGCAGATGGCATGCCTATTTCCCTGGTGTCAGTATCTAGGAATGTCTGTTTTACTCAGTTTATTTTAAATAAACATTTCTCCTTCTACTGAAATATTATACTATACATTGCAGAAAACAGAAGGGATGATGATGCAGCATAAAAATTGGAAACAGCCATAAGAAGTCAGGGCAGCAGGTGCACTTGGCTGAAGAATGAAAAAGTCACAGTGTGGCACAGATAGCAGGAGATTAGAAGAAAGGCACAGGCATTTTGTAGAAGGAAAAAGTTGGTAACAAATAGGTTTGAAAAGAAAACACAACAATATGATCTTAACTTGGATCCTGCTGAGAACAGAAGTAGTATTTAGGTAGAGTAGAAAGTTAAGTGCCCATCTCAGAAACAAAACCAAAGCAATAATAATAATAATAATAATAATAATAATAATAATATAATAAATAAAGAATGGAGTTAGAATGTTACTATAATTATGCAATTACAAACAAATTATAACTACTGGTATACTAATGCAGAGGTGGGCAAACTAGGACCCATAGGCTGAAGCTGGTCGATGACCTATTAATAAGGCTTAGCAATAAGAATGTTTTTTACATTTTAAAGTTATTGTAAAAAAGCAAACAGAGAGACAAACAAGCAAAATACAAAGAATATTTGACAGAAACTGTATGTGCTACAGAGCCAAAAAATTTACTATCTAGCTCTTTATTAAAAAAAAAAAAAGTTATCTCACCGGACTAGCCAGTTCTATTCAACATTTAATTAATCCAATCATTTCTTTGACTCATTAATAAAGATTTTTAATACCTGCCATTTGCCAGAGAGCAACATAAGCTGGAGCAACGCTGAGGAAGATGATGGTCTGGAACGCTGTCCTCCTGCAGGTAAAGGGATCAAATGCCAACACATATTTAGAAAATAAGTAATTACAATAATGACAAGCCCTGAAAAGAAGCATATACATTTTCTAACAGGGAGCATGGATTAAGGGATTTTGCCTAACCTAGAATACCATTGATGGCTTCCATGAAAAGTAATCACTAAATTGAGGGTTGTCAGACAAATATGAAGTGGTCAGGATGGAAAGAATGGAAAAAGGAAGAATATTCCAGATACACAGAACAGCATGTGTAAAATCTTTCAGAACTGAATGCACTTTGATGCATTTAGGAAAGAAAAAATAAGGCCAATCTTTTTGAAACAATGATAATGAGAAATAAGAAGGAAAGTGTGGTGAGGTGTGGCAGAGAAGAAGGCAAGAATGAAATTTTGCAGTGTCTTGTGGGCTATGAGTGGTTGACAATGTTTTTCTGTCTACCTAGTTCATGGGTAGAGTTAATATTATTGAACTTTCCCTTCAGCCCAGAAATCAGCAGGAGTCCCAAGCTTAGCAGTCCAGTGGTTGGTTCAGGGCTGTCCATGTAAATTACGTTGAGACCATATTATTCCTCCTTGGACATTTATCAGAGCAATGTATCAGGAAACACACTTTTTCTTTCTCTGGAAACTCAAGCTATAATGTCATGTAAGTCTGGATATGCCACCAGCATCTTGAATCCATATGCAGAAGTCTGTTGGAGAATAAAGTCAGTGAAAAGAAAAACATTACTATGAGAGAGATAGGAAAAAAAGAAGAAAAGAGATCCCTGAGGACATAATAGACGCATCTATTCAGCCATGTCTGAAGAATATATCATTGGCTGTTTGTCAGCTTTGTGAAACAATAATTTAGTTGCATATTAAATCTTTGGAGTTGGATTTCTGTTATCGACAGCCGAAAGAGTCCTTAAGCATTGTGGATTTTATAAACCCATAGTGGTAGTAATTTTATCCCATGTTTTCTAAAGTGTTCTTAATTTTCTCATTTTGAGGTAAATGGGAAGAAATGAAAGAAAGTGGAAATCTGTGCAAAAGAATTTTCTTCAGAATCTGTTGTTTGTCTCATGGAGGGGGAATGAAAAAGAGAAAAAATACTTAGATTTATTTTTTCACTCAACATATATTAAACACCTGTCATGTGCCTGACATTTTTCTACGTACTAAGGATGTAAAAGCAAATGAATACTAATAAAAAAAAAAATCTCCTGCCCCCACAGAGCCTCTGTTTTAGTGAATTTAAATTTAATTATTGAGAATACCTTAATTTAAAATGTAAAATAAGTCAGGAATTTTATAATATGGTTCTGCATATGTAGAACAGAAAAACATTATGATTCACTAACGTCACCCATATAATTCAATTGCAATTTCTATGACTGGAACTTAGAAGGAAATGAACCAATACATGTGGGGTCTGGCTTCTGATATAACCACCTTTTCAAGACATAAACACTGAGGTGGTTGTTCTGCTCTGACTTTCACAAACCTGAGTTCCTATAATTTATTGTGAGACCGATATGAATTTTGCTGATTCTCTTTGGATGAAAAATAAGTAGGGACCTGTATGGCTGAATCAGTGGTTTCAGAGGAGCTAGCAGCCAATGTACCATTAGTGACTTGCTTCCTCAGGAACAATCCCTGTCTGGGTTGGGTAATGCAGGACTGGAGAGTTGGTGTAACTTCCTTCCTTCTTTATAGAATAGTTCAGAGTGGAGAGTTGGGGCGAATGTGCGGGCACAGTCCCTGCTCGTGCACCAATGCCCCAGTACAGGGCACCTGGACTACTGTGAAGGTTCTGGAAGAAAAACAAAACAAAACAAACAAAAAAAACCCCACCTAGATTAAAGATATAGAAGTTTGACTTGACTGTAATTTGTGATTTGATCATATGTGGAAGTCAAGGGAGAAATGGTTGTTTTAAGCTTTCTGAGCTATTTAATAGCATAGCTGTCAAAGTAGAATTTCTCTGTGTGCTCATATCAAAGGCAATTTGAACTAGGTGGAATATGGATTGTAAGACATGAGTTGAGTTAGCATCATTGAAATTACCACACTATTAAAATTCTCTTTGGATTTGTTTGATCTTGCCTTATTCTCTACCCTCACAACCATCCCCAGCAGATTGGAAGCCCTGAGGAGAAGAGTCTAGGATTTGTTCACTAGATGATACCTACTGTTTAGAGGCACACTTAACACCTTATGGGTAGGAGATGCTCTTTTTAAATTAAATGAATGAATGAATGAATGAATGAATGAATAAGACTATTGATTGAATCAGATTTGAAGAAACCAACAAGTTTGTTTCTCATAAACGTTAAACTATGTTTCTGGAGCCGTTGTTCTAGACATATTTTGCCCATAATTGTAACATATTAGTTGGCAAATGATTGAAACCAATAATCTTTTGTGAGTAGAACATGCATCCATGAATGCAGTATGATCTGGCCTGTGATAAGAAGAGGAGATGGGAACATTATAAGGACTCACATGCAGAAACACCTTACACCACAGATACTTGAACCGACGACTCTGTCATTACAACAATAACAGTGTGTTAAACTGCAAAGGTGGAAGCCTTATAAGATTCTCCTTAAAATACATGCCTATTTTTTAAAAGATTTTAATAAATATTTGGGAGAGAGATGTGCGCACATGAGTGAGGGGAGGGGTAGAGGGAGAGGGAGAAGCAGACTCCCCACTGACTGGGGAGCCCAATGCAGGGCTCAATCCCAGGACCCTGAGATCATGACCTGAGCTGAAGTCACCACTTAACCGACTGAGTCACCCAGGTGCCCTTAAAATGCATGCCTATTATTTGTATGAAAGGAGAGTAACAAAACCCAGTGGTTTCTACTAATACACTAATGGTCCCTGATATGGCACCACAGATTTCTTTACTATGAAAACTCATTGCTAGCTTCGAATGAGTGAGTTTGGGCAGAAAAATATGGAAGGATATAGAACAACAACAAAAATGTAAACATAATCCAAATTCAAGAAGTGTGAGAAAATATAAAAGGTCCAGCAAAAAGCTTATTCCTGAATTGAAAGACTCCAAATGTGTCCACTAATCCTTTGCCACTCAACTGATATTCAAAAGTGCTTAAGTTAATAATGCATTTAATCCTCAAATAAAGCATACTTTGAGGACATCGGCTGGGATACTCTTAGATTGCCAATGGAGCAACTGTGTTTCCACATAGAGCAGTAACAATAGCAACAGTCTCAGCGGACACTTGTCCTAGATCTTCCTCTGCTGATCCAGTAAATGACCCAGTAGCAACGAGGAGCACATGTACCGGAAGAATGAATTGAGTGGGAGAATCAGTTCTGTCATGGAGGCCAGTATGTTATGCTCAGAGGGGGCCGGCTTCCCTCCGGAGCAACTGCTAATGGTTTAATGATCCTTCCATTTACTTCCCATAAGCTGGTGTAGGGGTTTTCTCAATGATGGAGTATAAATGTAGCGTCTAGATCCCAGAAGATGATAATAGTCCTGCTCAGGCTAAGCTGTCCTCTAGTTTAAAATAACTCCACTTTGTTGCAAGGCTTTGCAAAACAGTATCAATAATATACTCTGGAGATGTTGAATTTTATATACAAAATATAAAACAAGATTTGGGTCTATATGAGAATCTTTATGTAAGGAACAAATAACTCATGCTCTTGACGTGTCTATCAAAACCCCGCTTGCTGGCACCACATTGAACGTTGAGTAGCTTTTCTTCAGAATTTTTATCTGTCCCCGCACCAGGAATCATCACAGTAAACTTTTTACTGTTTTCTCAGCTCTCTCTCTGCCTCCTTCTGCTCCTTACTGTCTCTTTTCATTTGTGGATTTGATCAGTTTACAAGGAAGAACATAGAAAGAATGAGTGTTCTTCACAGGTTAAACTAAAAAGGCTGAAGGCTTATGGATTTAAAACAGCACAATGAGTATGTAAATACTTACATATATGAAAAGTAGCCCTCGATGGCAGAGAGTAAGTTAAAACTGTACAGCTTAAGTGTAAGGTGACCCTTGTGTACTATAAATAATATCATATCGGGAAATGCCACTTTTTAAAATATTTTATTTCACTATTTATGAGGACAGATCAATTAAAGACAGGAATCATAAAATACTTTGTGTTGATAATCTAGGCCAAATGATACACTTGTATATAGATTCGTTGTGGTATTACCTCCACTGAACTTTATGCTTCCCCCGATACCCTGTTGGTTTTCAGCATATGTGTGCAATCACTAGTGTGTGACCTTCTACTATTTACCACTTAAATATCTGCTCCCTTGACTTGCCAGCTGTACTAAGTGATGTTTCCAGGTATATTTTTGGTCCTGTCAGCCATTTAAGTAACAGGACATAGCTGTGATTTCTCAAAAATCTTCCTTCCTTTTCCCACTGAATTGACCATCTCACACTTGAATATGATTGATTACAAGTTGAACATATGATCTTACAACTGTTTATACTTCAAAATTTTTCTTCCATTTAATTTCAGTATTCGAAACGTATACCTTCAAAGGGGATAGATCCATGCAAAGAAAAGGGGGAGATCAGATGCACATTACATATTTGAGACAAATTGCTTTAGGATAGTCTCTTGGTGATTTTTTGTTGTTGTTGTGTTTTCTTCTTATTTTTCCCTTTGCCCAGAGCAAAATAATCTGAACTAGCTGTGATATGAGGTAAATGGTAACATTAATGGGATTTTTGCCCTTCATCAGGATAGAAAAGAAAGTCAGAAGCTCTTAAAGCCTTACCGTCTTCTGCAAAGTTAATTTTCCTTGGAAGCTGTATTAACTCCTTCAGGACACATGGGCACTATTTACTCTTGAGTTTGTTACTGCTCTCCTTATAAATCTCCTTCCAGTGGTCCTGAATCGTGTCCAAATCCTTGAAATATGGCTAAATTATTGAAGTATAAGGAGAGTTAATTGAGATACCTGAAGGATGTGGCTTGACAAATTAAAGTGAGCATTTTCTTTTCTTTACGATTGATTTTTTTTTTCCAACTACATTTTCCTCTTCCTTGAACAGGTTAAATTTCAACTGGAAGGCCGCAAATAGTCTCACGTTCACTATCTAGTAATAACTGTATTCAGATGCAATGGTCTTTGACATATTTAATTCTCATGTTTAATGTTCTCAGGACCCCTTTGTTCTGAATGTGGGAAGGTGGAATCCCATGCAATAGGCAAATAGCAGAATAGGTTACAACACATTATTGACTGTTATGTTTAAAATATTTTAGGATAGCTGATCTACTTCTATACTGCAGAAGATTTCAAGTTTGGGACACTTCTTTGGGTTTGGGTATTTGGATATTTCTGTATAATAATTTTAAACTTTCCCTTGGCTCAGTCTAGGGCTCAGAGAAGAATATGAGTATACTAGAGTGAGGTAGAGTATTCTTTCAGTTTGAGAACCTATAATACTTTCTTAATTCTAAAATTGTGTAGTTAATTCTTTATTCTAAAATTGTGGAGCCCAACACGGGGCTGGACCCCAGAACCTTGAGATCATGACCTGAGCTGAAATCAAGAGTCAGATGCTCTACCGACTGAGCCACTCAGGCGCCCATCCCCCCTGCCTTTAGTTTTCTTTTTAACACATACACACACAATAACATCTCTATGACTTCTATATTCATTTTGTATACATATATACATTTTATGCATATATTTTTAATTTTTTCCTGTTTTACAATTTTTGTCACTGTTTTTTTTGACATTATTCATCCATTTCTTTTTGACAATTAAAATTGTACTTAATAAAAACTAATTTTATGTCATTAATTCATTTAATTTGGAGTAAATCGTATCCACTGGGTGTTTGTTGTTTTTTTTTCCATGATGTTGTATTTGCTCATGGGTTTTTCTGGTTGTGACTCATTCAAGATGTAGCTTAACTTTCCCTTTTGCATCTCTATTTCTGTGTTTTACTTTCTCTGTCTAGAAGTTTTGGCAATGACTTCAACTAACTCCAGTTCCTAGAAACGCAAAAGCAGCTTGGGGACCCTGTCACTTGGTGAGAGGGGATATTGTAGAGTCAAGCACTAGGCAGTCATGGTGGTTTGCCTTTATTCCAGGACCACCAAATAATTCATAGCCTCAGGGAGTGATAATCAGCAGCTCCTTCCATTTACTTCTCAGAAACAGATTCTGTCCCTGAAGCCTTTTTTCAAGTAGGGAGCCTTGTTTTGCTACTGTGCTCTAAATGGAATGGTTTATTACAGAGGGGAACTTTCTTCTCCTCTCTACTGTCTGACCGCTGAGGCTTGAAACTTGAAACTTCAGCCTCATAGTCTGATATGTTTGAATTCTGATTATGGATTATGGAAATGGTTATGTTACAGGTGAACTCAGCAAATTATTTTCTAAATCATAGGTTATTAATTGAAACTTATTAGGTGGGTGTCTGTGTATATGTGTACGCATGTGTGTCTGGGGTTGTCTTCAATATGTGGTCTTGGAGCATAATCTTGTTTGGAAATCATGTATAGTCATCATCTATTGAAGTTTATCATGTATTCAAATTATCCTATTGTATGTGTAAATAAATCTACTTTTGAAATCCATAAGAACTAAGCTTCATATCTAAGAACATTGTATACTGTGGCATTTTTTTTTTTTGAAAACTGCAAATTTTCCTCTGTTAACCTTATTTTGGACAACATCACAACATTATCCATAGACTGACTATAAAAATAATAATCCTAGAAATTCACTGAGCTATGGCTTTGGCTATTGTTAATAAGTTCTCTTTACTAAGACTCATAAAGAATGATTATATTGTTTGGCAAATGGTTACACAGAAAATTAAACATTGTCTTTAAAAAGTCAGATTCAGGGGCGCCTGGGTGGCTCAGTCAGTTAAGAATCTGCCTTCAGCTCAGGTCATGATCCCAGGGTCCTGGGATGGAGTCCCTCATTAGGTTCCCTGATCNGCAGGAAGCCTGCTTCTCCCTCTCCCTCTGCCTGCTTCTCCCTCTGTTGTGCTCTCTCTCCCCCCACCCCGTCAAATAAATAAATAAATAAATCTTAAAAAAAACCCAAAACGTCAGACTCATAATCCAGATAAGAACGTGAAAGTGAAAAGAAAGGTTTGGAGTACATTTATCTGACATATTCAATTTTTCTAGCTAAGTAATTATTGATTTGCTGGAATAAATGTTTATATACAGGTTTAAATAGACAAGTTTTTTTTAAACCATGAAAATATGAAATTAAAATTTAAAATTTTCATTTTGCAAATAAGACCATGTGTATTTTGTTTCTGGAAGGAAATGTATCCCTAGTTTAAACCATTTTATTTATAGATAATGTCATGATCACTGCTTATAATTAAGTTATTGCTGGATATATATATATATATAGTATATGTATTTTGAAATATCATAAATAAGGAAGTTGAATATGTTCACTACTAAGTTAGTGTGTTTGAAGTTGCATTCATTAATATTTAAAGAATATTGGTGTTTCATGAATGTTGAGTGAATACACTCTTCTCATTAAATATTATCATATATTAAACTAGAGACATTATGCAGATAATTGTTTTATATATTTTCTCAGTGAGAAATTAGCACTAATTGGAGCAAAAGTCTTATGTGCTGATTATGTTTTTTAAAACATTGTGGATGAGATGATCCAAGAATAACCTTAAAATCATTTCTATCTGATGTAGTGTTCTCATGTATGTTTCTTCCCAGGTAAAGTGGATAAGTGATAATTATTTAGAGATTTTGAGACCATTAAATTACTTGCCTTCAATGATATCAAGAGAGCTCCGATATAATTTTTTTTTCAAAACTTATGCACTCCTCTTTATCCAAGATTGAGTAAATTTGAAGTTTTCTTTCTGCTTTTATCATTTCTGCTGAGGCTAATTAAATGGGTTAGCAATCTTCCTAGTTGGATAGAAGGTATGTAGGCCTTTAACCCTTTGTACACACATATAATCCAGTAGGGTCTTTCATAATACTTTTGATCGAAAGGTACAAATTACCTGCTTTGCTCACTGAGTGTCTAGTTTCTATAATAAGTTATAAACACATTCTTCAAATTGAGAGTCAAATGATAATAAGATAACCGGTAATCCGGTAATTTTACTATATATTTTTCCAGAGATTTGTGCAAGTTTGATAAATATTTCCATTTTACTAATAAAAAAGTTTAAATGCACTGTTCTCCAAAATTATTAAAATTAAATCAAATATCATTACATAGAGAAAAAATAGATATTGAGATTGCAATTAAAACACTACTATATTTTTATACATATATACATATATATTCCTATACTCCTATGAAAATGAGTAAGATATCTTAAATGACTTGGAGCAGAAGAATAAATTATGAGGCTTGTCCTTTCATAAAAAAACATAGAAACTATAAAAGAGAAATAGGGTGGCACTATTTAATTATGAGGAATCAATGGAATTGAATACATAGGCCAATATAATTTTTAAATATATATATTATATATTTATAT